>NC_080792.1:63337570-63648850 GCF_028018385.1 Neofelis nebulosa
AGAGAAAAATGAGGCTCTGTGCTCCATATTCATGTGCATCTGCCCCTCTTGGTGACATGCTAATTGGTTGGCCTGGGCACAAGACTAGGAAGCACAGGTTTCCTGTTGCTCACACAGTGCATCCTGTCTGCTGTGATGGGAGAAAGGCGAGTGAGGTGAACACCCTTAAAGACATCGCTCATCCAACAATTGGCAGTCTCTTGGATATAAAGTCAAATGATTGTTTTCTTGAGGAAGCTCCTTATGAAATCTACATAGCTATTAATAAGTATATTGCTATTTTGTAATTGAAATTAGGTTGTGTTTAACCTGCATAATAACTGGTTTTAAAAACGTGGATATGTTTTATTTCTGTGATTTAGTTAAGTGGCATTCAGTTGTTGCTTCCATGTACACAGTCAGTTTATCAAATAGCATGCCTGCTCTTCATTCTCATGCTGCATTTTTCATTATTTTGAAGGTAGATGAATATGTTCAAGTTATTTTTTTTAATGTTTGTATATGTTGAGAGAGAGAGAGAGCACCAGCAGGGGAGAGGCAGAGAGAGAATCCCAAGCAGGCTCCATGCTGTCAGCACAGAACCCAATGCAGGGCTCGATCTCACCAACCATGAGATCATGACCTGAGCCGAAATCAAGAATCGGCTGCTTAACTGACTGAGCCACCCAGGAGCTCCTAGTTCAAGTTCTATAGCACATTGGAGTAAGCAATGAAAAGACAATGTAATATTTTATAACTTCTTAAAGAATCATACAGTATCGAGAAATTAGCCTACAGGAGTTACAGACAAATGCACAGTCATGAATATTTTCAGCTGTCAAAAAGGAATAAAAGAGATGAAAACTGGAAAGGGTGGGTATATTGAACTATTTGATTTTGGACTATTACTCGTTTATCAGTCGATGAATTCTACAACCTTGTTCTGGTTGAAGAGGCCAATATTTGCTACCATTTATGCCCTCATTGGCTCATAACACCTAAAAAACCATGTTACATTTGGCCACATGGTCAGTAGAGGACATGGAGCCAAAAGGAAATGGTATTTCCTAGTAGGGATTGTGGCTTGGCAGAGGATTTTTGTGGGAGACATTAAGTCTATTTAAACAATTTCTTCCTCTTCATTAAAAGTGTCTTTCTTTATTTCTAAAGCAATGCTCTTATGGACATGTGTGTAAACTGTAATGCTGCAAGTTAGATAGGCCTCTACGTAAAAGAGCTCTTCATATTCTCTGCCCCCTTTGTTGTTTTATTATTTTTTCTTATCACTTGCCACTAATTAACATACTGTATATGTTACTTATTGTCTGTCTGCCATCCCAGAATGTTATTCCAGGAGAGTAGATATGTCTGCTAAGTTCAACGGTGTGATATACCCTCAGTACTTAGAATAATGCCTGGGAGTGCAGTTAATATAAGTTGAAGGAAGTAATGAACTAATCTTTAAAATGCTGCTCAGAGTGTAGTTTTTATATAGTAATACATATTTGTGATTAATTATCTTTTAAAAAATATTGGAATTGTAGTTCAGCATAAGAAAGCCAACCAAAGTAATATACTACATTAATAGAATAAAGGGAAAAAAACCGTGATCACTCAGTAGACACAACTATGGCATTTGACAAAATTCAACATCCTTTCACAATAAAAACACTCACAAAAACAGGAATAGAAGGGACCTTCCTTACCAAAACAAAGGACATTTATGAAAAGCTCACAGCTAACATCTACTCAGTGGTAGGAGACCAAAAGTTTTCCCTGTAAGATCAGGAACAAGACACAAAGCCCTCTTTGACCACTGCTACTCAATATTATACTGGAAATTCTAGTCAGAGCAATTAGACAAGAAAAAGAAATACTAGGTGTCCATATTGCAAAGAAAGAAATAAAACTGTCTCTATTTGCAGATGACATTATCTTATGTATAGAAAATCCCAAAGAATCCACAAACAAGCTACTAGAGATAATTTTTAAAATTCAGCAAAATTGCAGGGAAGATTAACACAGAGAAATCCATTGTGTTTCTATACATGTGCAATGAACAATTTGAAAAGGAAATTAAGAAAGTAGTAACATGTTGGTATCTAAAAGAATAAACTACCTAGAAATTTAACCAAGTAGAAAAGACTTGTACACTGAAAACTATAAAATGTTGCCGAAAGAAATTTAAAGAAGCCCTAGTTAAATGGAAAGATACCATATATTCATGGGTAGGAGGACTTAATATTGCTAAGATGGCAATACTACCCAAAATGATCTGCAGATTCAATGCAGTCCCTATCAAAATGCCAAGAGCCTTGGGGCGCCTGGGTGGCGCAGTCGGTTAAGCGTCCGACTTCAGCCAGGTCACGATCTCGCGGTCCGGTCTGTGAGTTCGAGCCCCGCGTCAGGCTCTGGGCTGATGGCTTGGAGCCTGGAGCCTGTTTCCGATTCTGTGTCTCCCTCTCTCTGCCCCTCCCCCGTTCATGCTCTCTCTGTCCCAAAAATAAAAATAAAAAAAAGTTGAAAAAAAAATTAAAAAAAAAACAAAATGCCAAGAGCCTTTTTTTTTTTTTTTTTACAAAAATGCAAAAGCCAATCCTCAAATCACATGGAATTGTAAGGGATCATACATGGCCAAAATAATCTTGAAAAACAACAGTGTTGGAGAATTCATACTTCCCAATTTTAAAACTTAAAAAGCTACAGTAATCAAAACAGTATAGGATTGGCATAGGAATAGACATATAGACCGATAGAATAAAATTGAGAGTCTAGAAATATACACAGATTAGGAGTTGCCAGCTGCCTGGAGGGAAGAAAGGGAGCTTAGTACTTGTTCATTACAGAGTTTTTGTTTGGAGTGATGCAAAAGATGGAGACACACAGTGATGGTTGTTGCACAACACTGTGAAAGTAATTAATACCACTGAATTGTATATTTAAAATGACAAAATTTGTTATATATTTTATCACACAAAATTAAGATGGAGTTATTGAGAATGAAATTAATGTTGAGTTTTATTTTTCCTTTTCCAGAATTAGTCTTATAGTTCTGGAGATCAGAAGATATTGAATAATAGGCTTTCTGTATAATGACTGTATACGACAAGAAAGTAATATTCAGCAGATCCTTTCCATTCAGAAGGATGCACCTGAAGACTTTTGTAATATGTCTTAACTATGAGGCTGCAGAAATGTTTTAGGGCCTCCTAGCTTTCTCCAGAATCATGTTTTCATAGTGGAATAAGTACTTTCTATATATTTCTTCACCCTGAAGTTTAATGGTCATGCTTCATGAAAAAATGAAGTTTTCTGCATTTAACTGGCTCCCTCACTAGCCTAGTGGTTGGATACAGTGTCACAATCCATGACTCAAATTTGTACAAATTGCAACACAGCAAATGTCCTGGACCACTGGAGCATAAGCTTCATGAGATGTATATGAAATCATCTTGCATCCTACCTAGCATATAGTGTAAACTCGAGAAATATTTGTTGAATCAGTGGATCCATAGGTCACTTTCAAGTAGTTGAAATCACAGACGTAAATCTGTCAGTGGATATGGCTATTCTGTACAGTATTGTTTTTAAAGAATATGTTTTGAAATTTGGGATACTTTCTGAGAAATGGAATGTTTGATCTACAATAATGACACTTCCTCTTTCTCATTCTGAAGTGGGGCTTGCAGCTTGGTTCTCTCATCCTGTGGGCAGGGTTCAGGAAGACTGGGGTGCAAGGAGGTTGTTTTCTCCTTCCCTAGATTGACACCTTCCCTGTTGGCTGCACAAGCACTTAGTGGTGCTCCCTTGTGCCCTGCCCTCAACTTCCATCTCTCCCCGGTATGCTGGGTAACTAGAGCACCCCCACTGAGAGCACTCTGATGACATATGTGGACCATCAGATTTTCTCCCTTCCTCTTGCTTCTGACTGTACAACCACACTCACTTCTCTATGCCCGGACTGACCTAGTTAAAGAAGTGTGTTTGCAGACAGTGTGTTGGAATGCCATTGCTGTGGGTGACATCACACACTTGGAGATATTTTGTGAAGTCCTGTAGGTATCATTAATGATGTCATAATTAGTATGCGACACTTTTCACTATGTCCCAGTGACTGATGGCTGTTCCCTCAATTGCTCTCCATGGACTTTCTTACTGGTTTGTTCCAATGGGCCATATACTTCCCTATTAGGACTGATGTCTGTCTCAGACTGTGGACTTCCTTTTGTAGCCTCAGAGTGGCCCAGCATAAATAGGCATCTGTAAGAATCAGACTCATAACCTTGATCTGATTAAGGAAATTTGCAAATAATAATAGTGAACACCGATCAGGTTCTTTGCTCTAGTAGCCTGTCACTGTCTGCAACATAGGGACAGTGATGGTGGTGAAGAAGTGAAACACTTAGCATATGTCTCAATCATAGTAGGCATCATCATCACCATCAGAAAGGAACAAAGCACTATTTTTTCTTTTTTAATAGGGAGGAGGGAGAAAAATGTTCAGGCAGTGATTGTCCAATTTTCTGTGCATCAGATCACTCTGTCCTCTGAGATTCAGAATTCCTAGGGTGTTCTGAGAGTTTGTGTTTCCTACAAGTTTTCAGATAATGCTGCTGCTGCTGCAGCAGCATTAAAGGGACTGCATTTTGAGAACTACCAGCCTAAGAGCACTAGAGAATGTGGTGGAGTCAGGTCTTGAAGGCAGCTGGAGGAAGAAAGGAAGGCTCAAGGTAGACTCACATACCTCATAGCTGTGCCTGAGACAGCCTCCAGATCCAGAAAAACTGGGTGCCCCCCAATTTCTTGCTAATCAGTCGATGATGCTACATTGTTCTTGAACAACAGGCTTGTTGTTTCAGGCTTTTATGGAGCTTTTGGCACTACAGAAGACATTTACTAAATAATTTGTACCTTATTGTTCTAAGCGTTCTCATAAGGGAAAGTCATGAAGAGAAGGAAACTCAGATCATAAAAATATTGATATTGACTTTCTACTCAGAGAAACGGGATTTGTGGTTTTAGGCAGAGGATTCAGTGGAATTAATTTGTCATGGGCCACTGAAATTAAAGCCTCCCACCTACCACCACCCACTAGGACAGAGGGAGAAAAAGGCATGCCTATTGGATGAGGCCTCACTCTGTTTCATCCAGCCAGCACCACAGCATGGCCAGTCCACAGGCAGTGCTTTTTCCTGCAGCCTGCCATCTTGTGAAGAATGGCCTTCCAAAGGCCTACTAACCAAATCAGTTCTTTGCCCTCTGAGATGCTGTGGAGTTCATTGAAACCTGGAAATGTGACAGCACTGGCCTTCCTTGTTTTCATTCAGGCACTTGAAGGGAATGGCCAGCAAGCTGGGCAGATAAAAGGAGTCGTTTAGGCTTCAGTTTCAGATAAAAGACTTGAGGTTCATGAAATGTTCCGACATAACAGTGTAGCTTCTGTTCTGTGCCGTGAAGCACATTAGAATAAGAACAAAGGAGCAGTACCGTGGAGTCGGCAGGATCTCGACCTTGCCAAGGCTGAGAGCCAAGTCTGAGGATTTGGGCGTCCTCTGAGCTAATGAAAAATCCACCTGACAGGCTCCTTCACCCTATTCATTCTCCTACCCCCATCCTTTCTGTCTCGTTACCTTAACTTGCACCTGCCTGGCTTTAATGTTAGCAGGAAGGTCATGGAGACAAAGTTTAAGGTCAAGTGCAATAAAATGATTTTATTTATGAATCACATAGGTTCCTGGTTAGTGCACTACAGAATTTTGTATTATCTCATGAATAATCTTGCTCCACAAATCTATTCCATAATTTCAGTGGATGAAAAGGAGCAGGTTTCCTAATTCGCAGTGGGCATTTATGAACAAAAATGGATCTCTCTCCTTGGGTAATATGTAGAGAAGATTTTGTGGGTGCTTACATGTCTTTTACAAATTTCCAAAGATCTTGTTAATTTTTAATTTACTCATAGTCTCTGTATGTCACTATCATTCTCTGAACAGCATTTGTTTGTAGTCAACATTAATTAAGCTTCTCAATTGAAATAAAAATACTTTATTGGTATAGAGTGAATGCCACCAGTGCCCCCCTACCTCCAGCACATCAGATGGGCTTAAACACTTGATGGCAGAATGTAGTTCACAGAAGAACTAAACCTAATTATAGCCTAATGATCATATGCCAGGTGAGTTGTGTTTTATTCAAAATGGAGATGTTAAAATTTGTTTTCATCTTCCTCAGACAGCAGTCCTAGACAGGAAAGGAAGAGCGCGCTGCCTGTACCTCTCCTGCCATCTCTAGCTTCTCTAGTTGTTGCAGGCAACCGAGTTATTTTAAAGGCACGATAGCAATATAATCTCATTAGAAGAGATTATTTTCCCACAAGATGAAGAAGCCAAAAGCACCTTATCATGCTTGTTAGAACAAACCTTTAGTTTTTGAAGAACTGTTCTGTTTATAAATCCTGAAAACTATTACATGAGGAACTCCACTCTTTAAGAAAGTAATTCACTCTCATACCTACTGAGCTGGCTCACATCTCCTGTGAGTACATAATGCTTCTGTATGCTTCCATCCCTTTCATACCCTGCATCTGTACTCTCTCAAACATGTCTGATATCAACAGGGAAATGCTCCAGTAAGGCCTCTGCACACTCAGAGTTCTTCCTTCACTGTCTCTTTCCTTCCCTCATGCCCTGGCTGACCCTGAATCCCAGAGAACTAAGTCTGACCATACTGTAACCATAGCCTCCAAAGCTTTGGGAGTAGAGAGTAGAGTTCTCTTCCTTCCCCCAGAGACCTGTGAGTCCAAGTTTCTACTCCTAAATAAAAGGGCAAAGTCAGAGGGAAGAGGTTTAGATCACAGTAGTTAAGACATTTATGAAAAACCTCCCAGAATCTTAGAGATGTAGCAGCGGTTTCAGATGTCAGAGGGCCAGGACTTTGCCTATCTTGGTCAGCCACTGAGACTAGTATTTACAAAACACAGGCCCATATCACCAAGCATTGTTGTAGAAGATCCTTCTCCAGAAGTGTTTTAAAGGCACAGGCAGGTTCCAGGCAAAGGGATATATAACATCAGTGACTCTCAAGCTTTTCTTGCTTGAAAACTTAATGTTCAACTCCAGGTCTAAGAGGGAACCACAATTGTGGCTCTTTTTTAAATGGCTCACTTAATGTATGAGAACTATCATTACACCATCAAAGTCAAGATGTTTCTGAGTGAAGGGGCGCCTGGGTGGCGCAGTCGGTTAAGCGTCCGACTTCAGCCAGGTCACGATCTCGCGGTCCGTGAGTTCGAGCCCCGCGTCAGGCTCTGGGCTGATGGCTCGGAGCCTGGAGCCTGTTTCCGATTCTGTGTCTCCCTCTCTCTCTGCCCCTCCCCCGTTCATGCTCTGTCTCTCTCTGTCCCAAAAATAAATAAAAAATGTTGAAAAAAAAAATTAAAAAAAAAAAAAAAAAAGATGTTTCTGAGTGAATACAATATCCCAGTCAGACACATTCAAACACTTGGTGGGTGTTGGAGTCCTGAGGTCAGGCTGGATATGTTTGGCCCAAAGTTTGCTGGTGGCAGTTATAGAGGACTCAGGACAATGCCTAGGAAATGCCTAGGAATGACCTAGGAAAATGCATAGCCCTAAGATTCCAGGTAATGGGGTTGGTTCAAGATTGCTCCTAGAGTCAGTTCACTGACAAGAGTATAGGTCCTATTTGGTCTGGGGTTAAAGTGACTCATGGAACAGAGACCAGATGCCATGGTCTCCTAGGAATTACAGTTTGGGACCTGAGTTTGCCCTGGGTCTGGCTCTTTCCAGTTTCCAGAAAGCCTCCAAGTAAGGTTTAGCAGCTGAGTACTGATTTGACTCTAAAGGGAAATAGAAATAGAGTAGATGGTGAATTCAATGATGTGAGCATTGGTTTACTGTTTTCAGTTCTGTGCTTTACACTGTTTCTTTTTTTTTTAATTTTATTTTTTATTTTTTAATGTTTATTTTTGAGAGACAGAGAGAGAGAGAGAGAGAGAGAGAAATTGTAAGCAGGGGAGGGGCAGAGAGAGAAAGAGGGGAAATACAGAATCCAAAACAGGCTCCAAGCTGTCCACACAGAGCCTGGTGTGGGGCTTGAACCCACAAAACATGAGATCATGGCCTGAGCCAAAGTTGGTCGCTTAACCAGCTGAGCCACTCAGGCACCCTGCTTTACACTGCTTCTTAACTAGACCTTTTTCATTTAGGCTGGGTAGCTCTTCTCCCTCCCACTGAAGAAATGCCAAGCTAGGAGTGACTGTTCTGTTTTATTTTCATTAATGTAGTGTGTTTCGTGACTGATGTCCAACATGCCTTTATATCTTATGATATGTGTGAGCTCCTGTGACCCTGCTTAAAACATGTGGAATCTTATGAATAGTCAAAAAGACCTTGCTCCTCCTCCCCCACCCCAGCCTAAAATAATGAATACATAGGTGACAGTTGGCTCACAATAACAGCAGTGTATGACTACATGCTAAACTGTAGTGCTGATAATAAAAGATACATTCACCAGAGGCATAGAGGAACGTGGTGTGGAGAGGTAGGCTGTGATTGTACAAGATGAGTGGAAGGGAGAAGAGGGGCTATTATAGGGAAATAACATAAAATAACCTAAGCAAAGGGACAGAGATGGAGATGAAAATGGTATGTTCATGGAGATGCAGGAGATTTTTTCATTAGAAAGGAATGTTTGTAGGGAATATGCAATATAAATTGGATTGATCTGGGGAACCAGACAATGAAGCATCTTTAAACCTGTAAGAGCATTAGCACTTGATATGGAAGCAAGTGGGAGTCTTGATTGTCAACCCATGGACTGTAAGTTCCTTAGGGATAGGAGGTTGCTTTGTATGTGAGAGGTTGTAAATTGGCAGTCCTGGGTCACATCTGGTCCAGACATGTGTTTGATTTGGCATATACACTGTTGTCTTTTAGTGTCTTAGAAATTATGAATAAACTGCTAACATTCAAAAAATGAGGGGACTTCACATTAATCTGGTCAAATTTCTCTTCAAAAAAATGGGAAGGTATAGTAGCAGTTGAGACTGCATTGCTGGTGGTCCTTGGTGGGGATTGAGTACTAGTTGGTTCCCCATGGCCCTTGCTGTCCTTCACACAGAGGCAGAGAGTCTTTTGCGGTGTTGTAACTATTGTCCTCTTCTTTTCCCTCCAGCCCATTTCACTCACTGACATCACCTGCTCAGCAGCTGGCAGTGAGTGCATCTGGCCATATGTTATCATCCCCTGCAAATGTTTGCCTGGCCTAATATCTTTAAACAAGAGAATGAAGTGATGTAGAGAATATTTAAATTAAATCAGGTTATGTCTTATATCAGAAAAAGTTCTCTACTAATATTTTTTTTTGTCTTATCCTTTTTGATGTATTGAGAAAAGTTATTTTTACAAAATGGTTCCAGTTGGTCAAAATAAAATAAGTCCTGGAGATGTACCATGCAGCATGGTGACTGTAGTTAATAATATTCTATGTATATTTGAAAATTTCTAAGAGATTAGATGTTGAAAGATCTCACCACAAGAAAAAATATTTGTAACTATGTGTGGTGATGGATATTAGCTAGACTTATTATGGTGATCATTCACCATACATGCAAAGATTGAGTCATTATGTTGTACACCTGAAACTAATATGTATTATGCCAACTGTATATTGATTTTTAAAAAATGGTTACTTAAATCAGTTCTTACAAACATGTTTGAGTTTGGCCCCACAATGGACTAGGCCTTTTAAGGGACCAAAGTTACATTAATGAATATTTTAATAATTTGGTGGAATTTTTCTGAGGTAAAGAATAAAGGAATGAACAACAGGAGTAAGAAATCCTGATTGTGCCCTGATTTTCCTGAAGTGGGGAACTTCTTTTATATTTTACTTTCCCTCTGGCAAAATGGCTATGGTATTAGATAGACTTCTTTGCTCAGTCTGAATGACCAGAAGAAGTATTTGTTGCTAGGACTCATGGTCAGAGGAACAAGCTGAAAAAGATATCCACTTGCTGGGAAACTCAAACTTGCCTGAGAGAGTAGCCAACTGCAATTCCTCCATGTGCACCCATCAATCTTTATAACCAATGAAGGAAACAGAAACAATGGTGGGAACGTTTCTAGAAAAGTGCTCCCCAATCTGCTTTTATTTTGTGAACTACTTGTATCTTCTTTAAGTAGCTGCTGGAGGCCAAAAGTTGGGGTAAAGCCCAACTCTGTGCAGGTAGAGAGGCTTGGACATAAATCTTTGGGAAGAAAGACGAGAGCTATAGAAGGCTGAGGACGGAGCTCAGGTTATAGGATTATTGGAAGAGGATGATGGGCATTTTTTAGTCCAGTCCCTTCTTTTCATAGCTGAATAAAACCATGACCTAGAAAGTAAGGTGACAGACCCAAGGGATATTCACGTGTGTATGTGACCCCCAATTCATTGCTCCTTTTGATAAGCTATGTTCACATTGAGGAAGGAGAAAGAAGGTGCAGGAGAGACACATACCCATGCTGATGGGCAGTCAAGAAAAACCTTCAAATTAGGGTAGTGGAGGACCAGCACTGTAGTATAAATCCAACAAGCACATCCCATTGGCCAGGAAAAAGTTGGAAGGTTTTCCTTGGTCCCTGGCTCTGATGACCCATCTCAGGTCAACTGTAAGTGCCAAAGATACATGGTCTTCATTCATCTGTCCACTGACCCCTTTATCTCCTTCCCTCCCTGCTCTGGGCCTACTTCTGATAATTAGGTGCAGAGAAACAACAAGAATGACAAGAAAAATGCACTTGCCTCTGGAATCTGTCCTATCCTCACTGACTCTCCCTGAGCCACATTCTCTCTCTCCAAGACCCTGGTGACTCAGAGTCTGAGAACCCACAGCATTTGTATCACCTGGGGCCTTGTTATAAATTCAGAATCCTGGACTCTATCCAGACCTACTGGATTATAGTCTGCACAATTGCTAGGTTATGATTATGCACATCCAAGTTGAGATATACTGCCCTAGACACCCCCTTCCCCCCATCCAAGCATCTGTTCTCCTTCAATCCATTCTGAACATCAGACAGAGTCCTGATGTAAAACAAAATCTAGCTAGCTATGTTGGTTCCTTCCCTAAAATCTTTGCTTGGCTCCCCAGTGCTTAATGGACACAACACCCTTTGCATGCTAGCTCCCACTTGACCACCTGACAACCCTGGTCCCCTCTGTAATACCTTCTCAGTTCTTTGCCTTGAACCTCACTTCTTGAGTGGTCTTCTCCACCTCCTCAGGTGGCTCAACACCCAAGCTTGCTTTAAGGCTTTGCTCAGACTTCCTTCTGTGAAGCATCTTGTTATCTCCAGGCTCATGTGCCCAGTGCTCTGATGGTCCATCTGATGCCTGCTCTCCATGAGGTCATTAGGACATGCTGTGATCCTTACTAGCATGGTGTTGGGCATAAGTAGGTTCTTAGTGTGTATGTGCTGGATGTGAACAGTGGTAGAAGAGGGCACCAGGAGGCCTCAGCTCAATAAGAATCTTATTCTGCAGGTTAACAGGCTGCTTTGATGGTGTAATGATAGTTCTCATACATTAAGTGAGCCATTTAAAAAAGAGCCACAATTGTGGTTCCCTCTTAGACCTGGAGTTGAACATTAAGTTTTCAAGCAAGAAAAGCTTGAGAGTCACTGATGTTATATATCCCTTTGCCTGGAACCTGCCTGTGCCTTTAAAACACTTCTGGAGAAGGATCTTCTACAACAATGCTTGGTGATATGGGCCTGTGTTTTGTAAATACTAGTCTCAGTGGCTGACCAAGATAGGCAAAGTCCTGGCCCTCTGACATCTGAAACCGCTGCTACATCTCTAAGATTCTGGGAGGTTTTTCATAAATGTCTTAACTACTGTGATCTAAACCTCTTCCCTCTGACTTTGCCCTTTTATTTAGGAGTAGAAACTTGGACTCACAGGTCTCTGGGGGAAGGAAGAGAACTCTACTCTCTACTCCCAAAGCTTTGGAGGCTATGGTTACAGTATGGTCAGACTTAGTTCTCTGGGATTCAGGGTCAGCCAGGGCATGAGGGAAGGAAAGAGACAGTGAAGGAAGAACTCTGAGTGTGCAGAGGCCTTACTGGAGCATTTCCCTGTTGATATCAGACATGTTTGAGAGAGTACAGATGCAGGGTATGAAAGGGATGGAAGCATACAGAAGCATTATGTACTCACAGGAGATGTGAGCCAGCTCAGTAGGTATGAGAGTGAATTACTTTCTTAAAGAGTGGAGTTCCTCATGTAATAGTTTTCAGGATTTATAAACAGAACAGTTCTTCAAAAACTAAAGGTTTGTTCTAACAAGCATGATAAGGTGCTTTTGGCTTCTTCATCTTGTGGGAAAATAATCTCTTCTAATGAGATTATATTGCTATCGTGCCTTTAAAATAACTCGGTGAAACGTTGTTAAACCACACAAGCGCTAACTTTACTGTTGTCACTGTGTCTTCTAGGTTCAGTTGTCTTTAGTACAAGAGTGTCAACTCACACAGGGTGTTCTCTGCCAAGTGGCTACACCCGTGCTAGAGTGCCATGTTCCATGTTCTTGCTATGACTATTCATTTCTATCTTAAATGAGTCTGACATAGAACTATGTAATTATAATTTGTGAAGTCAAATTAGGCTTTCTTTTTCTTCTTAGGGAATTATTTGATTACTTTGGCAAAGGAAGGAATCATATAGTAACTTATAGGAAATAAGATAAAATTACTAAAAATATTTGAACTATACTATTGTGTAAAAGTTTAGTGTTTTCAGATTTTTCCTCTTAAAAACATCTTGAAGAGAGCTTCGTAATGTGGAAGAATGCTCTGAAAGTTAGATTTGGGCCAAGATCACATGTGTTAGAAACAAATGGCCTGAAACAGAACATAGAAAAGTCACTCCAGCCACACCTCCACCACATCCCCCACATTCAGGCTGTCCCCAATGTAAGCTGGAGAGGCACGGCCAACACAGTATCTAAGAAAGAACATGTAAGGATCACCTAAGCAAAAAAGTTAGCATTCTGGGAAAGCCGAGTCAGTCTTCCCAGCAGATCTTACCTGGAAGCTGTGAATGTGTGAGTCTTTGGACCACAGACAGACACACCAGTATAAGCTGGAGAGTGGCTTCAGTCCTCGCTGACAGCACATGTAGCCCTCCTGCTGCCTCATGCAGTCATCTGAAGATGGCAGATTCTCTGCTCTTGAGAGTGAACACACCTGCCAGGAGAGGTAGCCTGGCTGAGAAAGTGCCAACGAGGAGAGTATCTTGTTGTAGAGAGTCACCAAGGAGATGCTTCCCTCCCTCCATCCCCTGGAAGCCCTTAATTCCACGACCGCTTTCTGGGCAGACAGGGCAATTCAGGCTCAAACCTGAGGAGGCAAGGTTTCTGCAGATGGCAGCTGATGGTTTGACATTAACCATGCTATAGTAGTGGCTTGATTTCTTAGGGGACATAATATGACAAAGTTGTGCTTGTGTCCCCATCTGCTGGGAAGAGCTCCAGTGGCCCATGAGCTGTCAATTCTATCTAAGGCTTGGCTCCTATTGTCACAGTTCTATCCCACCCCCGCCCTCCCAACCCCAGTCCTGTGCACTTACCCCCACCACTCATACTTCTTCCAGGTACAGTCTTGTTCTATCCCTGGACACCATCACTTATTTATTGGTTCCCTAAATATATATATATATATATATATATATATATATATATATATATACTTATATTTATATTTATATATAAATATTTATATATATATATTTATTTAAGTACCTGACCTATGTTGGATCCTGTGCTGGATGTGTAGATTCTGCAGGGCTCAGGATAGACAAAGTTTCATCTGTCCTGTACAGCCTGCAATCTGTTGGAAGAGGTAGGCAACTAGATAAATAATTATAGGAGGGTCCTGAATAGGGGGCTTCAACTAGAGTGTCAGGAAAGTATCCCTGAGGAAATGACATTTAAGCTGGGATGTGAAAGGTAAGCAGAGTTTGTGGGCAGGAGAATGGCATGTGGAATCCTGCAGGGGAGGAGAAGGAGAGAGAGTAGGCAGAGTCTGGAGGAGGGAGGAACAGAGTGACAGAGGCTAGGCCAAGAAGGCCTGATTCTGAGGGACAAAAAGGAGAGTGAGAGGTGTCTGGGGCTGCAGGTGGAGAAGGGGTGGACATGAGCAAGCTGAGAGCAAGAGATGGGGAGCAGAACCACAGTGAGAGCTGGGGGCCTGCAGAGAAGGGCCAAAGTGGGGCATTTCTGGGAAGAGCCTGTGATGGATGGGTCCAGGCAGCTCTAATGCACCACATTATTGTTTTGTAGGGACACCAGTCTTCCACCATCCCCAAAACAGATTCCTGTTAGGAATGTGATTATAAGTAAGTTCTTTTGCTTGGCACAAACTGCCACTCTTATTGAGCAACTAGATGAGAAACTATTATAAGTACTTAAATATCTTAGCCCTCCCACCTCCCTTCAAAAATAAAAATAGAACTTGAGTAAAAAGTTACACAAAGGGGAAGGAGCACAGGGAGACTGAGTGTGGTGCTAGGCCAGTGGTGTTCTGTAGGATCTGGGGCCTGGGGTCACTGCAAGGCAGTGCCACTCTGAGGCCGGCTGATGAGCACATTGTGGGACACAAAGTGAGTGAGTTCGTGGCTCCTGAAGGTGATTGACAAAGAGGTCCACCGGGAGTTGCTCAGCATCTTGCTGGGCAGTTTGAGGTGATGAAGCGCGGAGGCAGTGATAATTAGCCTGGGTCAGGGATGCTTGTATCGACCCTCGGCTCCCGGTGGAAGTGTCCATCTGTGCCCAGTAAGCCCCAAGGGATGGGTTGCAACTCCAATTCTCAGTGGGATAGAGAGCTGAGCCCAGAAGCCGTGAGGAGTAAATACGTAGCCTAATGAGCTGGGCAATCAATTATGGAAAGAAAGGAAGGAGAGAAAGCTGGAAGACACTGAAGCAGAAATGGAAGAAGTCTCTTGGTCAGTACTTTTAAGGTTATACCAGTCTGAGGTAGTAAGCAGGGATAGAGGGTAAGCGGATATCTTTCTGTCTTCTGTGGGAGGACCTCTAGGCACTGAGATGTTTAAAAGACAGATAACTGGAATGATGGTGAATCGAGGGAAGGAAGAATTGCTTTTTATTTTAGAGGTGTTTGATTCAGAGTTATATTTCAGAAATTTATCTATCCACAAAATGCCAAATCACTTTCCCCAAGTTCTGAAACCATTTAGAGCCCTTCAAAACAATCACAACTGTTATTTCCAGTTTCAGATAAACAAACAGCCCCTCAAATAGTAAGCTTTCTGCCTTTGAAATCACTAACTGGAAATTGGTAGCAAAGTCTGCAGGTCTTCTAGGTACTTTCTGATGGTTCAGATTTTAGTTTCTTTTCATATCAGAAGAATCAGGACACTTGGCATTTCTAATAAACAATGAGTTTTGGATGCCCTTAAGTGATTTTGCATAGTTGGACCAAGCCTCTCTCATATATATTTTTTAAATTAATACATCTTTTTAAAGACTCATAGTAAAGATTAATAGTTCTTTAGTACTACTTCAAAGCTTCTTGTCTGCTTTCTGAAATAGTTGTAGGTATATCCATGTATCACAGAAAATAGTATTTGTCTTGAAAGGGCTCGCGTATTAAAGAGATGCCTCATGAAATGGGTTGATAGAGAGGTTTGGGAATGGAAAGGACCAGAGAGAGGGATGTGAGTTGTCTTTTCCATGGAGAAAGAGCTATAAACAGACTGGTGAAAAGAAAATCAATTAAATATCGGTTTTGTGGTGATGAAAAATTTTGGACTCTAGATTTTCCCCTTGAGTTGAAAGGTGGGACTGCAGAGATATCTGAAAGTTGACGCTTAATAAAATAATATGTGAGCCCTATATGGCAACTTAAGGTGAAAATGTCGTTCATTCGTTCGTCCATTCAACAAATATTGAGCACCTGCTATGTGCCAGGCACCGTGAACAAAACAGACAGTACCTGCCTTCATGGAGCTTACATTTTGGTGCAAGGAAAGAACCAATAAACTAAATCAATTAATTAAATGTATAGTAGGTGATGATTGCTTTGGAGAAAAGTAAAGGAAACAATGGGGATCAGAAAAGTCAGGGGGTTCCAATTTTAAATAGGTGGTCAGGGAAGGTCTCACTGAGGATGTGACATTTGCATGATGACCCAAAAGAGTGGAGGCAGTAAACTATGCAGACCTAGAAGGAAAAGATCGTCCAGTGTCAAGGCCCTGAGGCAGAGCATGTCTGATATAGTGTCTTGAGGGACATCAAGGAAGCAGCTTCATCATGGCTGAGTGAGGGGCCAGATCATATTGAGCTTCATGAACCATTGAAAGAAGGAGTTTCTTACTCTGAAATGAAGAGGCACTAGAGGGTTCTGAACAAAGATGCAGGATGATGTCACCTGTGTTTTAAAAGTTTCATCTGAGAATAGACTGTGTGAGGGCAAGAGTGGGAGAGGGAGATTGAAATAATATAAACAAGAAACAGTGATGGTGGTGTGGACCTACAGGGTGCTACCTGTGAAGGGGTAAAAAGTAGTGGGTATATTTTGAATACTGAGTTCACAGGATTTTCTGTGGACCAGATGGATCGTGTATGGGATATGGGAGTGATGGAAGAGATAGGAGGGCTCCAGGGTTGTTGGCCCGAGCTCATGGAAAGATGCAGTCACCATTGACTGAGATGGGGGGTGGTCTGGATTTGGACATGTTAAGTTTGTGATACCTGATGAACACCAGATAGTGACTGAGATGGACCATTGGATGGAGCACTATGTGTGTCTGGTTCCCACTGCCTGAAAGGTGAAAGGAAGTGAAGAAACTGGGTATGAGGCTGAGGGAAAGCTGGTGAAATTTTCTGCCCAACTCTGGAGTTGTTGATGATTTCTCTTGTAATAACATAAGGAGTTTTAAAGTTGTTCACAGTTTTTATCCAGAATATTCTGATTTTCTTTCATAAACCTCCCATTTGTCTTTATTTCTAGTAATACCCTTGCTTAGTGTAGTCTGGATGGAAAAGCATTTTTCCAGGACCCCAATTCATCTCTGTTCTGGGTTGTTTCCTACCCCTGCCACCCCCAATTGGAGAAGCACATAAGAAATGTCTTCCAGAAGAGAAAGGATAACCTTTTTACTTGCAAAACAGCCTTGCAGCTCTGCTAATGATTTAGCATTTGATTTGCCTACGGCATGCCTTAAACCCTTGTCCTGGGGATAGAGTAAGTCCAGAAAATGCCAGAGGTATGCTGCCTAGCATACCTAAGGAGGGCACAGGCAGAAATTGCATGAGTTACCAAAAGTCAAAATTGATTTGACTTTCTTAGATATCAGTGTTTTAGTCTGTATGTTTAATGACCCACACCCCCATCCCCTCTTTCCCCTTTCCCACCTCCACACAACTTACGCTTTTATCACGTCTGTAGCTGCTCTGCTGGAGAAACTGATCTGGTTGATAAACCTGGGAAGGCTGTTGAGCCCAGGTGGTGATCAAGTGGTTGACTAGAAAGAAATAGTAGAAAGCGAGGTAAGGAAGAGTTTAGATCGGTAACAAATCAGTCCATATCCTGGACAGTTTTTTCCTCTGTAATGTGATAACATAGGGAAGAAGGGGTCTTGGAGGGAACGTGGCCAGTTCCCTCAGTTTAAGTGAGTTTTAAGCTACTTGACCAAGTCCACACAGCTTGTCAGTAGCCCAACCTTGCTGTGATTCTGTTAGCATCTTTCCTCTGCTGCTGTCACAGTAGGTGAAAGCATAAAAGAAGAGGTATGCTGGTAGGAGAGGAAAAGAATTCTTTACATTTAAGTCACAAAGATCTGAGAACTTGGACTGGAAATTTCACCCCTCCCACAGGAGAACGAGCTGCATTTCTTCAGGGCCCATGACCTGAGACTCTCACACCTTGGAAATGCCCAACGGTGCATCAGAGTGGGGGTCTCCTCCTCCCCCTCCCTTTCTAGCTGAGGGCTCTTAAACATTTGCCCATGTTTCCACGTGGGTTCCATCCCTGGACCCAAACCTGGAGGGAATATGTTGAGCCCCAGGCTCCTGGGCTCAGTATCTATCTAACAAGAGCTGCTGTGACTCAGGGCTATAGTTACTGAGTATCTCATGTTATTTTGAAGTTCAGAGCTTTGCCTGGTGTATCAAGAATTGCATTTTCTACCCTTGAAGCTCCTTGTCCTCAAGTCCAGGCTTCCATATTTGCTGCTGAAACCTTTGAAAACACTTATCCTGCTCCTGCCTAGATGGACCCTGGACCTGTCATCACTAAACCATGTGGCTGCCAACCCCTGTGTTGAGAAGGATTCTGAATCTGCATCCACTGGAGTGGAAAGAAGTGCTGATATTGAGTGCACCTGCTATAGTGGGGGCAGAGGGCATGGACCCTGTGCCTCAAGGCCACTTTCCTGGCCCAGTAGTCTTGAAGAGGTAGATGAGGCCTGTTTGTTGACCATTTGCAAAATGCCAGGCACTGTGTCTATTGTGTCATTTAATTTTCCCAGTCTCTGTGAGGGTGGATGTTTTTATCTCCATTTTACTGATAAGGAAATGGGCTGAGACAGGAAGCTAACAGGACTGGTCATTACCTAGGTCTTGCTCTGCCATTTCTGAGGCCCTTCCCCCCAGGTTCTGGGAGGGTCTCTCTGTTCTCACCAGGGGTCTGCCCTATGTAAGGGACCCCAGACTCAGCATGTTTGCTTTGTCTCCTATTGGTTCCACTCTCACCCACAACCTGATCTGATGGGCTTAGATCTGGCCCACTCTGACCAAGCCCTCAGGATCTCCATCTAGGAAAGGAATTCTCAGCAAAAACTCTAAACTGCAGGGGCAGTGGAGTAACACAGGTCTTTGTTTTGATAGCCAAACAGTTTCTTGTTAAATTTTATATTGATTACCGCCCCCCACCCCAAGGGAAAGGGATCTACAGAGGTGTGTATGTGCTCAGCCTGGCCACATCTTTTACTCCCAGCTCAGCAGGCATTTTTTGAGTGGTCCTTCTGTGCCAGGATATCATCCAGGCTGCCCAGGCCCCCACCCAGCCTGGTTAGGGAGAGAAGGACCAGGTTCTAGTCAAATAGGAAAACATTTTGTCTGACAACAATTACAATGTGTCCAGGAGGGGAATCTGACATGTGGTGCCCTTGCCTAGCTTCTCCTTCCCCCTCCTAGTGGGTGTGAGTGGGAGATGCCAGATTCTGCAGGCATCTGAGGGGAACCGGAGATCCAGCAGTTAGGGGGATGAAAGATCAGAGTGGGCAAGATACGTATTTTTGGAGTAGTTTTAATAAGTCTTTTTTTAATGTTCATTTTTTATTTTCAAAGAGAGAGCGTGCACACATGTGAGTGGGGAAGGGGCAGAGAGAGAGACGGAGAGAGAGAGAATCCCAAGCAGTCTCCACGCTCAGCATGGAGCCTGATGTGGGGGCTCAATCTCATGGCCCTGAGATTATGACCTGAACCAAAATCAAGAGTTGGACGCTTAACTGACTGAGCCATCCAGGTTCCCCTGGAGTAGTTTTAGAAAACAGGTTTTAATAAAGCTATGATTTTTATGTTACCTTTAGAAGATACTAAAAACAAAAGATATGTTTATTTCAGGGGTGCCTGACTGGCTTAGTCTGTAGAGCATGTGACTTTTGATCTCAGGGTCATGAGTTCAAACCCCATATTGGATGTGGAGCCTAGTTAAAACAAAGCAAAACAAAAACAAAAACAAAAACAAACAACGTTCTATTTCACTGATGAGAATTCTCCAGAAAATAATTCTCCTTTATCAGACTTAAAAAGATATAAATCTCCCCCCCCCCTTCACCCCCAGAAGGACAGTCCCCAGTACACATACCCAACATAGGTGCCTATACTTATTTGGTTTTTCAAATGAGTATCAGCTAATATGGTACTGATTTGGATGCTTTGCGGTGGATTTAAATATCCTTGGTAGTTGCTTCAGCCTTGGATATAGCAGTATTACTCAGCATTTTAATGCTTATGGTAGAGATTTATTCTAAAAAATTAGAATATAACTTTATTTCTGCAGCTCCTCTGAGAACTTTAGAAAGGCATATTACCTAATGGAAGTGATCTATCATGATCTATGGTGACAGCTTCATATATGGAGGAATATTCTACAGCACATATCTAGACACTATTTACTGAACACCTATTATTTGCTAGGTATTGGGCATCTAAAGATGAAAAGACAAGCCACCATTGAAGGTCATAGGCTGGTAGGAAAAGACATGAGAACAGATAAGAAGTATCACTACAGTGGTGACATGTGCCAGCACAATGAGGCCTCAGATATTGGAATATCTGAATCTGCTTGGGAGATCAAGAGGGCTTCATGGAGGAGTACCACCTGACTGGCCTAGAAGACATCCCTCACCTCCTCCTGAATGGTCAGAACTTGGGCTCTTGTAAGAGCTTTCAGAGCTCATGTGTGTAGATCAAATGACAGACCAGGGTGGCACCTTGGGTTGGGTTTCTACTCTGGGCTTACACAGTGTCCTTTGTCTAGGAACCCCAGGGATTTGCTCACTTCTTGTTTTTCTGGCTGTGAGCACCTGCTCCTTCAGTGTCTCTGGGATCAGGGGAAACACTTTCCCATGTATTGAGAGTGGCTATCAGTGTGCCTACCCTCTCATAGCTGACTAAAACCTCCTGGGTGAGTACTTGCTTTGCTCATCCATGCTGTTCTCTGGGCATCTTGCCTTGGTGTGAGGCAGTGTAGCTCCACAGTAAAAGTATGGATTTGGAAGTCAGGAAGGCCCAAATTTGAATCTTGTCCTAGCGGTCCTGGCCAAAAAAGCTTGGCCACACAACTGACCTAGTTGTGCTTAGAGTACAGACGTGTGTGATAATGGTGGCTGCTCGTATCTGGGTGTTAACCTGGCCCAGCGCATGGCCCCAGCGTTACCTGCCCATGCTCTGGAGTCTCACTGCTGATGTGCTCAGGTGCTTCAGTTTTAATAATTCAATAATTATCCCCATTTGTCAGATAGTACTGAATCCTGCATTATATAATTTTTATATTAAGGCACCAGGATAAATAAGTAATATCACCACAAAAAATAAGAACAGAAAACACCAACTGTGGCTGAAAATACAAAATGATAAAGCCTTATTAGTTGCTTTAAAAGGGGCCTTTTCTCTTTTTTTCTCCTGGTTTATTTAGTAGTAATCTGGAAGCTGCCTCTACTAAAGAAGTGATGGATTATTGACAGTTACCCATGGTTCTGTGATGCATCAAGCACTTGGAAATACCAAGAACTAAGAAACAATCCTGGAAACTGAATTTTAGCTCCATTATCTACTCTCTAAACAGTAATCGGATGGGGCTTCAGAAATCATCTAGGGGTGCCTGGATGGCTCAATAGGTTAAGTGTCTGACTCTTGGTTTCAGCTCAGGTCACGATCTCAACTGTTTGTGAGTTTCAGCCCTGCATTGGGTTCTGCGCTGACAACACAGAGCCTGCTTTGGATTCTCTCTCTCCCTCTCTCTCTGCCCCTCCTCTGCTCATGCTCCCTCTCCCTCTCCCTCTCCCTGCCTCTCTCTCTCTCTCTCTCTCTCTCTCTCTCAAAATAAATAAACTTAAAAAAAAAAAAAGAAACCATCTAATGAGGAAATAGTTACTAAATACACACCATCATTTCTCCAAGGGCCTTGAGTGCTGTTAGCATGGTGAATGCCAAGTATGAAAGTACTTGCATGCTTTAGCCAAAGTTCCCTGGGATATGTGACACTGTACATGATTTTCACAAGCATAATAATTTTGCTACACATTTATTTTTTGGTTATTATTACTTCTTTATGACTTTTCCCCTTACTGAAGAAAACAGTTTCCTTTCTCCAAAGAGCTGGAAATGTATTGGCTTGGCTAATTGTGGAAACAAATAGCAAGGTACAATTTAAAGCCATTTGAAAAGGTTAGTGATGGGTTTTGTCACATGCATAGAAAGCCCATACACCATCCAAGAGAAGGGATCTGATGATATGTAACCAGACTGACCAAAGCTCCTTCTACCAGGTAGAAAGAAGAGACAACAAAGAGATAAAAGATAGCTAAAGAGAAAATGCTGCACACACCTTTCCTCTGTTTACTAAATACATGTTCTTTTAAGAAGTGGAAGGGAGAAAAGAGATCTCACTTTTATTTTGTCATCCATTTTTAAAATATGTATTGAATTAGTATATACATTAGGAAAGGGCATATATCAAAAACTCACTGATCCCATTAGCAATTGCACCAAGAACCATAAAACACCTAGGAATAAACCTAACCAAAGATGTAAAAAATCTGTATGCTGAAACCTATAGAAAGCTTACAAAAGAAATTGAAGAAGACACAAAGAAATGGATAAACATTCCATGCTCATGGATTGGAAGAATAAATATTGTTAAAATGTCAATACTACCCAAAGCAATCTATACATTCAGTGCAATCCCAATAAAAATTGCACCAGCATTCTTCTCAAAGCTGGAACAAGCAATCCTAAAATTTGTATATATTTTTTACACAGTAAACACACTGGTGCTAAATGCCACTGAATTGTTCACTTTAAAATGGTTAATTCTACATTAATATGAATTTCATTAAAAAAAGCAGCAGCAGGAGAATTCAACAAGCCACCTACAGAGCTCCCTTGATCTGCCTTTTTATTAGAAAAATCTGAATGAAATTGCTGGGGCCATGTCTACTCTGACCAGTGACCAGCGGAGTTATGAGAGTTCAGCTTGCTCCATGTACCTCCGCAATACTCGCTATTGTACAGCTTTTTCATACAGTTGTTTTTGGTGGGTGGGTAGTAGTATTTTATTGAAGCTTTAATTTTCATTTCCTAGATGACTAAGTGACCTTTTCATATGTTTATCAGTCATTTTGAATTTTTATAATTATGTGTTAGAGATCCTTTTTTTTTTCGTTAGTAGAATTTCTGTGAAGGTGATCATTTCTCTTTCATTCCCCAAACATAGCCCAGTTCCAGAAACAAGGAATTTGTCTTCCTCCTTTTTCTCCCCTCCCCACTATAGCAAAAGGCACACTGCCCTCAGTAGTGGCCAAGAGCCCTGTATGTCTAGGTTTACCCTTTTCTCCTCTTGTGGGATGTCTGCAGGTTGCATTTGAGCTGAAGGACTTCTCAGGCCCTTGCTGTTTGGTTGGGGATATGCTTAGAAAGAAGTACAAAGACTGGCTGGTTCAGGGAGCCTTCATGACTTCTTGACAGTGCCACATGGCAAGGACAGGGAGAGGGAGGTGGTGGAGGAAGACGGCTGGCTCCCCTGACCTGTGGAGGTGCAGTGCTGCCTGACTTGTACAGAAATGCCAAAACCCGGGCACAGAGGTAATCACAGTGTGAATGTCATTACTTGCTGCTGCTGTTGCTCTGTCTCACTGGCAGGGTTTTTAATGCCCATAAGCTGCCTGCATACATTAATTAATTAATTTGTTAATTTCTTCTTTATTTCACCCAGTAAGTATCATTGACCTCTTGCTACATCTTCAACCTTGGAGATAAAACACCAATAAAGCACCTGCCTTCTAAGAGATTTAAAAAAACAGTAAAAATATAATGCAATATCATGAAATTAGAGATACCCTGGAGAAGAATGAAGTGGGGAGCAGGGAAAGAAGGGACGGGATAGAGAATGGTGGCAGCAGATGGTGGGGGAGGTCTTTGTGAACACAACATTTGAGCAAAGAGCTGAACCAAGTGAGGGAGTATCCATGTGTCCATTTCATGGAAGAGTATCCGGGTACAAGGAACAACAATTCAGAAGCCTGAGCCAGGAATGTGCTTTCCTTGGAGGGACAGCACAGAGGCCAGTGTGGCTGGAGCATCATATGCAAGGGTCACAGAGATCAGAGGCCTGGTTAGGTCCTCATGGTCCTTGGTAAGGAATTTGGATTTTGCTTAAGTGAAAGAGGAAGGCAGTATAGGGCTTTGGGCCAGGAAAAACATGAGCTGGTTAGGGTTTTTAAAGGATAATCCTACTTGCATCATGGAAAAGAAACCATCAGACTCCTTGGCTCTGGCCACACCTGCCCCACTCCAAGCTGACCTTTTCCCCAGACCATCAGGGACTTCAAGAGACAGCTTTGCCCCCTTTGCCCCACTTACTTCTACATCTGCCAGCTTGGCCTTGTGTGTCATTGCTCCTGCTTCAACTTTCTGCTTTTGAGTCTTTGTCCTCTATATCCACGCCCTGGTGGTGGGAGTATCCCAGGGAAGAGCTGGGGGCAGGACCCACTAAAGGAGAGCTGACAACTCCTTCAGCACCCCTCTGTGCCCTCTACATCCTGCTGTCTTGGAGGGAAGAGGAGCAAGATTGAAATATGCGCTCAATGTTGTGGGGGCTTAAAATCCACCTGGTCCTTCTCCCTGCCGCCATTCCAGGTGCATTTCTGAGGTATGTTGTAGGCTGCGTGAAAGCTGCGCTAATGGTGTTTTCTGTTAACCAGCCCAGGACACTCATTGTTGAGTACCTCCTATGGACACACGAGGGGTGTGAGGCCTCTGGAGACACTGGTTTGATGTTTGCTTCTCGGCACCTTTAATTATAACAGAATCCTCCTTATTTTTCAGAACTCGTTGCTATGTTCTTGATCTGGTGTCCTGTGTCTCCTGCTCTATAGATGCACACAGCATACACACACACTCACATGTGAGCACTGACACCCTGTTACATTGATAGCAGATACACAGATGGGAAATATCGGTCAGCATTCATAAGTCAAAGTACTTCAGTTCCAAGAGCAGCAGGGTGGGGATGGAGGCCACCCCCCCCCCCCAGCCTAGCATTCCTGACACAAACAGCTGTAATTGTGTCATAGCAACAGCCTTTCCAACATGTGGGTCAGAGTCACATCTATGCTGCATTAAAATAACCCTGTGGTCTGTCCGCTTCTTTCAACATGAGTGACTTATGGGAACCTGGATTGAAGAGGAAGGTAGGGAAATGTGTGCCAAGCATGAAGGAAAATGGCTAAAAAAATGATTAAAATTATGTATATCTCTTTGCCTTCTATAAATAACTCAGATAAACCTGAATAAAATCCAGCTTCTCCACTTAGAAGAGATATGGCCAAATGAAGTGAATGCTTATCCTAAACCTCCATAAACACTTAGAAAATTGTGATTAGTTCTTCAGAGACCACAAGCCTCCTGTCTTGGATGTGCCGTCTTCCCCTAGCTCACCATTATGGGACATAAAGCTAAGGTACCCAAAGTGACCTGTGACCTGATGTGGTCTAGTGGTTATATTCCCTTCAGCTTTGTTTATAACCTTGTTACCATCCGTTATGAAATGACAGCAAGTGGGTTTCATTGAAACCAAACATTTTTTCACTTCATGTATCCTTCTGTCAGATTTTTATTTCAAAATATTATAGTCTAAGTTAAAACATTTGCATGGGTGTGTTCAGTTGCTGAAAATGTAACTTGTGATATGTGTGCTTTACATTATACCTCAATAAAAAAATTTAAAATTACAGCCCAAATCCCTTTTTTTCTTTATTTTAAAGCCCCTTACCCATTTAGTCCATACCCCCTCCCACAACCCCTCCAGCAACCCTCTGTTTGTTCTCTATATTTAAGAGTCTCTTATGTTTTGTCCCCCTCCCTGTTTTTATATTATTTTTGCTTCCCTTCCCTTATGTTCATCTGTTTTGTATCTTAAAGTCCTCATATGAGTGAAGTCATATGATATTTGTCTTTCTCTGACTAATTTCTGTCAGCATAATACCCTCTAGTTCCATCCACGTAGTTGCAAATGGCAAGATTTCATTCTTTTTTGATTGCCGAATAATACTCCATTGTATGTATACCACATCTTCTTTATCCATTCATCCATCAACGGACATTTGCAGCCCAAATCCCTTTTAAGCTTTATTTCATCTTATGGTTTACAAACTTCACGGGAAGTTTTTAAAATATTTTTTCAAAGTTTATTTATTCTGAGAGAGAGAGAAAGAGCAGGAGAGCATGCATGTATGTGCACAAGCTTGAGGAGGGTCAGAGAGAGAGGGGAGAGAATTCTAAGCAGGCTCCATGCTGTCAGCCCAGAGCTGGAGCTCAGTCTCACAAATCATGAAATCATAACCTGAGCTGAAATTGAGTCAGATGCTTAATCAACTGAGCCACCCAGGCACCCCCAGGGGAAGTTTTTTTAATGTTTTCCAGAAAGGAAAGAAAGAAATATTAAAAGCAAAAAATGACCTTTTCTCCATCCCCCTGACAAGTGTGACTTTGGTCGTGGAGGGCGTTTTGCCATCTGGGCCAGCCAGAGCAGTCAGAGCAGTGAGTGTGGGCAGTGAAGGGACTGCTCCATGCGAGGACCAGTGGGCTGCATGAAACAAGACAGGGACATGAGGTGGGACTGAGGCAGCCTTTTGAGAATTTCTTTTCTGTGATGTCGTGAATGGGAAGTGCTTCCCCTCTTTATTTTTTTTTTTCAACGTTTTTTATTTATTTTTTTTGGGGGACAGAGAGAGACAGAGCATGAACGGGGGAGGGGCAGAGAGAGAGGGAGACACAGAATCGGAAACAGGCTCCAGGCTCCGAGCCACCAGGCCAGAGCCTGACGCGGGGCTCGAACTCACGGACTGTGAGATCGTGACCTGGCTGAAGTCGGACGCTTAACCGACTGCGCCCCCACCCTCTTTAGAACTGAAATAGACTCATCTGGCAGCGCTTTTCTCCTCAGAGGATGTGACGTAGTGGGTTTTGGTTCATTATACAACCAAGGAGTTTACAAGAAGTTGGCTGTGCCAGAGATTGCAGTCTCTTGGCACAGGGCAGGGAGGTGCAGGCTGTAGGCTCCTATACTACCTCTCCCTTCAGATATTCTGCCTCCTCCCTCTAGTGACAGTGTTTTTGTGACTCCGTTGTGAAGCTTTCAGAAAATTGGCAACAGAGTGGATCCCTGGGCTGCAAGAGGGGTTTAGTTGGACATATTGGGTGGCCAGCCAGTCTCTATTCCCTTTCATGAGAAAAAGGCTCACTCTGGGGCCATCTAGACCCATTATGAAAAAGGCATATAGATGTTTGACCTGCTACATACCATGCAGGGTCCTTTGTAGTTAATGAGGAGGGGGTGAGATGTGCTATATTTCTATGGTACCGTTTTGTACATAATTTATTATAAACGTCTACGTGTAAGGCAACTGGGATAATGAAAACATCCCGAGAATTATCTTTTCTGTATGTAGCACATAACCTCTGGGACCTAAGTCTAGTGGCTGGTGGTCACTGGCTCTGTCACTGAGTATATCTACTTGTGTATGTGTGTCCAGCTTAACAGAGACTTTTGGAGAGACGCCCTGAGACAGACACATGTAAAGTTGAATGACAGTAAATTTGACCTACTGCTTTTTAAGATACTTTATATGTTTCAAGTAATTAATAGCTGGTACCATTGAATCCAACTTGTGTCTCTTTCCTTTAAAGATAGGTAGTGTTGGTAAGTGTAATTTAGTAGCCCATAGTCAACAATGCTAACATTTGATTTATAGCAAAAGAAGCACCTGAGTGTAGTAAGGATATTTGTATATAAGCAATAATAAGGTTAATGTCAGGTGGCCCATCACTGGGTTTTATACATACTTTACAGACAAAGCATAAGATCTAGAACTAGAGGCCCAGAAAATAGATCTCTTCTTTTTCCACCTATTACTTTTCCCACTAAGCCACAGTGTGAAGGTCTGTACCTTGTCATGCCCAAGTTTTGCACATGGGTGCTGTCAGATCACTGAATTTGTAGAACTCCACAGAGGCTTGCATTGATCACTAAAGGAGAAGTAAAGGTGTTTCCATCATCAGCTTATGAATGGAGATTAAACTTGCTTCATTATATCTAACACTGTAATGCTGTATTTTATAAATATAATTAACACAGATATAGATTATTTGTGTTGTTTTTATATAGTTTTTGTGCCCCTCCCAACCCAGATTCACTGCTGATCCAGAACAGAGTTGGTATAGGTAGATAGGCATCTAGGCAGGAGTTGAAAATGCTCTAAGACCCATGCCACCATTGGCCAGTCTGGCCAGAAACAGGTCATGTTTATCCCTTGAATGGTTGGGAAGGGCTTGAGACTATGAGGTGATACTCCGAGGGCTTAGAAATACAGAGGTGCACATGCGAGTGACCTGCTTGCTGTCAGGCTTCTCCACAGTCCAGTCATTCAGGAAGGTGAACCTTGGTATTTCTCCTCCATGTTCTGGACTCTTCATGGAATCATTCCTTTCTGAGAGACTTCCCTTTAGTTCCAAGTTGCCTTTGCCTGAGGTGACATCCTTTGGCTGCCTAGGATTTTGCTTATTTCTTTGACTTGCTATAAAGGTAAAAATCATGTGAAATGATTATTTTATTTAGTATAACAAAAGTAGTTATCCCTTCCCTCTGTGTCCTAGTCCCAATTTGCTCTTGTTCATTCACTCTTGTCATCTGTCAAGAAGAAGGAGTTCCTTAGCAAATGCCTCTCTTTAGGCCCAACAGGACAGTCCACCTCCCTGAAGAGGACACAGCCTGGCTAAGGGGCATTGTCTGGCCTTACCTAGCAGTGGGGTCTCCACAGACTGGGGCAGCCTTGGGGAAGGTGTCCCATGCCCTAGATCTTTTCCAGAGAGATCTTGAGTGTGATACACTGAACCTGTTCTGAGCCCCTGTGCACAGAGCCCACCAGAGCTGGGTGTATACCCAGAATCCTCATGCTGAACATGCCCTACAGGGGTCTCACTGCTCCCCCAGAAGACTGAGACTCCCTGGCTGATGCTGATGTACCTGGGCTGTCTGGGTGCCCTGTGGGAGCACCAGGTCAGGCCATAGCCCCACCCAATGCCCCCCGCCCCTGCTGCTGTTTCTGAATGTCTTTTCCCTAGCAAAATGGTATGATAGAGGAGAATCTAAGACATGACCCCTGTCTTCTAAATAGCTTGCCATGTTGCTCACAATCGATACATTCAACTGTTTCCAATAATTTTAGAGCCATTTTCTACAAGCCTACCAATGCTGGAATGTGTATGCCCTTCATTTGGAGGCTCATCCTGACAGTCTGGTCTTTTTAATTATTTGAGTCTTCCTTGTTTTGTTTTGCACAAAAGCGTAGTTCTATGTAAAATATCGTAAGTTCCTTTTTACATTTTTGTTAGACCACAGAATCAGCTTTTAGAGCTAGAAAAAATTTAAAAATTATGAGAGAAATCTGGATCTTGGAAGTATTAGTCATTAAAGATAATTTATGTAAAAACAAATAATATCGTTTTTCCTCCTTTTGCACTGTATGCCCCCTACTGCTTCTGGCTATGGTATCCCTAATGTTCTGAGAAAAAGAGGTATTATTAGTTGGGAATTGCTTTGAATACTTTGGAAATATTTTCCAATATTTGAACAGTATCCTTTCATTAAATCATAGAACACTCTGCCTGGCTCATAATATAAGAGCTTTTCTTCTTTCAGCAAGAAACAGAGGGAGGCCAAGATTCAATGTTTTTCTCTTTGCTGCACCAGGAAATCCCAGCGTAGTGCTCAGAGCAGAATGTAGTTTCTTTACTTTGTCCATCGGTGGGCCCCTCTATTTTAGACAAAAAGAATACACAGAGTAGGCCGAGGGTGGCAGAAGTAAAAGCCTCAGTCGTGCCCACCTATGCCCCTGGCCCCTGCCCCCTGTGGTCCTTAGGAAGAAGAATGCTTGTTAGCTTGGGCCTCTCCTTCAACCCCTGTTGGGCCCTTGCTTCCTCCTTACCCATGTGCTGGAGAATGCGAGAGGTCCCTGCTTCCCAAGAATGTGCTGGCAGTGCCCTGCTGTACAGAGGCAGACATGCTGATGACCCTAGACATAGTAGCTGCCATGCTATTGTCTTCAGATGTGGAGTGGCTACCTGGAGGCCATCTTCCCTGTGTTTGGAGGACAGCTGACTGCAAACTTTACCTAGCAACAAAAAGAGCTGGAGTCAGGCAGGGAGAAGAAGTGGGATGGTTGTTATTAATCATGCTGAGATGATGCATTGTGGTTTAAAAATGGAAAAGGAAGGGACAGATTAAATATTGACATTTACTGTATTCCCACTGTGGTCACTTTTGGTTTGTCTGACACGAAAACATATATTCACTGAAAGGGGAAATAAAATCTTTAACTTCTGCTCCAAGAGGCTTCAGTTAAAAAAAAGAGAAAGAGCTTAATATGATTAATTTCCAGCCTGGCCTCAGTTGAAGAGTTTGGTTATTAAAGTCTGTAAAAGCTTTTTCTTAGTGTGTCCACTGAAACAAATTCTATCTTAAGACTTCTCTCAAGTCAATGTCCGAGTTTTATAAAGCAAGTAAAATAAATCTTCTCTTACACTGCATGTTGACAGTATGCCTATACTATAGAAATATACATTAAATAAATGACATTTATAGTGGAAACTTGAAGAAAATATGTAACCTGTAAGAAGTTTGGGTGTCCCCCTACCACTGCCTCCCAGGATATAGATCTTATCAGTGAATTATTAAGTGATTGTTAAACAAGTCTTGTAAAATGTTAATTTGTAATTCAGTTGTTTTCTCTCTGTACATATTGTCCTTCAAGGCCACTTTTTCCTGTTGTTACAATAGTGAGAATGAACCTAATGGACTAATATTCACTTGGCCCTAGTATCCTTGGCCTCCTGGCACAGTGGTTAGGTGGCTTTTAAGGTCTTATTTGGCATCCATTTTCAAGTTTGCCAAGGTTTCAGTGAGTAAATCATTGTCTGACAAAATGACCTTTGAATGCAAATGTATGGGACTTTTCAGAAGGACTCAAGTGGTGGGATTCTGAGGAAAGACTATTAAATTTCCAATCTACTTCCATAAATACAGAGTTTTGTCATAGAACAGAAATTACAAATTAGAAATCTCATGGCCTCATTCTGTAAATTGGGAAACAGTTCAATTCCAGTGTCAAAATGGTGGGCATAGATGGGGGAAAGGAAATATGGAATTGAGAAAGGAATTGAACCCAAATCTCTTTTGTTCTTAGTTGACAAATCTCAGAGTCTAAAATTCTACTGACGAATGAAATTGTAAATGTGTCTCATCTGTTTCTCTAAGCCTGCCTTCAGTCAACAAATGTTTTCTATTCATCAGCCTAAGAAACAGCTTTGGTGCTGTCACTCTTAGTGAGTCCATTTATTTATCTTTTAGAGAAAATACAAGGGCATATTTTTTTCTCCTTTCCTGAAATATGGGATGGTGTTTTTGAAAGGGGGTTGTAATGTGGCTTAGTAGAAAGGAAAGAAATACATCAAAGATTCTTAAATCTTCCCTTAGCTGCCTCTCAGAATTGGGCCAATAACCTTTAGAGTGGCTGAGATAGGTCAAGAATCGGTTAATAAAATTACAAAATCTAGAACAAGAAAAGACCTCCAAGGTCATCCGGCCTAGCCTGTCTTTAGGTAATTAAGGTGTTAATTTTGTACTGAGATGACAGCTGAAACTCAAAGGGATTATATGCTCCACCTAGATCACATAGTAAAATCATAAGCACTGTTGTTTTATTAGATTAAGTGAGCTCAAAGATCTCCACTCATCTTCTAGCTTAGTGAGCTTGCCTTTGCCTTCACTGCCAGCCTCTTTGTGGAATTATTTTTCCTATTGATTCCCCCCACCCCCACCCCTGCCTTTTAAGGTCCCTCTTTTAATTCTGTAACAAACCTCAGGCTCTCCCAGCTCTTCTGGCCTCTCTGGATTCCCCTGCTTGGCTTGGAGGAGATTGGCTGTGTCTGGAGGGACAGGAAGAGTTATTATGCAGACGACAGGCACCAGCTGTTCTGCATCGGTACCAGTGAGAACACGAGAGGAAATGAGCACCAGTGGCAGCTTGGAAGATTTAGGTTAAACATAAGGAAATGAATCCTGAGTCCTGAAGACTGTCAGGAACTAGAGTAGATTGTTAAGGAAGATTGTGGAATCTGCTTCTCTGGAAAAACAACAAACACACCTTAAAAATAAGGCAGGCTTGCTGCCCAGAATTATGTTAGAGGGGTCTGCTTGAAGTTAGGGGGTAAACCGGATGACCTCCCATCCTCTCTCTTGATTCTATTAAAAGATTTGCAGGGGATGAGGTTTCCACAGTCAGTAGCACAGTCTAATGCTTAACAAGTCTTTTGTTGAAGATATTAATACCATCTTTTCATCTGACCTAAATCTTTCCTGTGGAAGTTAAGCCATGCTCCCAGTGGGGATGAAGAGCAGAGGAGATCAGAATTCAACCTTGAAAGTATCCAGTTAAATTTAGAGTGTTTAGAGTTAGGGAGACTCAAGAATCGGCACTGAACTGGGTCGCATCATTCAGTGGTTTCAGAGACGGTTATCACAGAACCTTGACTCTTGGTTTTGGTATTAGAGTCAAAGGCTCCCATAGTTGAGATTAATAAAAGGATTGGGAGGTGGGAGGAAAGGAGTGTGATTTCAAGGTTTGTGGCAATTACCACCAAACCACTGCATTAATGTAAGCCAAAATTAAAACCACATAGTATAAAATGTCATGCTCACACATTTATTTGCTGTAGCAAATCTGAAAGCGGTCAGCTCTACAACCAGCACCTCAGCGAACTTGAAGATAGACAACCAAGTAGCACAAGGATCAGAACCTCTTCATTAATCTTTCAAAATTGTGTTTTTATTAGCTTAACAAAACATAAAAAATGTGCATGTATTCAGGAAATGCAATAAGATGAATTAATGAGTTTTAAAGCTATAATGTTCAATTAATTAGTAATTTCCATTCAGCCTGTTGCCCGACTCATAATGAACATTCTCCAGTCTAAATAAAATTTAGACTGATTCGCTTTTGGGAATTTTATTTGGCTTCTTTTTATTACAGCTTTAAAAAGGGCCTTTTAGCATTTCTAAAAGGGTGACTACTGCACATTTTCAGCCTTTCTTTATTATTACCATTTTTCAAAAGCAGTTCACTAAGCCCTGTAAGAAGATACAAGTGACTTTCATGTCATAATATCAGGTCAAAGTACATTTGGGGAGCCTTAATTTTCTTGAATGTGACAAAAGTCCCCCGTTTTTGAAGACAGAAGGATGACTTCTGAAAACCAAAGCTACAGTGAGAAGAAATATTTTGTTTAGGGGAGGGAGAACAGGAAACGTCTTTTCAGCTGTCACCGTGGGAAGATGCCCAGGTGAGAATGACATTGAAGAAATCCTTCTGAGCACACACCTTCCCCAGCTGTGGAAAACCTCCATGATCCCCTTTCGTTTTCACCCCCAGTTCTCCTTTCAGTATTACTCTTGGGGCAGGCAGCTCGATGCCCACTCCCATAACAATAGAATACCTTACCACTGTCTCCACTTCCATCTCCAGTTCTCATCTACAATGAATCATCTTCCTGATTAATAGGGAATCTTGGTTTCCCATTTAGAAGCATATATATGTTGTACAAGACTTTGAAATTTGGAAATGTTTAGAATACCTTGAAACTCTTTGCTTATAGAGAGTTGTTTGATCTTTTTTTATAAGTTTATTTATTTTGAGAGAGAGAGAGTGTGCAAGCAGGAGAGGGGCAGAGAGAGGGGAAGAGAGAGAATCCCAATCAGGTTCTGCACTGGTAGTGCAAAGCCTGATGTAGGGCTCCAGCTCATGAACCATGAGATCATGACCTGAGCTGAAACCGACTGAGCCACTCAGGTGCCCTGGGTTGTATGATCTTTAAATAAAAACCATATTATGGGGCACCTGGGTGGCTCAGTTGGTTGGGCGTCTGACTTCAGCTCAGGTCATGATCTCACAGTCCGTGAGTTCAAGTCCCATGTCAGGGTCTGTGCTGTCAGTTCAGAGCCTGGAGCTTGCTTCGGATTCTGTGTCTCCCTCTCTCTCTGCCCCACCCCCACTCACACTCTGTCTCTATCAAAAAATGAATAAACGTTAAAAAAAATAAAAATAAATTTTAAAAAATCCACATTCAACTAACCTCATAGAGTCACTGTGTGTAGATGTTAGCAGTTAACTGGGTTGGGCTGGCTCTAACCAAGCACGGGAATAGCATCCTTCTGTTTATTTTCTCATCTTTGGTACATTTGAGGAGGTGTCTCCTGATTCCATTCTTCAGAGCTCCTCCTTCCCTATAAGACAATGTAGATGATGTCAGAGTGCAGAGGTGCATCTCTCTTTCCTTGCAGGATGATGTTGGGTTTCAGATGTTGTTTTTTGTTATTCACACAAAATACTGCCTTTATGGTGCCTTTTGCAGAAAGACTTTGCCTTGGCATCATGCTTTCTTGCCCCTTATGGGAATAATACCTGGGAGAGGGAAGCATTATTTTCAACTCTTTGATGAGAGGAGATAAGATTGGTGAAAGTTTGACCATCCCTCGTAGGTGGTCCTTCATGAACCCATGTAAAGTTTGACATTCAGTTGCTGACTAACAGAACACAAGTCCTGTCCTTTCAACTGAATCAAGACTGACGTCAGAGGCCTCATCCAGTAACAACAGGGAAAATTTAAATTAAAGAATCCCTGAGCATTTCAGTAAATCCTTCTATAAGATCATATGCTGTGACATAAATGTGTATTGTTGACAGTAACCACCTAGACAGATCATCAAGGGAACAAGTCATGGGACCTGTTCAGTATCAGCACCAGGGTGCCCATAATTTGTGAGGCCATAAGCAGGTCATCAAAATATAGATGGTGTAGCAAATTTGGATTTTTTTATAAGAAAGAAGAAACCATTAGCAATCTACTACATTTCCAAACATTACAATTATTCGGGTAGCTTGAAGTGGGCTTCAAGCTCCACCTACATACCACCCCCACCCTTCTCACAGACAGGATGAAATGGGGGGAAACCTGAGTACGGTTCCAGATTTACAGCCACTGGGAGAGAGAGTTTGTGCAGTCAGAGTGTGTGAAAGGGATTGCAGATCAGTGCTGTGACCATCATTGTTAGGGGAGCGGGGGTGGGGGGTGCTTACTTTATTTCCTCCTATATCTGCCAATGTGATTTCAGCAAAAAACCCTGATTTTCTGTCTTCAATCTTAAACAGGTATGATGGCTAAGTATTAATATTAATGAGCATAATAACAATAATAAAACTGGCAGCAGCATCAAATGAATGTGGTCTCCTGCAGTAGAAATATTTACCCGATGTGTCCTGCCAGTTAGAGAGATTTTGGCATTAAACCTAGACATTACCTCATCCTCCTGGGCAGACAGCCGATTTTGATGCTAAGCAAGTCTGCCGAAGTGAAGAGCTGAGTACCTGCCTAATTAGCTGAGTAGCCTCAGACCCTGGTTGGGAGTGATTTTCTTGAACAGGTCTGTCTGTCTGTCTTGTGTCTTTCTTTCTCTCTGCATAGCTCCATAGGGTTGTCATTGTTTTCAAACTGTGCTGATGTATATTTTTTTAATCTTGAAGGACACACTGTGAAAAGGTCTGCCAGCCAGGTAGGGAGATACACATAGAAATCTGAAAGGTCAGAATTTGGGGGAAAAGTGAAGTGCCTGTGTGTGTATGTGTGTATGTGCACATGTGTGCACACGTGCCCACACACACACACACACACACACATACACCCTTACACTTGCAAGCACTCGTGCTCCTCTGTAACATTCAGTCAGGGACCGGGGGACGAAACCAGTTTTTTTGTTTGTTTTAATTCATGATAAATACAAGGGACATTCCACAATGATGAAGTTTTTATTTCAGGATCTTTCACAACTAAAATAATATTTTGAAACATTGACATTGTACTAAAAATGTGTTTTTGCTACTTTCAACCTTAGAGAACATAACACTTAAAATTCTTTTATTCTATTGGCGTTAAACCACTTTAATTAGTGGTTTGACCACTAGTGGAAATTAGTGGTCCAGGACAGAGGTTCAGGGTGAGCAAAACAGACAAATATGGGGTTAGAAAGTAAAATCTTTGGGTAATATTGAAAATATTGACAAGGCTTGAATTGTCACGAAAGTACCAAATGTTCGCTCTGTAAGTTTTCCAAATAGGATATGGGAAACCACTCCACCTTCTCCCCAGATCAGCTTGCCTTATGTTTGCTTTAGCTCTTGACTCAAAGTTTCATACCATACAGGTTTGGGGTTATTACTACTAAGTGAATTAATTTTATCAATTGGTGTCACATCTTCTAAAATTCCTTCCCAGAGCTAAACAGTTTTTGTGTTGGCCCTAATTTTTAACCAGAACTTAGGACTATATTGAGGTACATTTTGTGATAAGTTTTTTCCTAAAATGCTCTTATTTGAGTTTAAGTTGTACTAATTCCTTTATACACTCACAATTGAATACTAATTATTGGCCTATGCATTACCAATTTTTTTAAGTGTGAACTTCATTCTAGCCACCAAGTCATTTAAAAAATGTAATTCTGTAAGTGCTAAGATCATATGTATACTGTTTTGCTATCTAGTAAATTCTTAGGTATTTGTCAACTCTTTACAGAAAAAATAATGTGTCGAGAAAAAGATAAAGTAGCTTCCTCCTGGTGCAGAATGAGCCAAACTCTGTAACTCTGCTTCCTATGTACTCTCAGCCAGCTTGGGCTATGACTGTCCAGAATCCATAGGGACACTGGAACAGGGACTGCCCACTGGGGAAATTGTTTGGGCCAAGCCCAGGAAGGTGATCTGCCTATGAAACAGGCTTTCTGAGTGCTTCTGCCTGGATTTTGACTTTTCCCCAGTGTCCTCAGAGAGTGCAGCCATCTGGGAATCATCAATGGACCAAGCAGCCCTATGTTTGTAGGCTGAGATCCATTCTCATCAGACAATTCACGATGGGCTATTTGGGGAAGGATTTATTTCCATGTTATAGGTGCTTTGTGTCCAGACAGTTGTAGGTCAGTGGATGCAGCAAATATCTGTGGTAATGGAAGGAATTGGGGGTAAGAAACTTTGGAGAATGAAGGGTGACAGCAGGGTTTGTTGTAGAAATCAGGATTATATATTTGTATTAAAATGAACATAAGGTACTGATGGCATTACATGGAGTTTTAAGTTTTGACTGTGCATGAGTGGTATCTCTTACGGTTTATTTATGGCCACAATCAACTGATGATATGTGATAAAAATGTTTATAATTTATATCCTGAAAGTGGAGATTGATACTAAGAGTATTTTTTTTTCTTTTTTTTTTTTCAACATTTTTTAAATTTATTTTTGGGACAGAGAGAGACAGAGCATGAACGGGGGAGGGGCAGAGAGAGAGGGAGACACAGAATCGGAAACAGGCTCCAGGCTCCGAGCCATCAGCCCAGAGCCTGACGCGGGGCTCGAACTCACGGACCGCGAGATCGTGACCTGGCTGAAGTCGGACGCTTAACCGACTGCGCCACCCAGGCGCCCCTAAGAGTATTTTTTAAAAGTTCTGAAGCTTTGAAATTTTTTTAAGTTTTTATTTTAATTCCAGTTAGTTAACTTAGAATGTTGTGTTAGTTTCACATGTACAATAAAGTGATTCAACACTTCTATACATCACCTTGTGTTCATCAACACAAGGGTAATTTTTTCAATGTTTTTATTTTTGAGGGCGAGAGAGAGGCAAATTACAAGCAGGGGAGGGGCAGAGGGAGAGGGGGACACAGAATCTGAAGCAGGATCTAGGCTCTGAGCTGTCAGCACAGAGCCCAACACGGGGCTCAAACCTATGAACCGCGAGATCCATGACCTGAGCTGAACGAAGTCAGACGCTTATCCAACTGAGCCACCTAGGTGCCCCAAAGGGTATTTTTTTAAAGCTTATTTTACTCTATGCCTTTTTTCCCTCAGTTACATGGAAGATGGCCCTAAATACTATTATCAATGGTATCATTGAAAAATGCAGCTTTTTGTGCTCAAGTAACATTTCTATTCTGTGCAGCCTTTGAAAATCCTTTCCACAGATAGTTGGCAGTCTGCCATTGTTTCCAACAGACAACACGTTTCCTCACCACCAGGTACCAGAACAAGTACTGTGACATGTATGGGGTTCCCTGTCTTAAGTAAAAGTACCCTACATACTTTAAATGGGAATTGGGATTTTTAAAAATCTTCTTTTGCTACTTTAATATCAGATAAGGGAAACAGATAAGAAAAGGAAAGAGGAAAAAGGATCAGAAGGGAACTTCCTCACTATAAAAGAGGTCTGTATATTTTAGCAGCTCAATATAAAATAACCACAGGTATGGGAAGTGCAAGCATAGATGTGCTACAGAAGACCCAGACAAGCAAAGCATGTGTGCATTATGAACAAGGCATGTTCTGAAGTGAATTTTGTTTTATTCTGGAAGGCTGTTGTAAGCTGTACATCAGGCAGAAGTGAGAAAGGAAAGACCAAGACCATGGTTTTAAAGAAGAGTATCTATTGTCTTTAAATGAACAATTGCACACTCAAGGATAAATAAGTAATAAAGAATACAACTTTTCTCCTCTGCAAAAGGCAGGAGTGTGAGTTAAGATTGATCTGGTCATTGGTTAATAGTCCTGTGCCAACCTTCCCACAAAGATAGCCCTGTTACTTGCCATTGCTGTTTATGATGGATTCTGATGTGGGACTATCCCTCCTTTGTAAGAGATACCACCCTTCCCACCAGAGGACCTAGATGGGTTGTGGAGGGGTGGGCAGAGAAGGTGGCTTGGAGTCAGAAGAACTGGCTTGGTTCTGCCATGTGGCTTGGAGAAGTCACTTGATTCCTGTCTCACAGGGTTATCATGATGGCTTATAGTATAATCCCTGGCACACTCTGAGGACTCCCAAGATATGATGGTTGCTTCTGAATATAGAGATGTAATAATGTCTTTCACTTCCCTTAGGTTTTAGGAGCTGGTCACCCATACGCTAAGTCTCAGCTTCTACCAACATTTAAAAGGAGATTTTTTTTTTTTAAGTTAGCTGTACTAATAATCATGGGGAAAATTACAGTGACTTCTTGACCTTTAAGCATTTTTGGTCAAAACATTAAACATTCTCTTATTATCAATTATAAATGTATAAGGAAATGACAAATGGTAGTAAAACTAATATTTATCATATTATAATTTAAAACATTAGAAACATTGAGAATTAAACTGTTCTTTTAAAAAAAAATTTTTTTTTAATGTTTATATTTGAGAGAGAGAGAGAGAGAGAGCAGAGAGATTGGGGTCACAGAATCCAAAGCAGGTTCCAGGCTCTGAGCTGTCAGCACAGAGCACGATGCAGGGCTCGAACTCATGGAGTCACGAGATCATGACCTGAGCCAAAGTCAGATGCTTAACCGACTGAGCCACCCAGGTGCCCCTAAACTATTCTGTTTCTTTGTAAAATGTATTAAGAGTAGTTTGAACAGAGTCTGCTGTCTTCTTTCTGTCCTATAACTTATGATAGGAAACAAGCATTTTTCCTGTGCCCTGATGGATTGTCATACTCCTTTCTTAGTTTGGACCAGCTTCCAACATTTTACCCTTTGTGTTTTCAATGTTGTGAAATATATCTGAGGGTTCTTTTAGTGTAAATTTTTTTGGGTCCCATCATCTCTCCTGGGTCAGCTTTCTCCTTTTTGTCACAACTACTTTCTTCCTTTATATCGATAGGCTTGCCTTCACTGAGTTTTTCTAGCTGCATATAAGTCTAGAGCAGCATTGGAGGATCACTCTTCCCACATCAGCTATTTCTTCTATACCTCCAGTTATGATAGATTCAAATTTCTCAGCAGTATCACTTTGCATTTCTTTTTATCTTTGTTGGCTGCTTCTCTCTTCTGATTACCCATTTTTGTAAAATGGCATGTATGTACCCCTGGGACACAGGATACAACACAACTACAGTCTTTGCTGTTTATGTGTAAATAACAGCTGCGTGGTGACCAATCACTAGCAGATTTTGAAGGAAGTGATGTGATTGGTTACTGATCATGATGCTCACGCTGTTATTTACATAGTGATTTGTGGACTAAAGAGCTAGCTGTAGAGTTGTACTCTATGCAATTACTCATAGTCCGTATACTCTGATAATTGAAATTTGAACTGTGTTGCTTAGGGATGGTGTTATTTAAAGTATGGTAATTGACTTTTTTTTTCACATCTTAACTGTGTATAAAGCAAGGATAGCCTGTACTCACATCTTAAACAGACCTGGTAATATGTTTCATAGGAATAGGAATCGTGACTTATAGTTAAAACTAGAACAGTAAAATCTAGTAATCAGCTGGAAAACTTTTTGCATGGGTCTCAGTTTTCCCTGCTGTAAAAGCCTGGATGACTTTACAATGTCTCTTCCAGCTCTAAAATAATTTGATTGCATAGTATAGGGGCACTTTAGAAAGACTTCAAAACAAAATGATATAAAGATGGTTCAAGGTTGGAAGAGGAGACCTCTGAGGAAAGGTTATGACAACTGGGTTAGCTTTCCTGACATATAGTGACAGGTTGCAGCATCTTGTGAGGTTCGCACCCAGAGCCTGGTGAGTACCTCTCCATCTCCATAACTGAGAGTGGGAGGTGCAGCCTAAAGGATGAGGGAAATACAGCTTGAAGCGATCATAGGATTAATGTGGTCTGTATGAGGAATAAGAGGGAAAAAAACAGGGAAAATGTATAGAGGTAGTGCTGAAGGGGTCATTTCATATACTTGGGAAACAAGATTGAAGTTAGGTCCTCCAAATAAGAGCTAACACACTGAGATTAGGGAAATGGAAATAATTTCTGAGAGGAAAGGTCCTTTGAGCCTGGAATGGGTTACCCATGGAAACTGTCAGTCTTGTGTCGCTTGTGTCTTTACAAAAAGGATCTGTGAGGAATGGCCTGAGTGTAGCCCAAGGAACAAAGAGGAAAAAACTGGATAGGTTCAGAAGGCCTCTTCTCCACTGTGCTTTTTAATCCTGTTCCTGAAAAGAGAAAGCAGAATATTCTCAAAAATAATCATACAGCTAGCAGTTCACTCCAAAATGGGCATGCTTTTCAAAAATTATAGATAAGGAAAATATGTATCATGAATGCTGTGACCTCCTGAGGGGGAAGATTTTCCTAGAGAACTGACTTGGAAATTTTGAGATGGGAAAGTGGGTGACTGGTTTTGACCTGCTGATATGAAAGACTTATAGCATCAGTATAGTTGCCATAACACCATCCAACAGTATTTCTCTCTTTTTAAACATGCTGTATTAGGAAGTGTTGGCTCTCAAGAGTAAAAACACCTAACCTAAAACAAAGAAAAGACCTTAGCCTCCCTTTTATTTGCTTGACTTGACTCCCCCAAATCAGAGTATATTAGGAACTGCCCCAAATAATCTGTTTTTACTGTCATTGGCACTGGGAAAGATGTTCCAGAGACTGCATGATATAAAACATCTGGAGTGTACATTATTGTGACTGCTTATGCATTTAGTTGAAGACATTTCATGGGTGTTGAAGTTAAATTTATAACAAGGAGTACTTTCACTGCTTCTCACTAAAGTTCTTTGGATTCTCTTCTACCAGTCATTGTGTTTATCTAAGATGGTTTGGAAGGCAAACTGTAGTGTTTTGTTTTTAAATGTGATTTGCTTCTGTTTCTTTTGATGATTGTCTCTTACATTGGACTTCTAGGATGAATATAGACTTAATAAAGAAATGTGTCTATATTTTAGCTATACCACTTTTTAAAAGTTTATTTATTTTTGAGAGAGAGAGAGTGCAAGCAAGTGTCTGAGTGGGGGAGGGGCAGAGAGAGAGAGGGAGAGAGAGAATCCCAAGCAGGCTCTGCACAGTCAGCATGGGGCTTGGTCTCACAAACCATGAGATCATGACTTGACCCTAAATGGAAAGTCAGATGCTTAACTGACTGAGCCACCCAAGTATCTCTAACTATATCATTTTTTAACCCCTCAGCTGTACATCTTTTGTGGCATGAACTACCTGACTAAAATAAGGACTGTCCTCTAGAGTCACAATATAGGATTGATCTTTTTAGATCCCTGTGTACTTAATAGTTGCCTAATCATCCATGGCCTTGTTTCCTATGAATAACTTTGTAAGAAAATATTCTGAAACAGGAATGTTCTACATAGGTTTTGTAAGGCACTTACCATGAGCTTCTGGAGTAGGAAAGGTAGGGTGCTCACAATTTTGATGCTGGGTTCCTTTCAAATGTTGATGCTTTTGAATGTGTGTTATGTCCCTAATAGGATTGCTGCTTTTGTCGTTTACATGCTGGATTCATACTTCTTTAGATTCACTGACTAATTTTATGTAGTTCATAGTTACGGTGTTAAAGTGCCTTGATTAATTCTTGCTTGAACAGTCTTAGAAAACTAATGACTACGGCATTTAACTTGAGAAAATTGGAGATTGATTTTTCCTAGTATTCTGCCTCCTTCCACTTCTAGTTAGCCATAACTTCATCTTTAATTTAATTTTAAATTTTCCATCTATTTTTTGAGGGTTAATTAGGTTCAAATACTGTCCTGGGTATTATAAGTCAAATTCTCATTGACTATAATATTTTGGAGTGTCAAATTTTGCTTGAAGATAACTTTGACAACATAGAGTACTTGCCACAAATACTGAAAAATAAAATTCTTTTGACCTACATATTACCCTTGGGAAAATATCCTATCTTCTCTCACTGCATTTGGACCTCAGAGATTGTGCTCTGAGTTATCAGGTGATGAGAGAAGTGGCTCCTATTTGACTATAGACACTAGTTGCCCAGCAGCAATTCTTTAAACTAATGAGGACCTAAACTGCCCAGAGGGTCTCCTTAGCACCAGAAAAGAATCTTGTAGGGTTTGTAGGCTTGATAAATGTTTATGGTTTGATTAACAAATTATCCCAGTCTGCCCTACATTTTGTGGTTTTTCCGTATAGTCTTGCCTTGTGGTCACAGAGGTGGTCTTGAAGGGACTATGATCTCTGTGCCATTCCTGCTACCATGGTTCTATTCAGCCTGGTACTAGTTTCTGGAATGTAATTTGTAATGCTTCAGAAAGCATGTAGACAGCAGAAGAGTCATATTTTCCACATTATTACTATGAGCTAAACACAAGATCTTTTTGTGGGTGGGCAACTTTTTCCTTCATGAACTTTTTTGCAGTACAGAAATAGTTAAGAAATAAATTACATGCCTCTTTCCCTTTTTTCATTACAGAAAATTGAAACTTCAGGAGCTTCAGATGTTCCTTAGGGGCTGTGGGGGCATTGGGCCCACATTAGCTGATAGATAGCTCAGACTTTCACCTCTCAGCTTTCTGACTATCAGTTCATGACATCTCAGTTTTCTGTGAGCTTGAAGAACTTTTGCTGAGGTTTTTTTTTTGTTTTTTTTTGTTGTTTTTTTTTTGCTGAGTTTTCTTAAGGTCAAGGCCTTAAGCCTTGTTAAGCTTTGATTTTGCTAGAGTAGGTTAAAGGATATTTATAGAATACCTGTCAGACCAAGGTAACAGTGAAGGTGTATCCTAACCTGGCACACAATTAGCTTATCCTTTTAAGTTTGCAACATGTAAGAGAGTTTAGAAGTCCAGTTGATGAAGACTCTCAAAGTCAGAACTTGGAGAAATTGTAGACACATTGGGAATTCACACCAGAAAGTAATGAAGGTTTCTTCAGCTATAAGGCTCACAAGGTGTCATTATGGATAAATGCAGGCAGCTGGGTGCTGAAAAGAGGATGATTCACACAGTGTCAGAGTTATGTCTCTTACCTGCACTGGTTTCACCATTTTGTAAATGGGAAGATTGAGAGATTGTAAATTGCTATTGTATTTCATTTATACCATGTTGCATGTATTAACTTTTACATTTACTTCTAGTAAACCGTATGTAGTTATCATTCCGTAATATGGACCCACCTGTTTTCAAAGAGTCCATAATATCTTTGGAGTGCTGAAATCCTGGGTTGAATCTTGATCCCTCCATGACCAAGTATGTGACCTAGAAAGAGTTAACTTACTTTCTTTTAACCTCAGTGTCTGTATCTATACAATAAGCTAATAAATGGATTTCATTGAATTATGTGGGTATTAAATGAATGCAAATAAGTCACTGAGCTCAGTTTCTCATATATAGTAGTCAACAAATATTAATTCCATTTCCTTTCTCCTTCCCTCCCTTTATGAAGTTCAGACTTAAATATCCCATTCTTGTTTAATTAAACAGATATCTCAGTTAAGTGGGCCTAGCTGCCAGAATAACCCAGATTCTGGGGTACAAAATAGAAATGGAACAGGGCCAGTATGGCCATGGTATCCCTAATCAAGGATACATAGAATCTTGACTCCACTTTGAGTTAGTGTGTGTGTCATTATGTAAATTCATTTGAAGAAGCTATGGGTCCACTTAGTACTTTAAATTCTACTTTGAGCAGCAGTGACTCTGAGCCCATTCCAGAATCAAATTTAACCATTGCAGCTTGATGCTCTCAGTGCATGCATCAGCCCAGAGATGAAACCCAGGCCTATGTTGCTGTCACAACCTCTTCCAGTTTCCCAGTGAGCAGGTTAGTTCCAGGTTCAATCTCCCTGTTCGAATCTGCCTCATCTTGCTGTTTATAGAGGAGCGGGATAAAAAGGCTCTTCCAAGCAGCAAAGTATAACATTGCTGTGTGCTGTAATTGGAAGGCATGTTAGCCAAAACCTCGTTTTTTCCTCCCGTTACTACTATGGGCGCAGCACTGACGATGTTTTAGTGGGTGGGCAACTTTTCTTTTCATGGACATTTTTTGTGATGTTTGAATAGTTAGGAAGTGGGGCGCCTGGGTAGCTCAGTCGGTTAAGCATCAGACTTCTGCTCAGATCAGCTCATGAGTTCAAGTCCCACATCCGGCTCTGTGCTGACAGCTCAGAGCCTGGAGCCTGCTTCGGATTCTGTCTCTTGCTCCTCTCTCTGCCCCTCCCCTGCTCTCTCTCTCTCTCTCTCTCTGTCTCTCTGTCTCTGTCTCTCTCTCAAAAATAAATAAACGTTAAAAAAAATTTTAAGGGGCGTCTGGGTGGCTCAGTCGGTTAAGGGTCCGACTTCGGCTCAAGTCATGATCTCGCGGTCCGTGAGTTGGAGCCCCGCATCGGGCTCTGTGCTGACAGCTCAGAGCCTGGAGCCTGTTTCAGATTCTGTGTCTCCCTCTCTCTGACCCTCCCCCGTTCATGCTCTGTCTCTCTCTGTCTCAAAAATAAATAAACGTTAAAAAAAATTTAAAAATAGGAAGTTATTAAGTTACATGAGTGTTAAAAGGTTGACTGTTAGAGACAGAATGCAAATGGTGGAGCACAGTGTAAATAGCCTTCCCTTATGGAGATGGCTCAGAGAGCATACCTGCTTCTTGCACAACATTGGTATGTACACTTCTATTTCACCAGAGCCTGTTTCAAATAAACCCAAATCCATGGTGAGCTGCCTGTGGGTGTGAGGGAAAGCAAGATGAATAGTTCTGACTTTGCTTTTTGTAAAGCTTCCAAATATATAGCAAGGGGCCAGAGACAAACAGGGTTCTGGTCCTAGAAGTGGAGGATTGCTCTAGCATTTCCATTTGAATGTAACTATAAAAGCTAACTTTGTCTTAGAAGCCTTACAGTTATAGGACAGTAGTCTTAAAAAACAACAACAACAACAACAACAACAACAACAAAATGAAAGTATGTAAAATCCAAGATAAAGAAATAAACTTAAAATTGTCAGATAAAGGAAGCCATTGATGAGACATTTAGGCAGATTTTCTGGAAAGTACAGAAGCCTGTATTGCTAATATACAACACTGATGAAGGTCCTCTCATGTTTTACCAATCTCTTGAAGAAATCTCAGTAGATTTGCAAATTCAAATGTTTAATTCCTCTCACTTAACAATGGTTTCTGTTTTACTTTTCTTAGGACCTAAAAAAAAAAAATCAGACAATGATACAAGATCTGTAGGGCCAAAAAACATTTCTAAATTATATTTAGATCACTACTGCTTGAGGTATTTATTTGCATTTTATGGTGAATGTTTCTTAAGCAAGCTGAAATATTTTGATTCTTAAAAGTCTCCATATGTGAGAAAAAAGAATTGTGGGTCTTTGGACCTATATCAAGATTTATTTTGATCTCTTCCTTTTTCCCTGTCCCCCAAACTGAAGGTAGAAATACCGAGGGTGTTGCAAATACATGTTACCATAACAATGTTCTATTAAGATTGAATCTTTATAGCAGCCCCTTTAGCAGTAAAATCATGAATGATCTCTTTTAATTGTGTTCTGAAGATCTCATCTTTTACGGAAAGCTGTAGATCTCAGTGCCACCCTGGGCATTCCCATCTTTGTTCACTCATCACTTCAGTCTCATAAGCTAAAGAGCTACAATGCTGATCCAGTGAGTATGTCTTCTTCCTGTGAAGCTGCAGTTGAGGGTATGATTTGTGTAGCTGTCGAGGGTGTAGACAGAACTCTGTCTCTCTGTGACAGCAAGACTCTTTGCAGACACATGCTCATAAAGTTGGGCTTTTTATTGTTCAGGTAGCATTGTAAATTTCAGTTGTTCCTAAACCAACAAAGCAGTATTTCAAGTTGACACTATTTTTGATTCAGAGATCAGTGTATTTTGATCCTAAAAAATTTTCTAAACTCCGGATGAATTTATGTAAAATGGACTTAGATTTGGTTATTCTGGAATTTGGCAACTCACTGTGAGTAAAAGGCCTTGGTGATGCTTCCTGAATGCTGAATGGTGGATTTTTTTGTTTTTGTTTTTGTTTGTTTGTTTGTTTGTTTTTGAAGGAAAGCAGCTTGGCATCAGCCTGTGCTCCTCAGGCAGTTGGCATCCCTTTTTTAAAAATAGCTTCTTACAAGCACATATTTGTGCTTGTAAGCACAAGCACAAACATCACAGTGAGTGGACACTCATGTTCCCACCACTTGATGTTGAGAAACATCACAGTGGAGTGGACACTCATGTTCCCACCACTTGGTTCAAGCAGAAGAGTGTCACCTGCCTTCCCTATCTTGTGTGTGCCTACTCTGGGCTCACCCATTTCTCTCTCTTCTCAGAAGTCACCACTACTCAGAATTTGTGGTTATCATTTATTTGTTTTTCTTTATAGATTTCCTCATATACATGTGTTCCTAAACAATTTGATTTTTTAAATATGCTTTTAAACTTTATATGATGAATCATAATAGCTGTATTCTTTTCAACTTTATTTTTCAGTATGTTTCTGACATCAGTCCATATTGCTCCATGTGTGGTATTCTCCCATATAAATATGCCACAGAGTGACTATGTACATCCTCCCAGTGGTAGATATGTGATTTGCTGTAAATGTTTTGTTATTGCAAACAATGCTGGTGTAAATTTTCTCGTTCTGGTTTAATGGTGCATGTGTGCAAGGGATTCAGTATATCACTTTTGAATGAAATTGCTAGGTCATGGGATTTGTACACCTTCAATTGTACTGAAAAGCCAAATTGTTTTCCAGAGTTATGAACCAAGGTGTATTCTTCCACCAGCAGTGTCTAAGTGTTGAGTTTCTTCCTGTCTTCACCAACATTTGATATTGTGAGACTCTTCAATTTTTGTTAGGTTTTTCATTGTGTAATAATATCTCATTGGAGCTGTAGTTTTCATCTACTTGGTATGTTTATTGGCTATCCTGATTTTTCTGAGAATTACATCTTCAAGTTTTTTGTCCATTTTCTTTTAGGCTGTTTAAGTCAAGATCTGTGAAGTGTCTGAGGTTCTACCCTAGTTGCGAGCTAACAATTTAGCCTGCCAGTTTTATGGATGCCGGCAGAAGATATGAGACTCCTGGATTAGCAACAAAGGACTCTATTACTTCCAGAATAACAAGCAGCATGAGCATCAGCATATTTGCATCATTTCTCCTTGCCCCACGTCCCACTGGGGTGCCAATGGGCCCAGATGGATGCATATGCAATGGGTTGAATTAGTCCCTGAGTTTAGGGAATGCAAATCTTTTATAATGATGCATTATAAAGGAGGCATGCCCTTCCTTTAGTTTGGAGGGAAATACTCTCTTTTATTTTACTGAAGTAAACAGACTTGCCCTTGGCTCTAGAGGGAGACACTGTCTTTATCTTGCAAGGTTGATTCCTATACAGACATTCTTAAAATGATAATCCAGAACAAAGGACAGTTAGTGCCTCCACTCACCAGATGTACAGAACCACCAGACCCATGGAGAAGTATTTCCCAATAATATCCACCTGTTGTTTCTACACCTACTTGGCTTCTGGGTTTCCCCTAAGTACATCATTCTATTGATCATGACAAAGGCTGGGAACCAAATCCAGTCAATTTGTTTTGTACAGCATTTGATTAAGGTTGTTATCAACAGAACAAGACCAACATGCAGTAATGACCTCAGCTTTGACCCTCAGGATCCCAGTCCCAACAAGCTTGAAGAAATCCCATTAAACCATCAAAGTCTACCTAAGAAAGTCAGGTGACTTTTCCTTACATATCTCTGTTGACCTTTCCATGTGGCCTGAGGCATTTATCTGGGAATGACAGGGTGGATCAGTTCTTGCACAGATTGCTTTGGCCCAAGAAGCCAGGGCAAGTCTGTCAACCATTCCAATCATGCCCAGTGAGTTGAGACTGACCTGAGTGCCTTCCAGAGCCAAGAAACCATTGATCACTAAGTTCAAGGACAGATTTTATTCCACTTTTTCTAATCAGATGACTCCCTTTGTAGGATCCTCATTACCTGCAGGATGCACATAAATAATGAATCAGTTAATCCTCCAAGAGCCCCTCTGTGTAACCAAGGGTAGCTTCATTTTGGAGAGAGATCCACAGTTGCTTGAGGGCTACATGATCTACTGGTAGTATTTCCTTAAACCTTCAAATGATCTCTTATGACCACCACTGAGGTTCAAATCACTGTGTTTTGGGGAAGCTGGTGGGTGAATACCTGTCTTGCTCAGTGTGAAGCCCAACATGGGGCTCCACCCAAGACCCTGGGATCATGACCTGAGCTAAAATCAAGAGTCAGATGCTTAACTGACTGAGCCACCCAGGCACCCCCAGAGTCCTTTTTGTTTTTAGAAAAAGACCTGTTAGCAACTTGTGGAACTTGCATGTTCTGTGATCCCAGTTTGAGGGGAGACATTGTTCTAACTGATGCTCTTGTTTTCCATTTCTCATGCTGCCTGGTATTACAAATTATGAGGATATTCAAGCTTTTAGTTTTTTGGAACATGAGTACTGCAGATGAATTCTAGTGTGGGAAGAAACCTAGAGTGTGGAAGACAGTGTGCCCATCCTGCCTAGGAGCTTTCAGAGGTGCCCACACTTAAGCCAAACTTGAGATAACCACTCTCTGTTCTCCTCTGTCCTCCCCTCCAAGTATCTTTTCTTACCTGACTTCATCTGCTCTTTATAGATCCATGCTCTCCACGCAGAGCTCGGATTCTTTTCCCCATGCTCTGCATTTTAGATCCCAGTGTGTCTGTCTGCTTTACATAGCAAGTGTGTTTTCTCTGAACTTCCTAAATGGAATTGTTCTGTGTCTTAGCTATGAATACTTGTTTAGAAAATTTGGTTGGGAAGATTAATTATCTTCTTGTTAAACAAATTTACATGATTAGACTATTTTGTAATTTGCTACAGGTGTGAAAATCAGCTTGTTGTGGAAAGTATACTGTAGTCATTAAGAGCCCTTGGCTGTTCCTGTCATTAGAGATGGGACACAATAAAACAAACCAGGAGATTTCAAATTGACAGAGTGTCTTTAGTAATATCCTCTGTGAGTACCTGTGTCAGATATACTGCCAATGGCAGGAATTGGGAGGTGGCACAGACACCACAAGATCACACCCTTTGTCACTGCTCTGTTTCATAATGAGTGGTGTGTGGAGGAGCTTTGATTTGGAAATCACCCTTGTACTGGGGTCCATTCTAGTGAACACACCACTGGGAGTCATCTGAGTTTACTTCAGCCCTATTGCTTAATTGCTTTGCGTTTTGTATAAAAATATCATAAATGTGAGAGGTGCTTTAGGACAAGAATGAGAAATATGGAAAAAATTTTATTATAAAATAGTAAGAGTCATTACTGGAAATGCAATTTGAAACTTAATAGCCATCCATGTTTTCTCTAAGGGTGGTGAATAATCAGCTCCAATGGTTGGTTTTGTTTCTGTAGGCAAGTTATTGAACTTGTGTTGTCTACGTCTCCTGTCTTCAGTCTAGATAACAATATTAGTTTTTACTTTCCAGGGTTATGGTGAAGTAACTCACCTAAACTCTTACTTAATTCCTGGCTCCTAAAATGCCCCTCACAAATGTTACTTGTGATTATGTTTGCTTATATCATTTTTCCCCTAAAGGCAGTGTACTGAAACGGGAAAAAATTTCTGATCGGTTCTTTTGTATAAATGCCTCAATATTCCTGTCTAATTTACTTTTCAGCTTTGGCTGCACCAGGCTGAGTTCTTACTCCCTGGATAAGCTGTATAATTCTCTGACCAGATTGTTTAAAGGCCTTGCTGGTATGTAGAACAAAAGAGCCTTTGATCCCACTAGCCAGGCAGCCCCTTGAAATAGAACATTCTCCATAAATGACTTTAGAAAGTCTTCTACAAAGACCGAGTTTTTACATTTGTGTAGAATTATGCTGTATCCTAATCATGTAAATATGCTTAACAACATGACTTTTATATGCTTAGATAGGCCATGTCTGCAGTGGGTGGTCCTGAGGGTTTAATTCTATGTAAAAAATTACTGTGCAAACAAGATGTGTTTTCTGAAATGTGACTGACTTACTAAGCTTCATGTCATGGAACATGGCACCTACCCAAAATATCAGTCTTGATCCACATCATTCAAGTAGAAGCTTGCACACTGAAGAAAGGGACCAAAATGATGTAACATCAGCCACAAAAGTGTATCCTGAATGTTTAGATTTGTCTTTTTTATCTGGGCCGGAGGACTTTTTTATTCCTTTAAATGAGCCCAAATTCTTAAAAACCCAGCAGTGAATCCTAGAGTGATTTTGTATTGTCATTGTTTTTGGAATTTCAGTTAAGAAACTCATGATATGATCAACTTTTTTGTAAATAATATTTTATAGTGTTATCTTAATATGGATACTATATAAAAATGTGTTTAATGTATTTATTAGGTGTTTAAAGTTCAGAAAGCATAAGGAAAAAAACCAGGTGGCCTCTTGGTAAGGTATATAGTATATTTACCTTGGTATAAGGTAAATTCCTTATACAGTTATAAGTCAAGCAAGAGTCAAGGGTTAATTTAAAAACATTTTCATTATTTGTCTCCCACAGGGGTTCTTCACCCTTCCTGGTTAAGTTCAGGCATTTCCCCGACTCTTCACTTTTAGGCAATAAAAAGTACCTTGGTCAACATCACAAATGAGTAGTTAAAGCTGTAACATCCCCTACCACCACCACCTCCACCCAAGCCGGGCCCGTATCTGTAGGTAGGAGTCTAGAGAGCAGATGTGGCCATCTGTCCTTCTCCTGTCACACTTCCACCCTTCCTCCAGCATTCTAACCAAGATAAATCATACAAGGAGAGAGGGTAAGGGAAGTAGGAGTGCTGGCAAGGCCACAGGGTAGTTTGTGTTCTTTGGGTCTCCACACATGTATAGCTATCTGTTTAGAACTTTCATGGTATGTGAGGCAGAATTCTGATATGGTCCCCAATATCCCTGTCTCCAGATATACATGCCCTAGATAATTCCTTCCCCTGAGTGTGGGTGGCAGCTGTGACTGTGATTAGGTAGTCGTTCTCAGGATTATATGGCAAAGGTGAAGGGATTTGGCAGATGTAATTAAGGTCCCCAACCAGTTCATGAAAAGGGAGATTATCCAGCATGGGCCTGATCAAATCAGGTGAATCCTTAAAAGAGATGACAAATAGCAGCAGATGACTTCCTGCTGGCCTTGATGAAGGGAGCTGCCTGGTTTTCAGAGGAGTGGGCTATGCTGAAGGAAATGGGACCCCAGCCCTACAAGAGTAAGGAACTGAATTCTGCCCTCAACTTGGGTGGATGTGGAAGAGGATCCCAAGCTCCACTTGAGAGCACAGCCTCATGAGAACCTGAGCAGAGAACCCAGCCATGGCATGCTGACTTCCAACTGATAGAATTGTGAGCTAATCAGTGGTTGTTTTAAGTCACTGAGTTTGTGATTATTGGTTATGCAGCCATGGAAAACTAGTCCATGTGGGTTCTTTAGAATCACCCACTGGGAACTTTCTCTTGCACTTTCCTTGGTGTGGGTGATGCATTTTCCTCCACTAGCCACTTCCCTTGCTATTTGGATGACGCCCTGTACACAGACCCTTTCTGTTAGGATCGCTTCTTTTTTCCAGTTGGACTGTTTGTGGAAGATTTGAACTGACTTTAGTAGGCTCTCCCTCATGATCCACTTTGTTTTTGGAAGACTCTGGCAAACCCTCAGCCCCCATTCCATGCAGCAGGTGTAGCTGCTTTCCTTTACTGCCATCAGAGCAGGCAGTCTGCATCAGAGCAGGACCATCTCGTTGGTCCCTGGATTTCTTGGGTGAGAGTCAGGCAGCAGTGCACTGAGCCTCTCTGACTTGTTTGAAGCTTTTTGAATGGCCCCATGACCCTCTGTCTTCCCAGACCTGGACGAAGGGGAAAGCACCATTCACCCTGTCGTGACCCTTTTATCTTTGACTGCGAGTAAGCATTGAAGGGTCTTATAAATATCTGGTGCCAATTATTTATTTTTGCTAGGTGCTTTCATATGAAAATACACATTTTGTCCATACCCTTGCTTTGACATATTATATTTATTGCATCTTGACACTTCATTCAAAACTACCAATTTCATATCCTGTCATACCCATTTTTTTCCTAAAGAAAACTAACACATAGTTTCTTTGTGTTTAAAAAAAATGAAGTTTGTTAGATAGAGGCATATCTTTTAACTTGGGGTTTTTAGGGAAAAAAATTAAGCAGAGTGGTTACTTTATTGTCTGGCAATAGATTTTGAGGCAGTCTTATCACTAGAAAGGAAAGTTACTGTCTGTATCAGTTAGCTAGTACCTCAGTTATACTGTGTAACAAACTACTCCAAAAACTCTATGGCTAATAACAGTAACCATTTATTATTTATTGCTCACTAATGAGCTCCCACCTGTCTTTACTCTAAAACCTGCTCATTCTAGCAAAAGTCAGGGCAATCAGATCATGTGGAATGAACTGTATATATTCCAACTCCCACCAAAGCAGATGTTGCTTATTAATGCATGGTCTCTGTGGTTGAAGCTCTGCATTTTTTTTCCCAGGTCAGAACTAAGCCTATGATTTTATTCTCAGCTTCTAAAGCTTTAAGTGTGACTTGATCTTCTTGATCTTAAAAAGAATTAAGATGCCAATTAAGTTGGCTTGTGTCACTATCTATCTCACCCTATTTCTAAATTAAGACTGCCCTAGTTTAAAGGTACTTATCCTCATAGTGCCTAGTGTTAGAAGAGCTTAATTACAATCCCTGTGCTTGATTTGTGAGTATGTGTATGCCCTTGCATGGATGCATGCTTAGAAACAGGCTAGATACACTTGTATTCAGGTACTCTGGTACACTGAACTAGATTTTGGAAAATAGTGTTTGATGATAGAGTAGATTGGGAGTTGGCAGACCTGCATTTTATAAGTCCTGACTTAGTATTTTTGTGACTTTCAGCAGATGACTTAATATCCAAGAGTTTTAGTGTTCACATCTGTAAAATAGAGATACTGATATCAACTTCTTATTTTGCTGTAAGAATGAAGACTGAACAGCATCTGGCATATTCAGTGAGCATTAGTTCCCATGTGATTTGAATCTCTCATTCAGATATTATATTTAAACATTTTAAAGTGTGCCTTTCAGGACATAGAGCCACCTCTAGATCCTGGTAATTCTGGATAGCTGGGGGTACTAACCAGTCAGGATCCCCAGGAAAACATGAATATCCCTGTAAACTTGATTGATTGTACATAAATTTTACCAACACCATTGAGAGTTAACAGGCATGCTTCAGGGGGCAGAGATTCCATCTTGAGTCTACATTGTATCTGGGAAGGTCTTAAAGTCTGGTGGGATGGCCTGCTTACAAGAGACCCATCCTCATTCACCTTGAGGAGCCTCTGAAAGACAAACTTGAGTAGGGGCATTGCAGGTTCGAGGTCATCCTCAGAGAAGGGCATCAGGCATTGGGAACTGGGCCCAGCCATACCACCTGAGCCATTGGAGACCTGAGCACAGGTTGCATACCCAAACTCTACTTTAACAGGGACTGGTTCCCAGGAAGAATGATGCCCTATACATGAAAAACTGAGGGCCTGTTTTACTGAACTATGTAGAATGCTGCTGTGACAATTCTAAAGGAGTGTAACAAAAAGGAGAAACTGCCATTCTCCCTCCCTGCACTTGGGCCACTAGGAGTTTAGGCACTAGGACAGGTTTAGGGCACTGGTGATAGGATAGCAGGGCCCACGTGGCCACCAGGGTTTGGCAGAAATTCTTAAGCAAAGAGTGACTTTGTAGGGACAGGAGGTCCTATATCAGCAAGAAGGGACACAGATCCCTGGAAGTTTCTGTTAATGTGATTTCACTTGACTACTTGGTGCTCTCAGATATTTTGCAGTTCTTCCTGGGGATATTCTCCTTGTGTCCACAAATAAGTTCATTCTGTGCTGCCACTACCCCTTGCTGGGATACCCTGGGTCCTGGCCCCTAAGCTCCACAGCCTTCTACTAGCAGTACCCCCTGCCATGTGCCTGACCCAGAGCCCCACCTGAGGGCCCTCTCCACTCTGGCACTGGGCTACCTCCTATCACCTCCACCTTAATGTGGCTCAGCAAGGGAAGACCAAGATTCTGAGGCAAGATTATAACAACAGTGGTGTTTACTACAGGATCCTATATTAAATGGTGGCTGCCACATCTCACCTGTTCTTTCTCCTTATAGCACTGGTTTTCTAACTGGCAACTTGACTCTCGTGTGTGTGTGTGTGTGTGTGTGTGTGTGTGTGTGTGTTTTCTTGGTGCCTGCAAATTTTGAGCAGCTCTTTACATTTCAGAACATTTTTAAGTATTAAACATGCTTGAAACCTCATGAACTCAATTTCAATCTGGGAATCTTATTTTATTGGGGGGGTGCTCATTTCCTGTGGGATTTTTTTTTATGATACTATTATAAGCAAACACTCCCATTGGAAATGTATAAAGAATGTTCTCTGTGCATGTTCATTTCCCTTCCCAATTTAGATGAACAGTATCTCTGGAGCCTTCAGGATTTCTGTAGGAGCCTGTTAGGCCTCTTCTTGCCAATGAGCCTATAGTGACTCCTTGATCTGCACGTGGCGGGAAAAGCATTCCCAGATAAGCTGTGGCAGATCATAAAGTGTGTGGAAGGGATTTTCATAATATTGGAAAACCTATCATGCACCCTGAATAGGTTTACTTGTGTGAGAAGAGAAAAAGAAATATTCGTAATAGGGAAAATGATGTTAGCTGTAACAAAAGCTGAAAGTATGGAAGAAAAAAATAATCTGGTACATATTTTCTGTATCCTGAGGTCACTTGTACTTGAGCCATACATTTAAAATTACAGAACAAAAGTTTCTCCATTGTCTTGAGCATTAATCACTATATCTTAACTCTTTTGTGTGTGTGTGTGTTATTTCATCTTGGAGCAAAAATAAAATGTCAATTCTATGATGATATATAATGTACAAGTACTTTCCATATATTATTATTTCATCTTTACCAAAGATTTGGAGGTGTTTTCTCCATTTGCATATGAGTGAACTGAGACTCCAGGGAAGAGACTTGCTCAGGGACCTAAGGATAAGAGACACAGCTGGAACTGAACTCCTGAGTCCTGGTCCAAGGTCCCCTCCCTCCCCCTTCTCTTTCCTTCCTTCTTTCCTTCCTTCCTTCCTTTTTTCCTTCCTTCCTTCCCTTTCTCCCTTCTCATGGTCTCTTTCTTTTTTATATTACATTTCACAAGTGTGAAAGATAATCTGGATGAGTGTTTACAGTGCATGTTATTGTTAAGTTTGTGTTGTATAATGAAAGCATCTCTGCTATTTGTAGTGACCATTGGCAAAGAGAGGCAAGTCTGAAGGTGATGCTGATTGGGGTTGGAGTCTTCTATAGAACGCGGAAAATACTAGCCCTTATGACCTGATATGTTCCCTTTGTAAGACACTATTAAGTTTCATGGTGTTGACTTTACTCAGCTCAATGGAGAAAGCTCTGAGGCAGAGAAGCTAATAAATGAATGTAATGGTGCTCAAAAAGTGACAGTTCTACAGACACTTCATGACATCCTTTACAGATCAGCCTTAGAAAGCAGCGCATGGGAGATGTCTTCATATTGCTGACAGGGCTGTCATTTGGCATATTAATTTGTCCTTGAATGAGGCATATACTGTGCCTTTTATAGGCAGGCAGGCCCCCAGGCTGAAGCATGGGTTCATGTGGCCTTTCAAGCTTGCCTTCGGAAAGTTGAGCTGCTCATAGAACTGGGCTATGTGTTGAGAGAGTCTGCTGCTTTGAGAAAGCCCTCTTCTTCTCCCACCTTCTCCCAACCCCATCCAGAAATCTACTTCCAGGTTGACCAAATGTTAGCCACTCTCCAGCCTGAAGTCTCACTCCCAGTGGTCTTTCTGGCTTTTGACCTTATTCTGGCCACTACCCCTCCTAAGGAATTTGTGGTGACCTGACTGCCTGGTTGGCTACAGTGGAAGAAACAGAAGAAAGGGCATAGATGGAGAGAGAAAGAGAGGCAGAGTCACAAGAACACAAAGGACAAGTAGAATAGTGAGCAGCTCTGCTTGGTTTAGACTGGCAGGTCTAATGAGCAAGATAGGCCTCATGGGACCTGACTGAGTCCAGGACAGCACCTGTGATCTTAGAAAGGCACAGTTGGGTCTAGGGCTGGAGCATCCAGTTTCCCACACTCCTTCAGCACAGCCCGTCCCTCCTCTGTGGGCACCAGTGCCCTACAGCTTGCCTTCTGCTTTATTTTGGTTTAACATCTTCAACCAGCTGCCTCTACCCTCTGCTAGCTCGTGAGGCACAGTAGGCGATGACCATCCCTCCCAGCTTCCTTGACTGTCTCTTTTTACTCAAAGGTACAACTTCTGCATCTGGCCTTTTCACTTCATTGCCTAATATGCTGCCTTGGACAACTTACCTGTAGTAACCTGGTAGCAGATGCCTGAGATTGCTCTTTTCCACCCTGTGTCTAAAAGTACATATGGGAAAATACAAATTCATAATAGTAAATGTTTATTGGCTATTATCCACATGCCAGGTGCTGAGCTCGCTACTCTTTACCTATATCACCCAGTTTAATCCTCACAGTACCAGTATGAGTCAGGTACTATTATTAATATCTTTAAAAAAAATCAAAGAGGTTAACATAACTCAACCAAGGTCACATAGCTAGTTTATTCCATATTTAAAAGAACAGTCTGCTCAGAACTGGCTTTTGTTAGTGAATCAGATTGTGCAGTAATACATGAGGCTCCCATTGGATACCCAGCCAGCCCTTGTGTAACAGTGTTTCCCCACCTTCAGTGTACACAAATCTCCAGGGGGGGTTGTGAAGATGCAGATTCTGATTTTGAGGTCAGGGTGAAGCCTGGGATCCTGCCTTTCTAAACAAACTTCCAGGTGGATGTGCCTATTGCTAGTCTATGGACCACACTTTGAGTAGTGAGATTTAGATCCTTGCCTGTAGTTCTAGCTTTGCAGTGCTCTGGATTACAGGAGAGCCAGAGACATAGGACCCACCTGAGGTCAACTGATGGGAAATCAACATAGCATTGGCTACTTGAAACCTTTGCTTGGAAAATAGATTAAAGATGTATAGAGAAAACTGGATCAAAGACTGTACTGTCAAATTCTGAGCATACCAGGACTTGCCCAGCCTCTCCCCTTGGTAGGCAACACTGGCCCTCCAGGTGCCTGGCATGGGCCAAAGGTCTAGCAAACAGCAGTGGTGGCCTTTCAGGAATAACTAGGTGCTGGGGGAGACTTCAAGGCATTTTCTGATTTATTTCTCTCATGTTCCAAATAGTATGGTACCTCAGAAAAGCATTCTGAGGATGACCTTTGATAATACAAATGGGTGGTGATTACTGTAAGCTACCTGAAACATGGCTCCCTTAAAAAGGAAGTCATCCAGGAACTGGAGAGTGTTATGCTAAGTGAAATAAGCCACACAGAGAAAGACAGATACCATATGGTTTCACTCTTATGTGGATCCTGAGAAACCTAACAGAAACCCATGGGGGAGGAGAAGGAAAAAAAAAAAGAGGTTAGAGTGGGAGAGAGCCAAAGCATAAGAGACTCTTAAAAACTGAGAACAAACTGAGGGTTGATGGGGGGAGGGGGGGGAGGGGAGGGGAGGTGATGGGTATTGAAGAGGGCATCTTTTGGGATGAGCACTGGGTGTTGTATGGAAACCAATTTGACAATAAATTTCATATATTGAAAAAAAATAAAGTAATACATATAATTAAATGATTAAAATTATTAAACTTAAGCATATATAAAGAAAAAGGAAGTCATCCAGATGATGATAACATGCATATGGAGACTTTGGCGGCCTTCAAAGACTGTAGCAATGTAAGACTTTTAGAAAGCCCTGTAGGGAGCTGGGATACTGCAGAGTTCAGAGCATGAGGCACAAGTAAATAATACATGCTTTTATGATGATACCTATCAAGTTGCTTTGTGAGGTGTCTTTTTCGTATTCAGAGTGGACATGCCAAGAAACAGGAAGTGAGCTGCCAGCCCTTCCAGTGGGAAAAACATTAAGAAAGAAAGATTAAGCTTCACATCAACAGAGAGCCTTTCTCTGTATATTGGGCAGGGCATTTGAATATATGTGTGCACAAAAGACAGCTTGGTGTTGTGACTAACTTGTATTTTGTCCATAAATATTGTCCACCCAAATTGCATCCTGTTGCATTATGTTGTTATTGTTTGTTAGAGACACACTGTGGCATCATCCCACTGAGATGGAAGAGATTCCAATTTGAAGCTCTGTAATTCTTGGATAGTATTTTCTCTCATGAAAATGATCTGCTTATCACTTTAGTGGGAAGCTTTCTATTTTGAAATATCTCAAGTAATTCAGGGTCACTAAATTTTATTTTAGGGTGAACCTCATCCTCAAATGTGTGCTCTTAGCATCCAAGTTATAGAGAAAAACAATTACCTGATCATAAATTTCACATTTGAGTCAAAAGAATGAAATTTTCCCCTACCTGTGATTCTAGCCATGTATCTCGAAATTCTTTGAAGGATAATTTGTGAAGTCACCAAATTGCTGAAATAATAAAAAAAAACAACATAAAAATCAATATAACTATGTTGAAATGTAGTGTGTAGCTACTGACTATAAAAGTAACAAGAGGAAGAAACACATCTCTGTTTTTCTCCCAGAAGAAAAACAATCTTTGAATCTAAAATATATACTTAAAAATTTTCAACTGTATTCCATAGCCATTTAATGAACAATCTTAAATTATGAAATACCCAGTATGTTTCTAGTTAGGGAAGAACATCGTTCTAGCGGTGTTTGATATTCTTGGGCAGTGTCCTTCTAGCATAATTCCAAAAATGTCTGGCCAAAATGAATGAAATAACTAGCAACATCTACAGTATAAGCAGATTGACCCAAGAATAATTTAAACATGGTCCAGAGGAGAGAGGCAACCAGACTAAGTCTATTGGCTCATGTTTCAGGAAGTACCATAGGCTCTTGAGTTCTGGCTTGAGTCAGAACCCTTATTCCCTTGGTGTGAAAAATATAGGTTCTTAATTACAGTTTGGTAATATGTGTAATGTGCAGGGACTATGCAGATCTCTGAGTGGATCTCCAGAGAAAATTGTAAATCCTGCCCTCTGGAAGCTTATCGTTGAGTTGGGAGGAAGAAGTCAGGGTGTAAGAAATGTTAGCTGGGCACAGTATTTGGTGAGTGGCACAGATTTATAGTCCTGTGGCCTGCGGTGCTCCCAGGCAGTGAATCTTCATTCTGAAGGAACTTTATTGAAAATGCTTCCATACTCAGAGTTGGATTTAAAATAGAATTTGGCTAAAAAAAGAAAAAGAAAAAAAAGGAATAGAATTAGGCTGCCTCTTAACACAGTAATTCTGATTAACTTCATCTGCTGATCACACTGTGCTGCCTTCAGGTCTGGTCCACCAGTTCACTGCTCCTGCACTGTACAGAGCCACATGTTGCTGTTTCTTAACTGCGAGGTCTGCCTTGGGCTCCAGATCAGCCCAATCCTGGAGGCAGCAAAGTGTCTAGGAAGGGATGACACCGGTTATGAGTCGGGATCTGGCCTCATGTTTGATGTTCCTTCAACACAAAGACCATAAGTACGGAGACAGATGTGTGAGTATCCTACTTGTGGAATCTGTCTTATGGCTTAAGAATCACACTTCATGATAACAAGAGAGTGGAGAAACGTCGTATAGTGGGAAGAAAGAGTTACTCTGGCCGGCTATTGTCTGAATTAGAAGGAGGAAGAATGCCTAGTAAAACAGGTCTGTAGTTTGGGTTAGAACCTTGATGCCTCTTTTAGTATGAAAGGTGAAAGGTTTTACTCCCTCTGACCCCGGGTCATAGTCTGAAAATACAGACTGCTCTTGAGAGCAGTCTGGAGGTGTGCTGACAATCAGACAGTGTGAGGGGTTCAGAATAGGTGGAGAAAATGGAGGAACAGTACTTGTGGGGAGGCAGAAGTCATATGCAGAGATTGGCACTGAAGAGGAAGTGTGGCTGATCAAGTCTCTGCTATTGGGGTTGCTTGGAGGACTTTCATATGCTGAGCAGTGATGGTATTACTGACCCCCTCTGTTGCCTCCAATTTAGCTATAGTGCAGTAGTGTATTTTCCAGTGGTGTTGTTTTGGAGAATAAAGAATGAGGACCATGTGTCATACAGGGTGATGGTACTAGAAGGGATCAGGGCAGGGGCTGACTGGTGGAGAGCTCAGTGGAAGCGGTAAATAAGATCTGAGGACATAAATGCCTGGAGATTGTTAAATATTGAGGAGGATATGAACTTCCCACACCATATGGGATGGGAGGGCTCACATTTTTTAATTGAAATATTAAAGAGTGATTTGAGTAGTGGTGGGCACCACAGCTGCAGACTTTCTGGTTATATTATTCCTCCCTCTTTGAGATATTGTAACTTCAAATTTGAGACTGAGGCTTCTGCTGTAGTGTTCTGTCTGGGCTAGATGTGGCATTAAATTGATGACTATAAAATACATCTGTCAGTTACTATAATTTGGTGATCTGAGTTTATTTCCAAATAGGTTGGGCCAAAGTACTACTCCATGAACTGTAGTTAGGAAAAAGGAAATATTGATACAATTAGAGTTCCTGTTTTCTATATTTCTTAAAAAAAATGAAAGGGTATGGGTGGAATGGCATTGGAATAAGGTCATTTGTCTAAGGAATTATAACAATCCAGGCAACCAGTTGACCTTGGTAACTAGTCTAATCTCACCCCTAATCTTGATATTTATCGCCTTGTCTGTGGTTTTATACACATGATGAAGACTCAGCCATCATCAGACTTGGCAGAACAGAGGCATGTTCATCTATGTAATAATGTTAATAGCAGTAGTGCTTGTAAAATACTTGGATTCCTAGCCCCTAGGGCAGAAGCCCTCTTTGCTCCTTGTGCTCCTGCTACATAATGGCACACTCAGCTCTGTGCTCCAGAGGGGCTCTGGGGAACAGGGACCTCATCCTGGGCAGAGGCAGTAGTAGGAACCCTTGGCCAGGAGTTCAGAAACTCAATGTCAAGTCTGCTATCTGAAAGCAAAACAAAATTCACCAAAATAAAAGTGAGCCTTAGTTTTGGTTAATAACAGCTATTCATTCATTGTTTTCCATTAATCCATTCATCATATTTCTGAGCACCTACTGTGTGTGAAGGGTAAGGGATATATATGCCTGTGAATAAAATAGTGTCCTTGCCTCTCATAGCACTCATTGTTAGATTTATAGGCTCAAGTTTAATAGCAAGAGAGGACTCTATCAAAATAAACTTGAGCACATTAATCTGCATAGAGAGCTATTTTTCTTGCTGTATTGATTTTTCAGACTCATAATCCATTCACTTTGATATACTTCTGGTCCCCAACTGTTGTCAAACAATTGACTGTTTAACTCTCCAAACTTGCTTTGAAAGAGTGAGAAAGGGTTGATAAAGAAACTAACATTGAAATTAGTAGATCTTGTGATCGGAGAGTATCTTAAGGAGAAAAGGCTTCATGATGAAGGAAGTAGAAACAAAATTAAAGATTTACTATTAGCCTCTAATCTCAATTTTTCATATTTTTTTTTGCACAAACCAGAGCATTTTCCACTTTGCCTAGCAAGAATTTGATTTTAAATATCTAGGTTTAATTTAAATATTAATTCTATTTATGAATGGTACCCCAGTTGCCCACCATTGGTGTTTTGGAAATGATTATGCTGTGACCCTTACCATAGAGTAGTATTTTATACATCTGATTTTATATAATAAAAGTTTTTTTTTTTAGTATCTATGTCTATAGCTGTAAAGATGAATGGATGGATGGGCAGGCTTTCTTGAATTGAGTTTAATGACTCAACTCAATAGGTGAATAATGTTCTACTTTGGGAAATAAAGGGACTTCTAAGTTTCTCACTTGAATATAATCTGCCTTTCACTGAACTGTAGTCTACAGAAAAGAAACCTGCACGGCTCCTTTGACAAAAGGCAAAATGGAATGATGCTGTGAAAACTGTATGAAATGCACTAATTTAAAATACAATTTTAAAGTGCATTTAATTTGAATGAGCCATGAAGCTGTTGCCTCCCTATTTGTATTTCTGTTAAATTCCCTGGAATAACTTCAGGTGTGTCTCTTGGCTCTTCAAGCTGCCTTCCCTCTTGTGCTTCCTGTGGATTTTTAGAACCAGCCACCTCCTTCTCATTTCTATCACTGAAACTCCTGGTGGGTTTATATTTTGCTGCCTTCTTTAGATTTATAGATTATTATTTCAAGGCAGTTCTTGTCTGCACTTTCCTGTAACTCTCTTTTTCTTTGGTGTAATATCCACATGAATATATCAACACTTTAAAATTAGAGGGTAATTAGCTCACTGCACAGTCTGGGTATGTTTGGTATTTGGACTTCTTGGTGATGGTTCACATGTATCATATTTTATTTTCGAAAGCTAGTTAAACTTTTAATGTGTCCCAGAGTTAAATCTTCTTTCTTTCCTTCCTTCCTTCCTTCCTTCCTTCCTTCCTTCCTTCCTTCCTTCCTTCCTTCCTTCCTTCTTCACTGCCTCCCTCCCCTGCTTTCTTTCTTTTTCATAAAGAGGAATGTTTACATTTTTAACCCAAATAAATAAGGTTTGCTTGTATTCCTTTGTAGTTTGTAGGAACATAACTTGGAACTGGAAAAATTTCAAGAAAGAGGACTAGAAAGCTTTATAATTTCTCTTAAACAATAGCAAAAATAGTCTAGCAGCATCCTCAGATGGTTTAGCCTAGAATCTGATCCCTAGCTCTGCCCAGCTTTACACAGGTCAAAGGAGGAAACAGCCAGGCCCAGGTGTGGCCCCTTGGGATTTTATTTATTTGTTTATTTATTAATAAATATATATATTTTTTATTTTGAGAGAGTATGTGTGAGCAGGGGCTGGGGGGGTGGTGGTGAGGGGGGAGAGGGCAGAGAGAGAGGAGAGAATCCAAAACAGGCCAATGGAACCCAACACAGGGCTCTATCTTAGGAACCTTGAGATCATGACCTGAGCCAAAATCAAGAGTCGTATGCTTAACAGACCAAGCCACCCAGGTGTCTCCGCTTTGGGAATGTTTTTTTTAAAGATATTAGAATTTACTGTCTACTTATTTTTGAGAGAGAGAGACAGAGCTTGAGTGAGGGAGGGGCAGAGAGAGAGGGAGACACAGAATCGGAAGCAGGCTCGAGGCTGTCAGCACAGAGCCCGGAAGCGGCACTCAGACTCATGAACCTTGAGATCATGACCTGAGCTGAAGTCGGACGCTTAACTGACTGAGCCATCCAGGTGCTGCACGGCATTTTAATTTTGAATGTGCTCTCTTAGTGGAGGGGATGTCAGGCCTGCTGGGTTCTCATTACTTTTAGTTATATGTATGTTGACTCTTTATCAGAGAGAATAAGGTAGGTAGAGAGACAGACATAAAGTGAGTGGTGAGTATTCAAGAAGCTAACCTATCCATTGGAACACTCTGGAAGACTACCACAGAGGGTATTTATTTCCTTTGCCATTGGCCATAGAGACTGTATCTAACTGAGCAGACTGGTTTTTAACCACAGCTATCAGTGGGCCAGTCAGAACACACATATTTATGTTTGCCATCTGCCTTTGTATTTAGTTCACTCCCCTGACCTCAGGCCCTAGGCCCAGGGCACTTCTGATCTGCTTTCTGTAATTCTATTTTCCCCTTTTATAGAATATAATATAAATAGAAACATATATAGTTCTTTTTCTTTTGCTTTTTTCTTTTTTCTTTTTTTTTTTTTTTTTTAAATTTTTTTTTTAATGTTTTTTATTTATTTTTGGGACAGAGAGAGACAGAGCATGAACGGGGGAGGGGCAGAGAGAGAGGGAGACACAGAATCAGAAACAGGCTCCAGGCTCCGAGCCATCAGCCCAGAGCCTGACGCGGGGCTCGAACTCACGGACCGCGAGATCGTGACCTGGCTGAAGTCGGACGCTTAACCGACTGCGCCACCCAGGCGCCCCTTCTTTTGCTTTTTTCATTTAGTATAACATTTTTGAGGTTCATCCATGTAGGTAGTATGTATGTCTCTCTCTCTCTCTCCCTTTCTCTCTCTCTCTCTTTTAGAGAGAGAGAGAGAATGCCCAGCATGGAGCCTGATGTGGGCTAGATCTCACAACCCTGAGATCGTGACCTGAGCCAAAATTAATAGTCAGACACTGAACTGTCTGAGCCACCCAGGTGCCCCAAATATTTGTGTTTCTTTAATTCCTGAGTAATGTTGCATGGTGTGACTATACTATAATTTGTTTCAGTGTTCATCACTTAATAGATATTTGAATTGTTTCTAGTTTGGGAACAATGCTGCTGTAAATATTCACATAGAAGTTTTGTGTGGACATATATTTTCATTTCTTTTTTGTAAATACCCAAGAGTTGATTGGCCAGGTCATATGGTAAGTATATATTTAATTTAAGAGATAATGCCATACTGTTTTTCAGAGTGACTATACAGTTTTGCATTACATCAAGCAGTGAATGAGAGTTCCAGTTGCTCCACATTCTCACTCACACTTGATATTGTTAGTCTTTTTACCATTAGTCATTTGGGAAGTTATGTCATACATCTTATTGTTGTTTTAATATGCATTTCCTTGATGACTAGGCATCTGATGTTAAGCAACTCTTTATGTATGTGTTTATCGGTTATCTTTGTATTTACTTTTGTGAAGTGTCTATTAAAATCTTTTGCCCATTTTTTAATTGGATTGTCCTCTTTTTGCTTTATAAGAAACATGTATATATTCTGCATATGAACTTTTGTCAGATATTTCTCCAAGTGTGGCTTGCTTTATGTTTTCTTAGCTGTGTTTTGAAGGGCAAAATTTAATTTTTATGAAAGCCATTTTATAATATTTTCTTACATAGATTATGGTTTGTGCCCCAACGTCACAAAGATTTTCTTCTGTTTTCTTTTATAAGTTTATAAAGGTAATTTTACCTCTTATGTTTTAGTTCTATGATCCCTATCAAGTTAATTTTTGTGTATTGTGTAAGATAAAATTCAAGTTCACTTGAATCTTTAATTTTTGTTTCTACTTCCTTCACCATGAAGCCTTTTCTCCTTAAGATGCTCTCCAATCACAAGATCTACTAATTTCAATGTTAGTTTCTTTATCTACCCTTTCTCACTCTTTCAAAGCACATTTGAAGAGTTAAACAGCCAATTGTTTGACAACATTTGGGGACCAGAGGTATCTCAAAGGGAATGGATTATGAGTTTGAAAAATCTCACACTTTCGTGTATCTTTCAAGAAATTTGTTCATTTTTGTCTGAGTTGGCACAAAATTGTTCATAACATTCTTTTTATTGAGAAGGGGGAGGGACAGAGAGAGAGAGAGAATCTTAAGCAGGCTCCATGCTCAGCATGGAACCTGATGTGGAGATTGATCTCATGACCCTGGAATCATGACCTGAGCCAAAATCAGGAGTGGGATGCTTAACCAACTGAGCCACCCAGGCACCCTGTCCATAACATTCTTTATTATCTTTTTAATATTTATAGGATTTGTAGTGGTATTTTCTCTTTTACTCCTGATATTGGTAATTTGTGTCTTCTCTCTTTTTTTTCTTGACTAGTCTAGCTAGAGGTTTATCAGTTTTCTTGATCTTGTCAAATAACCAGATTTTCTCTTTGTGATTTTCTTCCATTTAGTTTCTTGGGATTGAGTTTGTCCTTTTTCTGACCTGTCAAGTCCATCTGGTCCAGTGTATCATTCAGGGCCATTGTTTCTTTACTGATTTTCTGTCTAGATGATCTGTCTGTTTTGTAAGTGGAGTATTAAAGTCCCCTGCAATTACCACATTCTTACCAATAAGATTGCTTATGTTTGTGATTAATTGTTTTATATATTTGGATGGTTCTGAATTTGGTGCATAGACATTTATAATTGTTAGCTCTTCTTGATGGATAGACCCCACAATTATGATATAATGCCCTTCTTCCTCTCTTGTTACAGCCTTTAATTTAAAGTCTAGTTTGTCTGATATAAGTATGGCTGCTTCAGCTTTCTTTTGACTTCCAGTAGCATGATAGATAGTTCTCCATCCCCTCACTTTCAATCTGAAGGTGTCCTCAGGTCTAAAATGGGTCTCTTGTAGATAGCAAATAAATGGGTCTTGTTTTTTTTTCTATTCTAATACCCTATGCCTTTTCATTGGCGCATTTAGTCCATTTACATTCAGCATTATTATTGAAAGATATAGGTTTAGAGTCATTGTGATATCTGTAGGTTTCATGGCTATAGTGATGTCTCTGATACTTTGTGGTCCTTGCAACATTTCACTCACAGGATCTCCCTTAGGTTCTCTTGTATGGCTGGTTTAGTGGTGATGAGTTCCTTCAGTTTTTGTTTGTTTGGGGAAGTCTTTATCTCTCCTTCTATTCTGAATGACAGACTTGCTGGATAAATATTCTTGGCTACATATTTCCCTGTTCAGCATTTTGAAGATTTCCTGCCATTCCTTTCTGGCCAACTTTCAGTAGATAGGTCTGCAACTACCTTTATGGGTCTATCTTTGTATGTTAAGGCCCTTTTATCCCTAGCTGCTTTCAGAATTCTCTTTATCCTTGTATTTTGCCAGTTTCACTATATGTCCTGCAGAAGATTGATTCAAGTTATGTCTGAAGGAAGTTCTCTGTGCCTCTTGGATTTCAATGCCTGTTTCCTTCCCCAGATCAGGGAAGTTCTCAGTTATGATTTGTTCAAGTACACCTTCAGCCCCTTTCTCTCTCTTCTTCTTCTTCTGGAATTCCTATGATACAGATATTGTTCCGTTTGATTGCATCACTTAGTTCTCTAATTCTCCCCTCGTACTCCTGGATTTTTTTTATCTCTCTTTTTCTCAGCTTCCTCTTTTTCCATAATTTTATCTTCTAATTCACCTATTTTCTCTTATGCTTCTTCAATCCGCACTGTAGCCACCTCCATTTTATTTTGCACCTTATTTATAACATTTTTAAATTCATGATGACTATTTTTTAGTCCCTTGATCTCTGCAGCAATAGATTCTCTGCTGTCTTCTGTGCTTTTTTCAAGCCCAGTGATTAATTTTATGACTATTATTCTAAATTCTTGTTCAGTTATGTTGCTTATATCTGTTTTGATCAATTCTTTAGCTGTCACTTCTTCCTGGAATTCCCTTTGAGGGGAATTCTTCCATTTCATCATTTTGCCTAGTTTTCTGTCTCTTATGAGTCTTAAAAGCTTGTTATGTGCTCTGCACCTGCAAGCACTGCTACATTAAAGGGGGGTTCATACACTGTCCAGGGCCGGGCCCTTCAGGAGGTGTTTTTTGGAGAGTGTTACTTGCTCTCTGTTGTTGTGACTTTGGTTATTTTTGGTGTTTTGGGCCCTCCACCAGGTGTGCTTTGATTTGTTCCTTGAAGTAACCCTGGAAAGGAAAACAAACAAACAAACAAACAAACAGGAAACAAAAATACACAAACACACAACAAATAAAACAAACAACAACAACAACAAAAACAATCCAAAAGCAAAAAACCAGAAATACCAGCTACAAGTAAAGAACAGAATGGAGGTCGTGCTGATGGAAGAGCACATACAAAGAGAAATGACAGGAGCAGGGGAAAAAAAAATAAACATTGACCAGGCAGAGAGGCAAAATGGCTTAATCCAGAGAGAGAGAAAGGAAAATAAAGAAGGAGGTGGGGGCAAAGAAGCAAAGATAAAGTTACCCAGACAGAGATATGGCTTGATTATTCCAGAGAGAGAGAAAGGAAAGTAAAGAAGGACATGTAGAACATGTGTCAAGAGAATGGATTAAATACGTCTGCTTAAACAAACCAACAACCAGAGTAACCAGCCTAGAGGAGGGAAGAGATAAGAAGGAGAAAGGGAAGGAAGAATATATCTAAATAACAAGAATTATCTGGGGTGCCTGGGTGGCTCAGTCTGTTGAGCGTCCGACTTCGGCTCAGGTCACGATCTCACGTTAGTGATCTCGAGGCCTGCGTCGGGCTCTGTGCTGACAGCTCAGGGCCTAGAGCCTGCTTCGGATTCTGTGCCTCCCTCTCTCTCTGCTCCTCCCCTGTTCACATTCTGTCTCTCTCTCAAAAATAAATAAAGATTAAAAAATTTTTTTAAATAACAAGAATTATCCTAGAACTAATCCAGGCAATGCAGCAGTGCTGGTCTGGAGGAGGGGGCCGTCTGGTTCCTCAGTGTCTATCCCACTCCAGTAGATACACAATTACTGTGCACAGAGGGGCATGATTTGGTGTAGGCAGGTCCTGCCCCCACCCTGGGCCCTGAGGACCGATCCCTGAGGCCCTGCCTTGGTTGTGGTAGGGAGAAAAGTGGTGACCACCCCCAGTCTCTTCTCCACGGACCTGGTGTCCCAAATCACTCCGTTCGAGCTGTCCTCACTGTGCCGTGGCACAGATGGGGCAGTCTTATCTCGCTCCGCGGACTCCTGCGCCCCAGCGCTTGGCTGGGATTTAAACTCCCACTCCGTGCACCCTGGCACTGGGGAAGCGCCTCTCTATGTCGCCAGATATGTGGTCCTGGCTGATTTTGCCCTGTGCTGCAGCACTTCAGGGAGGTGACCACTTTCTCCAACTATGGACTGCGCCTGTGACCTACCACGAAACCTGGGGGTGGCTCCCCTCCTCCCCAGGTACACAAACATGGCAGCTGGCCCCAGTCAGAAGAAAGCCCTGCAGTTAGAGACGGAATCACTCTCTGTCCCCATTCAAGGTTTTTTTCTTGTCCAGATAAAGTCCTACACTTCCCCAGATGCTCTCTCTCTTCCCTTTGTCTCTCCACAGAAGGGGATCCCTCCCCTCCATGCCTACGCGGTCTGTTTTATCTCCCCTGGTTTGCAATCACCCATCAGGTGGTCCCGGTGTCTCCCTGTAGACTCAGTCTCTTTTCCTTCCAGACCTTTGGGGTTAAAATTCCCTTGGCTTCAGCCCTTCTTTGAGAGACACGGGAAGTATGGATCCCCCTACTTCTCCACCATGTTGGCCCCTCTGTCCTCTGATATGTTAAAATAGAAACGCAAATCATTGATTTTATATCTTTCTTCTTTTCTAATACAAACATTTAAAGCTATACACATCACTCTAATCACCGCTTTACCTTTATCTCACAAATTTAAAAAATTTTTATTTTTACTCTTTTTTTTTCTTTTTTACTCTTCGCTCATGTTCTCTTCTCTGACCTATGTATTATTTAGAAATGGCTGGTTTCATTTCTAAATATTGGGACTTTCTTAGTTATTTTAACATTGTTAATTTCTAATTTAATTCCATTGTGATCAGTATAATGTGTATGATGATTTCATGATTTAAAATTGATTGGCACTTGTTTTAAGGTCTAGACTTGAAAAGAATGTCTGCTATGGTTAGATATGATACCTTTTATAAGTCTTGGTACTTGATAGTATTTTTCAGGTCTTTCATGTCTTTGTCAGTTTTTAAATAATGTCATTAGTTTAGGGGTCAGCAAACTTCAGTTTGTGGGCTAAATCTATTCTGCCTATTTTTATAAATAAAGTTTTATTGAAACAGAGCTATATTCATTTTTAACATATCATCGCTGACTGCTTTTGTGCTACCAGTTAGAATTCAATAGTTTTAACAGAGACTGTATGCCCCAGAAAGCCTACAATATGTGCTATCTGGCCCTTTATAGAAAAAGTGTTGATCCCCACCGCCACCCCATCACCATGACTATGTTGTTCTAACAATGACTGGGCAGAGGGGATTAAAATATTTATTTGTGATGGTTGGAATTGTCTATTTCTCCCTTTGATTCTATTTTTGCTTTATGTGTTTTGATTCTATTTTCAGGCATATACACATTTGTGATTGTTATGTCCTCCTGATGAGTTGACCCTTCATCATAGTGAAATATCCCTTTTTATCTGTGGTGATACTTTTTGTCATGAAGTCTATTGTATTTAATATTAATGTTGTCATTCTAGACTTCTTATGCTTATTATTTGTATTATGCAGTTGATCCATGAACAACATGGGTTTGAACTGTGGGAATCCACTCATACTCAGATTTTTTTCAACAATTACAGTACAGTTCTATAAATGTGTTTTATTAATAATGTTTTCTTTAACTTTATTGTAAGAATGCAGTATATAATACATATAACAAAAATGTGTTAATCTATTGTTTATGTTATCTGTAAGGTTTCTGGATGAAAGTAGGCTAATTAAGTTTGGGGGAAGTCAAAAGTTATAAGTAGTGTTGACTGCATGGAGGGTTGGTGCCCCTGATCCCTGTTTTGTTGAAGAGCCAACTATAAATTTTTCAGGCAGTTTACCTGAAGCTATTTATTTATTTCTGAAAGTTGGCTAATGCACTGGATAGGGTATAGAGGAAAGTCAAAGTCTGTAATGGAGCCTGAGAAAGTGCCTGGAAACTGAGGAAAGTCCAGGCTGGCAGTTTGGTTGGTTTGCACTTTGTACAAAGTTCATCACTGTGCCTGCTGTACCTGAGTTGCAGCAGGAAACCAGGTCTCTTGATTATTGTAATCCAGGCATGGATGAGTTTAGTTTGCATAACCCTGAGTATGGTATCAAGGATTGATTTCCTCATCAGTAAAATGGGGATAAGAATACATTTGTATTTATCTCATACCAAATTAATGTATGTGGATAGTTCTGCATATGATGAAGCACCATTAAAGAATCATTTTAAAGAGTGGGATAGTATGGTGTAAATGAGAGCAAAAATCAGCTTTCCAGGGCAGCTGGATGGACTAAGTCAGCTGAGTGTCTGACTTTGGCTCAGGTCATGATCTCACGGTTCATGACTTCAAGCCCCTCATCTGGCTCTGTGCTGACAGCTCAGAGCCTGGAGCCTGCTTCAGATTCTGTGTCTCCCTGTCTCTCTGCCCGTTCCCCACTCACACTGTCTCTCTCTCCCTCAAAATAAATAAACATTAAAAAATTTAAAAATCAGCTTTCCATTCGTAGATTTTCTTTTTTTTTTTGGATGTGAAAGGTATCATTTAAACTTTTATTTCTTCTTATGATTCTTTTACTATCACTGTGAAAAGCCTTCTTTAGGGAAGTTTGGCTCTGGTTTATGTTCAAGGGTCTGGGGCTTAGCCACCTAATGAAGGCTTTGAAGGAATGATGACTAATCTTTTTCTTACTTGTCCCTAGGAGGGAAATTGAGGCTAGTATTTTTGTGCCTCTTTGGTTCTAAATGAGAAATTCACTTTCCTTTGGTGTAACTTTTGATTTTGTCTTGAATTCTCCTCTCCTCATTACAAAAAAGGGATAGGGGGAAACACCACAAGTGGTTCCTGTCAGTTCTCTTTTTCTCAGAGTGGAGTGATTGCTCTCACAGACTTTTTTAAGTAGTGAACGCCTGTTGGGGAACCATCTTTATGCCTTACCATCGACACTGTATTCTGAGGCCTCTGGAGAGACTTGGGGTCCAGAAGTGGGTGTGGAACATCTGAGGGATGTGCAGCAGTGACCCATCCTGTGAAGCAGGGTGTGCCTGTTTAAAGACTGACTAGCTGAAGGGAGAATTTTGTAGAGTAATTTTTCAGTCACTAAATGTAGTTCAATTTCATTTTGTCTTATTGGCATAGAAATAGAGCTATTCAAGGGAAGATCCAGAACTTGAGGAAGCTTAAGTTTTGCCAATAGGAAAAACAGATACAAGCTTTTTTTTTTTACTGTGTCCTTCACTATAGAACCTCTTGTGTTTGTGCATTGCAGATAAACAACATAGATTATTTCCATCCATATATGATCTATGCTACCCTACTCCATTTCAGCCGATTTCAGTATTCATCACTGTTATAATGTTTACGTTTTCTTCTTTGCCCAAATGGGAATAACAAATGGATTAGGTATGCATCATGATGGCTGCTTCTTGTCTAGAGGAGTTACATCAGAAATTTATGGGAATAGCATAAGGATTACTTTATGCATATTTGCTCAGTTGCATCCTGGATTAAGTACATGCAACATGTAAAGAATATACTGTCTAAATATAATTCTTATTTCAAAGAGAAAATCTCCAGTGCATAAAAGGGAAGTATTACTAGTATCATAGTGGAGGAGAGGAATAGGTGCTTAGCTGGCAGACAAAAGTCTTGATATGGAGCCAGGTGGCTGTGCCCTGGGCTAGCTGTAGCCAGCCACTGGGCCCTTGAAAACCTTGGCTAGGCCTACTGGGACAGCTCTGGTGGACCTGACATCCCTGGGGGGTATGGACAGACTAAATGGTAGACACCAGTATGCTGAAGCTCCTTTTGGTCCAAGAACAAGAAAAGAAGTAAAACATACAGTTGAAAATCACATGACCAGCTTCCAGTGGAGGTTAGGTAGAACAGGGTTGTTTTTTTGGTTTTGTTTTATTTTTTAGTTTTTGCATCAAATTTTCCCAATCTATCTGTATTTGTCTTTTGACAAAAAGACAAATTAAAAAAAAAAACTGGTAAGAGACATGTGCAAACAAGTTGAGAACTCCCTAATTCTTTGTTTAGTCTCTAAGGCACAATAGATTTGTATCTAAAATTAAATGGACATTAAATAAAGTGATGTTTGCAGATGTCTGCATTTGTTAAAAGTAGAGGTAATGGAAACAGGAGGTTCTGGGACTTGTATTTTTTTTCTGGAAGGAATAGGCATTTCAGATGTGTCCTATAGAGTCCTTTTTTTTTTTCTTCAGATACATTTATAACTAACAGAGTTTCTGAAAGGTATTCAATCCTGGTTGGGAGCTGGAGATGTGTTTATGCTGTGGGTTGTTAAATATATTTACAACCTTTTCAGAGAGTTCAGTGGGGGTTCTACAATGGTTATTTATTAGTCTGCTTCAACAGCTGCTGGCTGGAATTAAAGAAAATAATCTATCCAGTGTGATTCGTAGAAATATTATAAATCACTTCAGATTATAATGAGCAGTAGGAAAGGTAATTTGAAGGAAACTCCACACATGCTGTTAGTTACAGCGTGTCAGGAGAAAGATCTGGTGTGAAATACATAGATAATCAGTGTCTGCTGAGAGCAGTTTTTAAGATGGAAGACTCTCTTGGTGTCTCAACAGCATTTTTTTCGCTACTCTTACTTTTGGGGTTGCCAGGAGTTTTGCCCACTCAGGTCCCATCAAGTCTGTTGACACTTCCACGTGGCCACTAAGAGCCAGTGCCTCACCCCCTTTCTGTGGGCACCGCCAACTCTCTGTGCTGGAAGTTTCATGTGGCCGACATGGCCCGTGTGGTCCCTTCAGAGGGCAAGGAGCTGAGACCTCTTCCCTCAACTTCAAAACCAGCCTGACCCAACAAGGCATTTTTCTACCAGGGTATAAATTGGGCTGCCATTGTTGATGGATTGAAGGAAAATGTAACAAAATATAAAATGTGCATACCTCTCTTTACTCAGCAGTTTAGACCAATGCACAAGATAGATATTGAAGGATGCCTATTGTAACAGCTAAAAATGATTCACTTTAAATTGCTCATTATAATACCAAGAACTCAAATTCACATAAGCAGTGCCAACAATGGGAACTTGGTTTAAGAAATTACAGAAAGAGAATCACCACAAACTACTGATTTGAAAAATAAAGCAGCAAGAGCCTTTTGATCTCTTAGGTAAAAGTGTAAGTGCACACTTGTGTGTGGGTGTGTTTCAGTAGGGTAACTACCGAAACATGAACCGTGACTTTCTTGGGTGGTAGGGCAACAAGGTTCCCTTTTGAGACATGAGTTTGTTGACGCTAGAAGTGGTGTTTCTTACCAAAAGATCGTACAGTGTTCAACAGTCTGTGTATGTCTAGTTAATGCTGAACATTATTAGCAATTAAGATGCCCTAGGACACTATTCCATGGTCACAATGCTTGGAAATGTTCTCCAAATCTGTGAAGTGTAGATTACCTTTGGACTTTGTCTGGTGTGAGAAATTTAGCTCACTGAATAAAATATATGAAAATAATAATTTTGAACTCAAATTCAACTTCTAATGGTAGTTAAAGCTCTATTCACGGAACTAGTGTTGTGTAATTTACATTGGAGATTCAGTTAGTGGTTTAAAAAGTTGTGTCAATTCAGAATATAAGCCAGTATATTTTGTGGAGAAGTTATTTAATATCCACTTTTGGACTAGGCCTTGCCGAGTCAGTAAATATTTGGCAATTGCATAATCCTGAAGCACGCGATCACCATCTGGCATCATTTCTCTTCCTACCTCATGTCTGATCGCTTCCTGCACACTATTTCCCAGGACTACTGGCTCTTTCATATCTGCACACCTGTTCTCACACTGTTTCTTCTACCCTGATGTATCTTTTCTATCCAAATCAGATTGGCGTTCCTGCCTTGATGAAGCAAGACCCCCTGACCCCCCAGACAGAATCTGCTAGTTGCTCCTTGCATCTCTGCACTGGCTCTGTGACAATCCTGCACACACTGCACACACTGTGTCACCCTTCTTGTTTAAGTGTCAATCTCCCCAGCCCTTCTGTTGGCTCTTGGAGGGAGGGTGGGCTTGCAGTCCTCTTCGTAGCAGCCCTTGGGAATAGTGGGACGGGAAGGGAGGTGCTGTTTCAGAAACACGGAACTTCCCCCTTCTTTTTATGTTGCTTTTTTAAGTCCCTGGTGTTTTAAAACAAATCCTCTCCCAGCCTCAGAGGCTAATTTGAGCACAGATCTGCTGACTCTCCGGGTTTATAAGGAAAAAGGCCTCTTGTGTGTCCAAGCTCCAGGGAACAGAAGGTGCTTCCCATTTGTATCTCCTCGGAGTCCTTCCTGATGTTTTCCTTTTCCATCTCCTTTTTGCCTGGTTGCCCAGGTGTTAAGGAAGAATACGATCTCTGGATAAACAAGGAAGGTGTGGTCTGCAGTTGCTGCCTTTTACAGGCAGTTCCTGGGTGTGGTTGGGCAGTGAAAGAACGGCCCTCTTCCATTCGAGGAGTGCCCCTGCTGTGTTAGCTGGATGCTTCCGGAAAGGCAATTTAGGGGTCACCCATTTCCATTTCTTAAGGATTTATTGAACATGGTTTTGCTGATTCAGTCGTGCCATTAAATCAAATCCCCACCCTCCCTTGGAAGCTTGCTTGTCAGGTGTGGGTAACAAGTTCACATGAGTCGTCAGCTTCTCATGTCCTTGTGCCTTCCTTCCTCGGATGAGCACAGTCTCTGAGTTGGGCCAGCTGAAGGTCTTAAGCTTCTGCTCCTAAATTTATCTCCATCCCATCTCTGCAGCCTTCTCCTGCCAGAATGCTCCCAGCAGCTGTGAGCCTCTTGGGTGTGGAGTGTGGAGCCATTTGAATTTTGAGACCATCTGGCTCTTTCTTGTACAGCTTTGTCCATTGTGCTCCTGAGCCCATGGAATGTTTGCGGCAGTGCTTTTGTTTACTGAATGGTGTGCTGGTGGGGGACAAGGGACATGGATTGTGTAGTTTAGGGGTCTGAAAGGTCTAAGATTCCCTGAAGGAGGTTTAACAAACTGAATTGAAGAAGACTTTTTTCAATTGGAGAAAATTCACACTGTTGCATTATTGTTAAAATTAGCATCCCATTGCTTGATAAGCATGTACAAATTATCTTTGTATGTTGACCCTCTTGATCTGTCATACATGAGGTCTCAGAGCTAAATTGGTGGAGTCACCTGGAGTTTGTTAGTGAGTGAGAGGCAGCCTATGGGGTCAGCCAGGCCTTGGTTAAAATCCAAATTCTGCCCTTTATCTGCTTTGTGCCTTTGGGGAAGTCCATTAACCTTTCTGAATCACAGTTTCTTCAGTAAGGACCTAATATTTACCCCGAACAGGGTTGCTGGGAGGGTGAATTAAGGAGATGTACATGAGGGGAACCAGCACAGGCACTAATATGGAGTGGGTGTCCAGGGACACCTAGACAAGGCCCACCCTGAACATGCACACCGCACATGTGCACACGCACACGCAGTGTGAGTCACTCACGGAACTGCACCTAGCATTTGCCAACACTTAGTCCTGACACTGTTGTCTAAATTGCTGGGCCTGCTAGGGAACCATGCTGCTTTTCAAAAATAACATTCAGGAGAGGATTGAGAAACGTTAGTGAAAATGAGATTATTGCCCTAGGCACTGCTCTGCCTCAGGGCTGTTTTCCTGGAGTGTGATTTCCTAATCAGGGTGCTGCAGTGGGCCAGGACATTTTTAGGGTGCCATGGAGTCACAACTGTTGATTTTGTTAATAGGGTAAACAAACCTTCTTGGTCACCATAAATAGTAGAAGCTATGCTTTCCTTCCCACCTCCTAAGCAGGGAAGGTATTTGAAGCTGGAAAGAATTGAGCCCTGAGCTTAATACAGTTACAGATCTGAAAAGAAAACTATGTATAAAGATGTGTTTTCAGGAGACAGAAAATTATGAAATCAGCCCAGCAGTAGGCCCAGAAATTGATTTACCTTGAGTGGCTTCTGGAAATAATTGATTGTTGTTGATAGCAGCCTGCATGAAAATGGAGTTTGTGTTTATTTGCAAAGCACCTACTGGAATCATATTGTTTTCCCATAAGGAGACAAGAAGGGATGACAGTTAGCTTACAAGTAGACCTAACCAGGGACTTTCTGATATTTAAAATAAAGTCTGAGCACACCAGCAAATTTTCAGAGGACAGAGAGAAGCCACCTTTATAATAATGATTTTTCATAGGCCAAGAGAGGTTTAGTTCACATTCCAGATGCCATCTAGGACAAAGGGTTCAACTCCCTGAAACATGTCAGTGTGTTGGAAGTAATGGGGGTGACATTTCATGTGTCTCTTCTTTACATGCTTGTCTGTATATTTCAAATTTTCTAAAATGAGCAGGTATTACTTTGGTAATTGAGGGTATTATTAGATAAAGCATAAATTAAACTTTCTTAGAATGTAAACATCCATTGTATGAAGTTAACCCTGAGTTTTTGATGGTCAGACCATTCAGGCTTATCCATCAGTGTTCCTTGGAAGGTTCTGATCTGGGAGAAGAGGGCAGAGTTAGCATTTTCTTCTTGATGGTCCTAATTATCTAGGCAGCATGGATCTTGTGGACATTGCAGACAGAGTATAGGGAAGATGGTTCTAGAACTCCAGTAGTCTGTGTGTTTCTCACCGTGCTCCTAACATTCATTGCCTATTGAGCTACCCACTGGTCCTGTATATTTAGATCAGAGGCCTGGAATCCAAGACCTCTAGTTTATAAACAGGGAAGAGAAGGGGACTCTTTGGGGCTTTGCTCCATAATATCCAAATTATATATAAGCGAATCCTTTTGGCAGAACGAAAATTCAGGCTGAACCTTTAGTTGAGGTATGGGAAAATATAAATTTAATCAAGTGTAAACTTATGCAGATTAAGACCTATTCAGGGATGCTGTCACATCCCAGTGCCCAAAAAGAGTGGTTCTGTATAATGTCACCTTGTTCCTGTTGGGATTCAGTAATGGCTTTCTCTTTTATAGAGTGATGTGTTTAGTACCAGAAGTAACCTTGGTTGTTCCTTGATGTGGTTTCCAGCAGAAGTCCACCATAAGTAATTGTATTTTTCAGCGGCAAATATGTCACAGGGGCAGGGGGGTGGGGGCTGATAAAACTGAAAGCGCAGGAAAGAGATGGGAGATGTTATGGAGGGAAGAAAGCTAATTTATTACACCAAAGCATTTAGTTAGTTGCCTGCTGTGTTCAGGTCATCGTGGGGTTGAATCATTAAGAGATGATACCCGTTAATGTTTCTTGAAAGGGGGGGAAAGCCAAACCGAACAAGACTGGGATTATGAAGAACCCAGTTGGTGACAGAGCCATTTGCTTCATTTGGGGTCATAGTACAAGAATTACTTTAAGCCCAAAGCTGAGATGGAATTATTTAGTAGCAGTATGGGAGGATGGGTTTCTGGTACAGTCACTGTAACTGTGGGATCACAAGCCCATCGCTTCCACTTTCTGGGCCTCAGTTCTCCCACCTGAGTAATAAGCAACTGTGTCAGTGCCAAGAGGCCTTTTGGGATTAGGGCTCATCGGTTGGCCTCTTCCATTCTGTGGGGGGGCCAGCTAGGAGTGGGCTTGAAAGCCAACAGCAATTGTGGCAGAGAAACAGATTTACCTACACAAATGGAGAGGGGGGTCCAGTCTTTATCTGATGATGTTCGTAGCTTTTCAGGTGGAAAACTGTGGGTTGAGGGAAAGGAAGTCCGCAAGGAAAGCTCTGCAGAGGAATATTACAGACTTTTCTCCTGCCGCTTAATTACCATGTGCTGCCTGAGAGTGATTTGTCTAATGGTAAAACAGCCCAGGAGTAAATGGCTGAAGGTGGTGTGTGTTTTTTAATACCACAAACCCCACTGCAGTTGGATGTAACTAAATAATATAAGTGGGTTTACTCAGCATCCTGGAGGAAAAGTGACAAACTGTTGTCACACCTGAAGAGGCGTTTGTTCACAGTGGTTTGTAGGTCACTTAATATGAACTAATTAGGCATGATGTTGTGGAAGGGCACCCGGTCCCCACCACACTGCTCACCTGGCTTAGCAAAAGTGCAGATGAGAGAGTGTGGCTCCTGCCTGCAGATGGGCTCACCTCAAGGGTTATGAATCAGCAGGAAAGGTTATGAAATCTCTAGGGAACAGTGAGCTCACTTAGAGGGATGGCATTACTACATTCTCTTGGTGGAGGCATCCCATTCTCTTGAATTTTTTCCAGTTAAAGAGATAACATTTAAAGTTCTGGTGGGTGAGGTAAAGCTGTGAGCTGTTGTAAATTTTTTTTTTTTTTGCCATCTTGAAATTTATGGATGCTAGATAAGATTACAACAGGCCCAGATGTTGGCATTTACATTCTCATGCCTGTGAGAATTATGCCTCTCCCTTTGTTACTCTCCTTTCTGTTACTGACTTTATTTCAGTTAAATTGTCTTGAGATAAAAAGGAAGGAAATATGTAGCATTTCCTCATTTACTGGAGTAGCATCCATTCAGAGTGCATGGTTCTTTATACTAGAAGTTGGGATTGCAGATTCTGGGCTTCTTTGAAAGCTAGAAGTATTTGAAAAATTAACTTCCCTGCACAAGCTGCTTAAGAGTAAGAACAAGGTCTTAAACTTATTGGAAAAAATTGATAATGTCTAACAATGTGGGTCCACTTTATTAAGTATTTAATAAGTATTAGATGGCATAATATAATGAATACTGATTGCTTCCATTTTACCTTCTTAAGGTGGGACTCTTAATTATTTCATGAGTTCTAGGGCAACTTCTTGAATTTCCAGCTCCCCAAAAGCAAGCAGCTATTTAACTGAATTTCACTTTTGTCATGAAATAATGCTGGTATGCACCTTACAAGCACACAATCAAATGGGGCAGAGAGGTGGGGGTGCCTGGTTGGATGTCACTATGATGTTTCAGAAAAGCTGTATAAAGATGAGAAATATTTGCATCTAGGCACAGAGGGAGGTACCATGCAAGCATCTAATTTGCTAAGCTCCCTGCTGGTAGTTTTTAACGCCCTGTTGATTTTATTAAACATTCTTAATAAGAAGTTGGAGTTTTGTTTAGGCTAAAACTATAATGAAAACAGCTGTCTTCATTTCTCAGAAACCATGACAGTCACACGGTTGAGGAATCAACACTGAGCGGGGGCACTGGTCCAGGTCACAGGCTGAGGTGCGGCTTCTAAAAGGTGCTGGGGGTACATCTGGTCAGGGAGCTCAAGGCCATGGTATTTTTATGTGTAAGGTTCAAAAAGACCAAATGGTTCTGTTAAATGTATTTTACTTACAGAGGCATTTACAATGAAGAACAGATACATAATTGTGTTTTTACATGTCTAAAGAAAGGGAACTGAACCTAAATATTTGAGCATGGGAGTGAAACATTTAAAAGGCTGTGGCTACTGAAAGAAGAGGATTTGGAACTCTGGTAGAAGACCTAAAAGAAGAAACTCCATAAGAATAAAGAGTTTTAAAAAAAGAAGAGAGAGTTAAAATTCGTCCCTGATCCTATTGTGCTCCAGACAAACAAGGCCTGGGGGCAGATAGGACTCTTGTTGAATTTAACAGCTTCCAGCTTTTGTAGCTGCAGCTTTCGTAGCTTTTCTCCTGAAGTGGACAGTAGAGTGGTCAAGAGGACAATTTTACTTTTTTAAGCAAAACTTGAAAGTTCAGACTTAGACATTATCACTTTAGTAGCCCAGGGAACTTGTTTGGTCCCTGGGGAACTGAAGTTGCTTTATTTTTCTGAACTGCATTTGTTCTATAAAATGGAGATGATATTACCTGCCTCATGGGTCATTCTGAACTACTGCTGTCATCCAACTAGCATATTTTTATTCAGCAGGACTTTTTTTTTTTTTTTTAAATGTTGGCCATGTCTGCAAAGAGACATCAGCCACAGCTGCTGTCTTCAGTGGGCTTATTATCTACTTAAGACTTGAAAACAGATTATTATAAATTAGAACAGGAGAAGCACCATTAAAAAAGGTTCCAACAAAATGTTGTAGTAGCTCTGAAGAGAGAATAAGGAATGGCTTCAAGAGGAATATAAAAAATGCAGAACCCTGAGCAGAAACTCACTTCAAATGTAACAGGAAAATGGTTTCATTCATGGCATTATTTAATTTCTGAAATTAAGAGAAAGCTAACATAAGAAAAATCTTTACCTGATTGGTGTTAGGCACATTGTGATTGATGAAAACAAAATTCTAGAACCCATAGTGAATTTGTGGAGAGACTTCATACTGGGAACTGCAAAGGGCTTAGAGTAAACTAAAGCTCACTGGTGTAGAACATGGCTGGGTTCAGTTGTGTTATGAAAGCACACTATGGTCACATGAAAGGGTATGTCCCTGATAACAGTGATAAGGAAGGTGCTGGTTGTGGTGGATTAGACTGGCTATATTGAGGCACTTGTAAAGATGGAGTACTACTGTAATAGACTAAAACCTTAGTTTGGGAGCATCATTCGTTCCGGAAACATGCTTGTCAACCAAACCACTTGTATATCAAAGCAGATTTCCCCATAAGAAATAATGGAAACTCAGGTGATTCGTTCTACAACCCAAATCTAGGGATGTTCCAGAGAATCTCATGAAGGGCAAGAACCTGGGTCACATTGAAAGTGGTGTCCAGAGTCTGTCTCCTGACCCTTGTGTCAAGTATGAGCCCTTTCCTCAGTGTCCAGCCATTGCTGATTTCCTTTTAGGCATGTCCCATTCTTTGCCTCCTTTGAGCCCTCTCTGATATGCACAGATCCTGTCACCCTGGTTTGGGACCCTCTGGCACACTACCACCATCTGCACCTTCCCTGCAGCAGTGTGCTGTATGAATACTTGTTCCTCATCCACTCCCAGAGACTTGACTCTAAATCACCAAGTAACAGAGCAGTCAGTGCTTCTTATCTTCTGGGTGCCCTGCCAGTTGATTTCTGTGTATCTCTGAATGTCACAACGACCACCAATACTACTTTCGAAAATTCTTAGGAGTACCCAGTTTTCGACTTCACTTCTAGTGGTCATGAACAAAGCAGGGTCTTTCATCACCCTGTAAGCAGTGGTGGAGCCTGTCTGATGGAATAACAGTAGGCGTCCCACATAGTCCTGGGACATAGGCACAGACCTTTCCTTCAGGGTCATCTTATAAAGATGAAGTGTTCCTGTTGGATTTCTTTCTACAAAGAAGCCATTTTATGTTCTGTCTGTGTACAGACTCATTTGTGTTATGCTTCTGGACCAGAATTACGTATTCTGGGAAACAGTGAGTCCTTCAAGGTGGCTGAAGCCTCAGCTGTCATAGAGCATATGTGATAGAGCTGAGAGCAAGGAGGTGACCCTAATACTCTGTTTGCAGGGGCAGTCCGAGTGAACCATGAAAGACAGAAGAAAGTATCTGAAACTTGGTACAGTTGGGGGAAGTGATGTTAGATGAGTGGGCAGGATAATATCACAGAGCACCTGAGAAGGGAGGGGACAGTCAAGGGCCCCTAGCCAAAGGGGAAAGCAGGGAGAATGGGAAAGAGACCACTTGCAGAATTAGGCTAAGAAGCCCCTAACCTGCAATGCATTTGGATTTGTGAAGTGGGCAGATCAACCAAGGGAGGCACAGAGACGAAGCGAGCATCCCAGTCCTGCAGCACCCAGTGATGAGATAGGGCAAGAACCCATATCTCTTCAGTTGTCTACTAGCTTTTTTCCATGACACCTCTGCTTCTTCCTTGCTGTTGGAGTGCTGGTGGATAGCTGCTGATGTAATGGAATCCCAGTGCTCTGGGGAAGGCATGTGGAAAGATGTTGCTCACATTTTGTGCACTCACTCTACACCTTGTTTTTCGCACCTTTGAAAATATCTTCAAGATTCTTTTAGTTCCTGGTTCCTTTAGGCCCTGACAAATCATGATGCTGCCCAGCCTCAGCATGTTTCCTTGATTCTGCCTCTCTCCATGGTTCTTTGCACAGTTTGGTTTGGGCCTTTGGTGGGTGGCCAGGTACTCTTTTTTCTCCCACTATTTCCTAATGATTGGGGGCTAATTTTCCCCATGGCTTCTAGGGGAGTTTTTCTCTCTACTCCCTTTCCCTATTATGTCCCAATTTTGGAAAGTGATACTCTCCTGGAAGGTATGGGGAAGGTGACAAAACCTACATTTGGCCAGTTTCCCTCTTCATTGGCTATCCTAGTAGAGAATGTGCGTGCAGTTATTTACTAAGTTTCAGTTTGGGATTACCTATAGATTTTCTTTACCTGGCTTTATTTCTCTCTTGTTAAGAAAAATTGAGGGTTGCTGTGCAAAAAGGGACCTAGAATTTAGGTTGAAATTAACTATGATCATTTTATTTGATTTGGATTTATTTATTTTCCTTATTATTTGATTAGTTAAGACTTCACCCATCCTTGATATATTCTTTTTTTTTTTTAACGTTTATTTATTTTTGAGACAGAGAGAGACAGAGCATGAACGGGGAGGGGCAGAGAGAGAGGGAGACACAGAACCGGAAGCAGGCTCCAGGCTCCGAGCTATCAGCCCAGAGCCCGATGCGGGGTTCGAACTCACAGACCGCAAGATCGTGACCTGAGCTGAAGTCGGCGCTTAACCGACTGAGCCACCCAGGCGCCCCCATCCTTGATATATTCTTAAGGAAGCATTTGAAAAATGATAATTCGTTAGTATTTAGTTATTATATATTTTTAGTAAATGTGACATTCTAGTAGAGTCTAAATATATGTAGACCTGGCACAACGTTAAAGTTGTTTATGAGTGGGAAATGGATGGAAATAAATAAAAAAGACTTATAGTTGGTGATTTGTTCAGTATCACTTAGCAACATCAATATTTTTATCCACAAATAAAGGTCTCCTGTTTGGTGCATGTTGAAAATATTTGTACACTTACGTGTTTGTGACCTTGTGTACACATTATCTAAGGCACAAGGATCGTTTTGGATGTTGCTGGGTTTACAGTACTTAATTTGGGTGTCTAGACACTGGTTATAATGACAGAAAAGCATCTGAAGATGTGACACAAGATTTTAAAGAATGGTGCTCTCAAAGTATGTCTGAAAACTGTCTCTTAACACAGAAATAAATTACAGAGTTAGCAAAATCCTAAATTAAAAAGATTTGTTTCCTCAAAAATAATTATTTGCATGATTTGAACATCAGTTTTTCCTTTTTAGAAGTTGAAACATTATGTTCCCTGAGCTGTGCCAAGAACAGGGGGTGATTCCCATTAATAACCATGGAACTTAATTAATCTTTAGTTTTTTGATACCTTTTTTATTTAAATGTTAACAACTCAGATACATCAGCAAATCTCCATTTCTACTGTTGATAATAGTGTCTGTCCTTTATATAAAAACAATAGCATTGGCCCACCACCATGTGTTGTGGTGTGTGTTTTAGTGTGTTTCCTCCTTTGGTGTTAATACAGGATGAGGAGACCAATCCTGATGGGTTTCATGAGTGTAGTTTCTGACCTGGGAGCAAGTCAGGTTGCCATTTGTACAGTGAATTATTTTTTTTAATGTTTATTTATTTTTGTGAGAGAGAGAGAGAGAGAGTGAGCGGGGGAGAGGCAAAGAGAGAGGGAGACAAAGAATGTGAAGCAGGCTCCAGGCTCTGAGCTGTCAGCACAGTGCCCAACACGGGGTGTGAACTCACGAACTGCAAGATCATGACCTGAGCTGAAGTCAGACGCTTAACCAACTGAGCCACCCAAGCACGCCTGTACAGTGAATTATTAAGTCTCATGATCCAAGGCTCTGTCTATCTAGGTGTCCACTTTAACTCTTAGTATCTTTTATTTCTTCTAATCATTCTAGTCATATAGCTTGGATTTAATCCCATTATCCCATTTGTCGTCTTTCTTGTGCCTGAAATACATAATATAATTATCTTATTTTTTTCTGCTTCCCTGATACCTGGCACACAGTAGGCATTCTACACATAAATGGCATTGAAACAATAGACTAATGAGTCATATGCAGTGCAAGCATTATTATAAATGTTTTATATTTCAGTTGTTTGAACAAAAAAACATAATTCCCCTATAAAAATATTGCAAATTATGGCCAAAATCCAAATTTAGCTGAGAGCAGTATATATAACTGAGAATGTAAAAGATAAGTTGTTTTTTAATTTTTTCCTAAGTCAGCAAGTCCATATATGTTAGGTGAAATTGTTGTATATTTTGGTAGTACTATTTTAAGCATTTAATATAACTTATGGCTTTAGAAAGGATCTTTTCTGTTAATATTTCACCTTTATATGATCAAGTCTAATGTAGGAAGGGTAACATATAGGTAGAGTGTGTAGACACCAAATCTGCACATGAATGTCTAGACTAAACTAGACAACTAAAGACTCAGGGTCCAAAGTTACTTTCAAATAGGTCTACTTAATATTTTGCTACAATGAACTATTGCCCTTTAATATTATTATTTCCTTTAGGGAAAACTGATGTTTAGGATCATAATAACAGAATTTAAATTTTAGTACCTTGACCATTAAAAATAATATTTTAGGGGTGCCTGGGTTAAGTGTCTGACTCTTGATATCAGCTCAGGTCGTGATTAAGCCCTTTGTTGGGCTCTGCACTGAGCATGGAGCCTGCTCCTTCTCTCTCTCTGCCCCCCGCCCCTCCACACACTCCCTCAAAATAAATAAATAGAAACTTTAAAAATAATTTTGGGTTAGTAATTTCCACTTGTGCATATTTTCAAAAGGTAATCAGTAATTATATACATATGTCACCCCCATAGAGGGGGAGCATAACTCCTTATTCCTTAGGTGTGGGCTGTGCATCATGACTGCCCTCGAATATATAATATAAAAAGGAGTGGAGAAAGAGTAACTTCACAGTAGAGAAACCTGATAAACACTACCAGAGCCAGGTGGTCAAGGTTAACATCCACAGTCGAGTCACATTGATAGTATGTACTCTAGTGATATGATGTAACAAAATGACACTTTGCCTTTATGGTTTTTCTCCCTCAAATCCATAACTTTAATCACGAGGGGGAAAAAATCAGACAAATCCCGTTAAGGGACATTCTATAAAATATCTGACCAGTATTCCTCAGAACTGTCATGGTCATCAAAAACAAGTGAAGTATGAGAAACAGTCACAGCTAAGAGGAGCCTAAGGAATCATAGTGACTACATGTAATGTGGTATCCTGGATGGGGTCCTGGTCAGAAAAAGGACGTTAGGTTAAAATAAATAAGGAAATATTAATAAACTATGAACTTAAGTTAATTTTTCTTTTAATTGTAACCCATAAAAGGAAAGAATAACATAGAGTCCTGTTACTTGAATGCTACCTTTCTCAGTTAATTTGGTGTACAAAATTTTAAGTTCAACTGTAGGAAGACAGCAGTAAAATTGGTCACAACTTGCCTTCTCCCTCTTTCTCATCTATCTCTTCTCTTTCTGTTTTTAGAAATTAGCTAGATTACTTCTGATGAAACCTCTTGATGTTCTCTTACTGAAAATAATCTGCATTTGAAATGGGCTAGAAGATAGCAAACTCTAAGTATCTAAATTTTGTTTTGTAGCTCTATCACATATACAGCAGATGTTACCTTAGGGTACAAAGAAAAGTAGATCAGTTGGTTTTAGAGAAGAGTTACATGGTCTATCCTAATATGTAAGCCAGGTGTGCCTCAAAGAGACTCACTGTAATTAGAGAAAGACACAGAATTATAAGTTGAAAGAAGTTTATACTGTATATAATCAAATTATTTTGTAAATGGAGTGAAACTGGGGCTTAGATGATTACTTAAAGCTTGGAAATTGTTTGGGATTTGTATTATTTTCTAAAAAGGTGGTAGGTAGTTTTGTGTGTGTGTGTGTGAATCTTTCTCTCCCATTCTGTTTTAATAGCTTTGTCAGTGTCTTCCTTGTGACTTCATGGTTATAGAGAGAATTGCAAGTCCATGTTAATCTAGGTAGATTAGATTTATTATCTACCTAGCATGAAGCAAATGATAGTTTTGGAATGCATTTCTGCCCTATCTAGCCAGTTGCTGAGATCTATAATTTGCATATTCATAAATTGAGTAAATAAAACTCATCTTCTTTAGCATTAGTGATATTGTTTTGTAGAATTCATCATGTCTGGAAACTTGATTGAAGTGTAAGTTATTTATCATCACTTTGAATTTCTGAGACTATTGTTTATTATATACAGGCAATCAGAGAACATTTTCAGTGAACAGAGCTTACCTTCTTGTGATAGGTCATGTCATTTCTACATGTTATTAGGAGGCCACAGGGCCTCACTGGAATGAGTAAGCTTGAGTTGACAGAAATTAGATAGGTATAGACTCTGCTTTTAAGAATCTTAAAATCCAATGAAGACACATGATTACCTGCAATGTATATGCCTCTTTAATCATATGAAATACACAGATGAGGGTTGAAGTAGATGCATGGTGCTTGGCACTACCTGAACCCAGAAAGCCTTTTTATAAAAAGAGGAATTATGAGTCTAGATCAAATAGCCACACAGACAAATTTGAAAGTAATCACTTCTGACTTAGAGAGCAAGGACAACTTCATGGAACAGGTAGCACATAAGCCCAGTCTTATTTGTTTTATTTTGTTATTTTTTTAAATGTTTATTTATTTTTGAGAGAGAGGGTGTGTGTGAGTGGAGTAGGAGCAGAGAGAGAGGGGGACAGAGGATCCAAAGGAGCTCTTTGCTGACAGCAGAGAGCCCAGTGTGGGGCTTGAACTCACGACTGAGAGATCATGACCTGAGCCAAAGTTGGACGCTTAACCAACCGAGCCACCCAAGTGCCCCAAGACTAGTTTTATTTCAAGTGTAAGTAGGTTTCCAGAGGTAGGGGATGGATTTGAGGAAAAAGGACTTTTACCTGGTAAAGAAAGACATACCAATGGGAGAAGTTGGAATATATTGGGAAAATTCCATGATAAGCGATTGGTTGTTGCTGATTACCTCCTAGTCTTTGTACATCTGATCTAGGGTACATATGGCCAAGACAATTTATGACTGCTGATTGGCCTTGATCACTTGGCTGAGGTAGTGTTTGTCAGGTGTCTCACTGTAAAGTGATCCTTTCCCCCCTTGTCTAAAGGGAACTCCTCTTGGAACTGAGTGGCTCAGTCAGTTGAGCGTCCAGCTTCAGCTGACGTCATGATTTCATGGTTCATGAGTTCGAGCCCCGCATTGGGCTCTGTACTGACAGCTCAGAGCCTAGAGCCTGCTTTGGATTCTGTGTCTCCATCTCTCTCTACCCCTCCCTCACTCATGCTCTGTCTCTGTCTCTCAAAAAAGAAACATTAAAAATTTAAAAAAAGATTAAGGGAACCACCCTTTAAAAGGTGGTTAATGCTGTATAAATATAGATAATTATCAGTGTATTGTTTTGTTTTGAAAATCAACCCATGAAAATCATGGATGTTCCAGACCATTCATCAGGTTTAAGAAAATAATAAGCAAATGTTAGACTTTGTCTATACTTTGAAAAAGATCCTAATCTAAATTTGATCTTCTCAAAAACTAGTACCTAAAGGTGGTTTCCTTTAGACAAAGTTTTTTATAAAGAGATCAGAAGCTGGTAAGAAATGAGTTAAGAAATGACTACCTTAGCATCTGGCATATAGAAACCACTATATAAGTTGTATATATAAGTTTTAGCCATCATTTTTGACAATGACAACATCATCATCATCATCAATCACTTTCATTGAATAGCTGAGGCACCCCGATACTAGATGCCAGTATACCCAAATTCTTAATAACCAGTCTCATTATTTTTGCTTTGAATTTGAATTAGAAATTTTTTAAAACAAAATTAAAATCTGATCATTTTCCAGGGCATAAGGAAATTTTACATATTGAAATATAATGAATGGTTTTTGCAGATTTGATTGGCACTTCAAAAGGTGTTGGAGTAGGGTGCTCTGGGAAACTGCCTATTGATTGTACTGTTGTCAGTTCCTAAGCAACCATTGCCAAATTTATCTTCACATCACACAACTTGTGTGTTTACCCAAGCTGGTTGAAATTCTTACCCTTGTACAAAAATAGACCAGGGAGAATGTTGAGTAGGACTAGAACACTGGAATGGACTGCATTTCTACATACTTTCCAGTAGGTGTCACTCTGGCAGAAGAAAATGAAATCGTGAGTTCAGAAGAGTAGGAAGACACTATTGAGAGACCAGCCCAGGGAGGGATGGGGTGGGGTATACAAAGGCCCCTGTTCTGGCCTTAGTTCTTTCATTTTCACATGAGTTTTTCTGACCAGCAGGGGCAGGTTGTCAAGGGAATGTGAAGAGGAACAATTGTGGAAGACATTTCTGAACCCAACACTTTGGCCACAGCTAACTCAGCCTACTCATAAAGCATTAAAGCAGCAATATAAAGAAAAGCTATAATTTTTGTAGGCAAAACCTGAATTATGTGCAGCACTTGATGTAGCATGGGGAGCAAATTTTTATTTCTAGTAGGGTACATACATAGAGGGCCTCCATAGTAAATGCTTATTGGCTAACCAAAAGACCCATAGGGATTTCGTATGTTTCTGGGTAATCTTTCATATTAGTGTTTGCTCAGAAATGCAAAATAATTTTGGGGCATCTGGGTGGCTCAGTCAGTTAAGTGTCTGACTCTTAATTTCAGCTCAGGTCATGATCTCCAGGTTCATGAGATAGAGCTCTGCCTCGGGCTCTGCACTGACAGTGTGGAGCCTGCTTGGGATTCTCTTTCTCCCTCTCTCACTGTCTGTCTGTCTGTCTATCTGTCTCTCTCTCTCTGAATAACTAATCTTAAAAGAAGAAATGCAAAATAATTTTGATAGGAGTTAAATACATTATAACTATGAAAAATATATAATAGCATAATACACGAATTACTAAAGAATATTTATGCCAGTGTTACTTTCTGTTAACAGGTATAGTTAAGAATAAATGTTATGGTGTAATTTGACTTAATGTAATAAATGTATACCTCTAATTCTTCCAAGAGTAACTCCTCCCATCCCTAACATGCTCGAGAGAAATCATCAATTAACCATCTCATGAGCTTGAGCAATCATGGGATTGTGAAGCACATCAGCTACCCAGTTGATACCTTTGATACCTTTCTTCTCAGAAATGCCTTGCCAATTTTCAGGAACTTATATGTTATATGGCACCCAGTGCTCATCCCAACAGGTGTCCTCCTCAGTGCCCATCACCTACTCAGTGCGTATTTGTTCTCAGTATTTAAGAGTCTCTTATGCTTTGCCTCTTTCCCTCTCTGTAACTTTCCCCCCCCGGTCTTCTGTTGAGTTTCTCAGGATCCACATATGAGTGAAAACATGTGGTGTCTGTCTTTCTCTGCCTGACTTATTTCACTTAGCATAACACTCTCCAGTCCCATCCATGTTGCTACAAATGACCAGATTTCATTCTTTTTCATTGCCAAGTAGTATTCCATTGTGTATATAAACCACATCTTCTTTATCCATTTGTCAGTTGATGGACATTTAGGCTCTTTCCATAATTTGGCTATTGTTGAAAGTGCTGCTATAAACATTGGGGTACAAGTGCCCCTATGCATCAGCACTCCTGTATCCCTTGGGTAAATTCCTGGCAGTGCTATTGCTGTGTCATAGGATAGATCTATTTTTAATTTTTTGAGGAACTTCCACATTGTTTTCCAGAGTGGCTGCATCAGTTTGTATTCCCACCAACAGTGCAAGAGGGTTCCCGTGTAAACATCTCTTTAAGGAAAGAGAAAATCCCTACTTCCATTTTCCTTAGTAAATAATTATTGACTAATAGCTAAGGAGTGCTTAAGTACTTAGCAGGTGATTAGAACAACATCTACATTGCTGCTTCATCACTGGGGTCTCTGAAGTGCTACAACTACTTCTATTACTCATTCCTCTAGCAAATGAATGGCAGAGACCTGGAAAGGTGGTACCTACCCTGAAATAGCATTCATGGAAAATGTCTAGATATGTAAGCCAAGTTGATTTTATAATTTGCTAATTACATTTACAGGCCAATCAGCTAAAAAATTATAATAGATTATTAGCCTCTATTTGTCTAGAATTAGAATTAATAAATGTATGTGTTTGTGGATATATATGTGAATATGTATGTGTACATATAATGTATTTATTATTTCCTCAAAGACTGGAGACCAAGATCACACTTCTTGAGAGTCAAGAAACTGGGTTTTGATAGCACCTCCATGAATTACTTTTTCATTGACCTTGGCTAAGTCATTTCTCTTCTCCTGGCCTCAACTTACCCATCACAGGAGTTGGCTAGAGATCTGTGAGGCCTCTTCTCCCTCAAATATTGTGTGGTTTACAAGATTGCTACAAGTGTCTGGGAAGTGCCTTAACACCCTCTAACCAGGAGACATGAGTCTTCTGTCTGTGAATTGCTGTCTGCCATTTCACAGTCTACCAGGCGGAGTGTTGAAACCCAGCAATAAAGAATCTCCTAGTTCAGTCCTTTGGTTTGATAGTTTTCAAGTATACTGGGGACTTTTTAGCTTTTAGGTTAACTATTAGCAGAAAAAGTGGAACTCCTCAGTTCCTGTTTTGCTTTTATATTTTCTTTCTAAATTTATGGGTTCAAAACAAATAGGGGAACGAGGGAATTACTTTTAGGGAGTTGAAGCCATCAGTAGTAGGTGAAGTGATTATAAGAGTGTCCCTTTGCTTTTGTGTCTATTGGCATGAGCTAGCTATACCCTGAAAATATTATAGGTGAGACTACTGAAGGAAGTTGTATGAAAACCCAAGTCACTAAGCATCTGTCTGATTGCTGAGTTTTTCTCTGTGGCTCTGAACAAATGTTGGAAAGTGATAGGTAACTTGGCACAATCTCAGAACTCTAAGGAATTCTGGTTTCCTACTTCCCAGGCTGGGACTACTGACTTTGGCCAGCTTTAGAAGAGATCTGCATCTGAAGTATCAGTCTCCATGTTTCTGGAAAGAAGTGGGGCTGACACATCATCCAAAAGGTCCCAGGGGACTTGGATTTCAGCTATGACTCAGTAGGATTCTGAGGGACTCCCTTAAAGATCTCTGGGTTACTTAGTGACAAGATTTTGAAAAACAGAAAAATTCTCCTTATCCCTATTTTTGAATTTAATTTTTTCCCACAAGAAATCAGAGTTCATCTTGTTGGTTTGTCTGTGAAAGGGTCCTAATGAGATTAAGCTTCCTCTTTAAACCTCAACCTTTTATGTTGAGAATAGTAATTAAAGAAGACTCCAATTTCAAGCGTTTTGAGTGTTCAAGAAGCAGTAGCTCTTGTTGGTGTGGCTGATAAGAATATAGGAAATAGGATGCAGAGCTATGGGGTGCCTGGGTGGCTCAATTGGTTAAGCATCTGACTCTTGGTTTTGTCTCAGGTCATGATCTCACTGTTGGTGGGTTCGAACCCTGAGTTAGGCTCTGCACCATCAGTGCAGCTTGGGGTTTCTCTCTCTCTCTGCCCCTCCCCTGCTTACATTTTCTCTCTCTCTCTCAAAATAAGTAAAACTTTAAAAGTAAAAAACAATGCAGAGCTGTGGTTGAAATTACCCATTGAAGATTCTGCAGGTGATCTGTGAGCCAGTTGGTACGCACGACTATGGCTCTCTCAACAAAAACACTTCAAGTCTGTGTGAAATAAAGGAAAACAGTGAGCCTAGTCCTGAGTTTTCTACATACACCTGTGGGACCTTGTGAAAGCATCCTAAGAGTTTTGATTTTGTCTTCTCACTTCTACAATGGCTATGATTATGTCATATAAGGGGGATATAAAACTTCTCAGTTTCCAGACCTTACTGTCTCTGGGAATATCCCAAGTATATATTAGGGACCTTCCACTGTAGCTATTCTTCAGGTTCTGTGTTTAAAACGTTTTCAGATTTTTTATCTGAAATGAACAGGTAAAATTATTTTGGGAGACAACGTGTTAATGATTAGTTTTGTTTGACCCTTTTTAAGATGGGCTTCTGTTAATGTATCATATTGTCCTTTACCCTTTTCTTTTGAGCATTACCCAGTAATTTTTCCTCAGGTCATACAATTTAGGATTTTGAATATTTCTAAATAATAAATAGATGCATGCTTTACAATTCCTTAAGATTTTGTACTTGTAATTAAATTTTTGAGTACCATTTTTACATTGGAGTAAATGAGATAATTAAGAGATTTTTCAAGAAGGAGAAATATATGAGAAAATAAATGGTTTCTGCCATGTGATTAAACACTGCAGCTGAGATACTTGATGAGCAGAGGAGTCATTTCATTTGTTGGAAGTATACTTCATCATCATGAGTGGTGTCCTGATTATAGTTCAAGAAACATGTTCAAAAAATCAGGAATGTGGGGACACCCATTCGCAAACACATACACTGCAACTTGCCTTTATTTGATGAGGGACTTACGCTGATGTTTCTTGGAACTTGAGAGGGATCAGGCATTAAAATATACATTTGTTTACCTTAGTGATACGGCACAAGGAGGATGCACTATGAATCTGAAATTAATTTTGGAAAAGCTGAACCTAAAAGCTTTTCTGATTATCAAATCCCCCTATAATCATAAATAATTGTTGTACTATTATGCTAGAGAAAACTTAAAAATCCAAAGATATTTATCTTCACCTAAGAAAGGAAAAAGGGAAAGTCCAAAATATCCAATAGGAAATATAAAGCTCCTCAGTTTTACTTACCCATCTGGCATCAAAGACTTTCTTTATCTCTGGGATTGTAGAGTGATTGAGAACTTTGGGGTTAAGTGGATTCAGGCCCCCAAATCATGGTTTCGTCACTTTTAAAGAGATGTGTTCTTGGGGAAGTTGCTAATGTCTCTAAACTTCCATTTCTGCATCTGTAAAAAAGGTGATAATCATACCTACTTTATAGGTGGATATAGGCTGTTAGGAGAGTAAATGACAACATACACTGTATTTGGTAGAGGGATTATCAGGGACATCATCATCCTTGACCCCCAAGACCCAGATTGACCACCTTGAAAATTTGTAACTCTCAGCCAGCTCTGCTGACCTAAATCAGTTAAACCTGATCTTGTCCCATTTTTCCACCCACTTAACAGGATCCATTTTTTTTTTCAGATTCATTTTCAGTGAATTTCAATTTAAAAAAATCAGGAAAGGCTATTGATAGGATATTGATGAACTTATGACACATAGGAGTTCTGAGTTGTCACCAGCCTTCCTCCCACCCCAGGAATCTCTGTACTTTTCAGACTGTGCCCTCATATGTGATCTGAAGTAGGGAAGTGACATGCTAACTTTTGGAAACATTCAGCTGCCAAGTTTCCTCTGCTGCAGACTTAAAATAGATCAGACTGAGAAAGGAAGGTAGAACTTGAACCAACTGTTACCCTCTATATTGAGACTGTTTTGCTTGATCTAGTGTATCTAATACAGTTCTTTGTTAGGAAAGGAAGAAACTTAACCCTCCATTTCCCATTTATGACTATTTGGGGACAGACCCTATGGTTTACCATCGGTATACTCCAGGTTTACGATTTCCCGTCACTTTATTTTTTTTAATAAAACTACTTTTATCATTGAGGATGACAGATATCTTTCAAAGGTTTTAGGGATAACTAATGATATTTTTTTTGATAACATGAGCATGTTCACAGCACCTAATTAATCTGTAAACCAAAATCCACAAAGCATTTTTTAGGTTGATAATTATATCCAGTTTAATTTTGAATGGGTGGTGGAATTAAAGAGATGCCTTCCAGGCACCCCAGATGAAAATCTTTCCAGCCATGCTTGTGGATGCCAGCAGGAAGAGGGGTTTGGGTTCTGGATGGTTGGACTATATCCCAACTTAAAGAGTTGCTGGTGAGTGAATATTGAGTGTCCTGACTCCCAAAATCTGTTCACAAAAGAATGGTTTTCTAGATATATGGCATAAGGGAAGAAGTAAAGGGGGATAGCTATTTCTCATTTAAGAATAGGTAAGTCTATACAAAGGACATTTTCTGTGGCTTTTCCATGTTACTCCTTTCAGCTCAACCAAAGAAATATAGGGGACAGAGCTTCCTTATAGAAGGCCTCGACAGTATTGACATGAGCAGGTCAACAGGAATAGATGGTTATAGCTTCTGGGGCTGATAAACAGAAGAACCCATAGTTCTCATACATCAAGAAGTACTTAAGTGTTTATCAAATGCCATGGGAAATAGAAAAGCCACAAAACAGATCCCTGTTCTCAAGGATCTTTAAACGGATGGCCTTTCAAGACCCCTCAATAATTGTCTGAGCTGTGGTTTAAATCCTCATAGCCAGGTCATAGATAGACTGTTTTCAAACCACCATATTTCTCCCCCTTACTATGCTTTTTGTTGGTAGTTATTAGGAATTTTATTTTCGTTTTTCCCCCTAAATGGAATAGTGTTCTAGATCAGAAAATGGCTGTTATTTCAAGAAGTCCTCTTTTGAAACAAGTGTAAGTTGTTATGTCTGAGGGTAAATCGCACATCTCTGGCTATTTTCACTCCTGTTTGTAAACCAAGGCCAGCACCGTGCTGCCCACCTCTGCTGAGTAAGCCAGTCCCTGAGGGTTGGGGTTGCTTGTCTGGTAAGACCTGCATGATCAGTGCTCTAAGAACCTTTTCCTCACCTATTCTCCTTGGTTTTTGTGTTTCTGAGAATGTAAACAGTTTATTCATGTGTTCCCATTTTCTTCAAAAAACACATACTAAAACCCAAACCTAAAACCTTCATGGGAACTAAGTCAGTATTTACCCATAGCAAGTAAAGGACACTGAGGAACCCCAGCGACCTTTCTTCTGCTCCTGCTATCTCTTCCCTCTCCTCACCACCTCCCATTTCTCCTGATTTGGCAGTTTGCCTGAAACCATTTTTCTTTCATTACTGTGGCAGCCATCCAGTCTTCCCTTGTTAACTTCCCTGTAGCTTGTGGGGTCATTAAAAAGTCCAGGTGTATATTATTCTTTAGGCTTGGCACAACTTAGGTTTAAATCTCCTCAATTATCTGAAGAAACCTTGTTTTCTGTGCCTCTGCCAACACTGTTCCCCTTTCCCCAACAAAAAGAAAAAGAAAAAGGAAAAAAAAAAGAAGAAAGGAAATGGAGACACATTAAAAGTGATGCTAAGCCAGTGGGAATTTGTAGTGAAACTTGCTCCTTGCATGTTAGTTATGCCTACAGTACTGCTTTGGAACTCTGAGTATTTCATCCAGTATACACTTGTCTGAAAAGCAAAGACAATTAAATCTCATGATTTGAACTCAAAGTATTAATGTATCTTATCATGATTTGAACTCAAAGTATTAACATAAAACAAAGCCATAGCACCAAAGAAATAGGCTTCCTGTGACTGCAGTTCCCCATAAAGTATCCCTAACTCCCAGTTAGTTATGTCCTGGAGGGCTTTTGTAATGCATTGTCTTTTAGGCCTACCAGTTGTCTATGAGAAAGAGGAAGGCAAAGGATGCCCAGGGGTTGGGCCAGAGCTGCCTTAGCTGAAGAAGTGTCTTCCGTGGTCTCTGATGGCTGCCTCTGCTGTGGCAGGGGGCCTGAGGAGCAGAAGGGAACAGAGCTATCTCCAACAACAAGCTGGAGTCAGGGCTCACCAGTGCCATTCTGAGAACAGCTGGGCAGCCCTCCAGGGTGCTGGACAGAGGGGGACTACAGATCCCCAGCCACACAGCCAGGGCCTGCTGTCTCCCAGCAGTGGGAAATAACAGTCTCTTGTAGTAATGGGGTTGTGACATTGGCATGAGCTGCCCCTCACAGCTGGGCTGTCCTGGCACCTGGTCTTGGGCCTATGGAGGGAGCCAGCCCAGCTGTACTGAAATACTCATTCTTTGCTCCCCTCTCACACTCCTACATCAACAGGAAAACAAACACAAGGGATGATATTGTGGTTCATGCAGTGAAGAGAACCTTTCTCAGTCCAGGGAAAGAAATGGTTGCACTCACTGATGGCAGAATCCAGTACCTATACCTTATTTTTGGGTGAGGAGAGGAAAATTCAGTATTTTCTATTTTCATAGCTCCTAGGACAGAGCTCATCTTTACTTGTTGGGTCACACATTTCAAGTGGAGCCTTAAAGGATTTGTGTTTGTAGCAGCGGGAAAAATTCCATCAGTGTTGATTGGATGTGGCCCTGAAAAATAGGATGACGTTATATGTAGCATTTAAAAAGCAGCCCTGGGTCTGCACTCCGACCTGTCAGTTGTCATTTCATTCATTCAGCAGATCTGACTTGTGAATATTCTCTATACAGGCACTGTCTGATCATAGGGATACAGAAATATACCTCTACGATCCCTGCTCCCAGGAGTGTGGCATCTGTAGGAAGGAGCAGGTGTCCTAGACATGGAGCTTTAATAGTCACACCCATTTGGGGAATAAGACTGAAGAACCTCAGGCAGGGACCTCCAGTCAGTGTAGAAGCAATCATAGGGAATGCCATTGAGAAAGGTGAAAAAAGGTGTTCTGTGGCTACTTTCTTCCCTGTCTCTTGGAAGGAAGTGCAGTACTAGAGTGGAACCCAACATTTGTCTCCTGCTTGGCATGATGGGCTTGAGTTGTCTTTTATTTTCGATAGTATAGTGTGCCTGGTCTGGCATGCTTGTTAGGTGTTAAATGACGACAGGTGTGTCTTGGCCCTGTGAAAATAACTGATGTAGTTTTATACTATGGTTTTATATATACTATCCTTGACACATGAGTCTCTCCCACCAAAAAAAGAAGGGAGGATTTAAAAAAATATATATATATATATAGTTTGTTTTGCTTTGTTTTATTTATAATCATCTGCCCAAAAGGTATGAAAGTGTCATGGAAAGTGAAAAGTACTTAGATTCACTGAACATTTGCTGTGTGCTAAGTACTGTGCTGGGAATTTAATCAATTCAGTATCCCTCTGAAGAATGTTACTGTATTCACTGAACTGAAGAGAGCACTGAAGCCCAGCATGGTTAAGTACCTTGCCCAAAGTCCCATGGCTAATGTGAAGGAAGTAGGCAAAATCCAAGCCCAAGCCTGGTCCATATTCCATGAGGGAAAGAACACTGCTAACACTTCTTAGGATTATTCCTAATTTGGATTCACTGACCTTTTCTTCATCTTATGTTGTTATGGTTTTTTTTGGTCAATAGTAAGCATTTTCCTCCATCATGCAGCCTCACTGTTTTAGCTGTGACATGCACTTTTGTGAGTATAGTAAGCCTTCATGGGTGCAGCTGAGATGAATACACTTAAGGAAGAAAAGTATATATCTCATATATTCCTAATTCAGAGGTATCTGAATTGCTTGAAATTCCTGGAGATAGACTAAAAGTGGAAATGAGGCCTTTTAACCTGTGGGGGCTTATTGGCTTAGAAGCCCTGGTAGCTAATTTTGCTCAACTTCCTAGTTACTCAGGAGTGGAAGAACAACGTGTGTGGCTGGCCCTACAGGGCCTGCTTGCAGAGACACTGTCTTCATCTGGCATCACAGGAGCCCTAAGGAATTTAAGCTTTTGCAAAAGATCCAACTGCGTACATAAAAATAAAAAAACTCTTGAATTGTTTACAGATTTTAAAAACCTTTTTCTCAGCATTGAAATTCTCTGAATATTTGAGACTATTAACACCAAACCAACAGTTTTATCTGGGCTCCTTTTTTCTCTTTCTCCTCAATGCAGATCAATTTTCTCTGTTGGTTTTTATTCATCTTACTGGTCATAATTGTTATGTTGGTAGAATAAAGAAAGTTCTCCCTTTAAAATAGAACTATGAGAACTTTTTTGGCCAAAAATATTAGAATATTGCTTATTTTAAAATGAGATTAACAAAATGGTAACTGCTACTTTTGAACTCTAGCTTGAAAATGTCTTGGTTTCTTGAAGATATGTAGCTATTTAATACAATTATAACACTATGGATTTGCTATTATATTGTATATAGCTATCAGGAATTGTGAGTAACAGACTGTAGTGCCTTAAAACCACAAGCATTTTTTCCCTCACATTAAAAACAATTCTGGATGAAGGTAGTAGCATGGGGCCGGTAGAGTGGTAGAGTAGCTCCACTAAGTCCTTCAGGACCCAGGATCTTTCTTTTGGCTCCACCCCCTCTGCACTTAGCTTCCAACTTTAAGATTGCTTCATGGTCTAGGATTGCTGCTGAAACACCACCCATGACATCCACATTGTGGGCTGGACCACGGAGGAAGAGCAGAAGTCTAAAATGATACCTCTTTCCTTTAAAAATCCTCTCTAGAAGCCCTATAAAACACATCTGCAAATATCTCATGACGAGGAGGTCATCATATAACCCTGACCAGAGAGGCTAGGCAGTGCACCCATCTTGCCAAAGAAGGAAGAGGAGGGAAGAATTAAAGCCAGAGAAGTTCATGCCACATCAGGACCTATGACCTTAATTACAATTATGGGTTCACAGGTTGTAGTAGACAGAGCATGTGTTTGGAGGCCAGTGAGGTCTGATTTATCTTAGTCAAGTTATTTAAATTTATGGCTTGGGTAACTTATCTATCCAATGAGCATAAGCATCCCTAGTCTGCACAGTTGTCATGAAAGGACACATGGAAAGGCTCTTGTACCCCACCTTGGTAAGTACCTCAGTCTTAAGAGATGTTAGCTCCACTCACCCTACACCCTCTGCTCAATTCTCTTCATGGGCACTCAGTTCATAAACATTTTATGAATGGATTGATTTCAGCAGATTAACAGGAGCAAATGCATAATTTGAAAAAAAAATGATCATAGGAAAGTAAGAGAAGTTGTGACAGTAATTCATTGTTAGAGGCTTTATTCCCTTGAGATGCTCATGTTAGGTAAGGTCTTTATTTAAGAAGCCTGGCACGTCATAGAAGCCAAAGTATCCTCTTCCCTCCTTGCCACTGAAATGTTCAGCTCATGCTCCTCAGCCCCAGAAGCTTCTTTCCCTGACCTCTGCCCTCTATTGGCCACCCTCTCCTCCTACAGGCACAGGGTCTCAGACTTGTGACTGAAATATTAGCTTAGCAACAGAACTAACCTTTTAAAGGAATAATTCATTGTACTCTTGTTTCCACAGAAAAAAAAATGCTTATCAGTTGCAGGATAAGTCAATTATAATTGAGTTTTGGGAACCAATCTAATCCATAAGTTGGACTCTGCTTATGTTCACCTTGTTTTAAAAGGAATCTCTTTTATGTCTTTCGAGGAAGAAATATTTTTTAAATGATTAGCAATACTTTGAGTTAATTTCTCTTTTGATGATAACTGATAATTGTGCCAAAATTTGGTTGAATTGTATTAAATTCTCCTGGAAGAATAATGTAGTATTTATTTTTATTTATTTGTTTTCTTTGTTATGCATAAATGAGTCAAGACAGCTGATCTCCATCACAGTTAAGCTGCAGGGCTTCAGAGATGCATGTTGATGGAAGTGGTGGTTGTTATTTTATTTTGCAGGTGTTTTTTTTTTCTTCTTTTCTAAAAGATCATTAGGCCCTTGAAGGGCATTTTCAGTCTAACTGAAGCAAAGATAAAAGGCTGTGATAGAAGATGACATTTTAGTTTGCTCAGCAAACTGACCCTCATAATACTTTATGTCGTACAACAAAGAATTACAGACACATGACCAAGAGGGTCTGAACAATAGGAAGTGGAAATTTGGCTCTGTGTGTGTTTGTGTCAGCCCTACCCTAAGCATTGGGTCTTGTAAAAATGCCGCTACATGGTCTAGGATATAATGACCTTGTCCTGCAGCTCATTGCTTAGACTGCTGCCAGATGGGAACCCAGACATCAGCTATCGTGGGAGCCAGGGAGAGGCAAAGACTCCAGTGAGGATGGGAGAGCTCACAGCACCCTCAGGGCTCTGCCAGGTGCCTTCCTGCCTACTGAGTGGTGGAGAATGGCAGGAATCTGGCAGCAAGGAAGTGGCGTGGCTTTGGCCAAGCAACTTCTTAACTGGGAACTTAATGAGTGAAGACATGCCACTGATCAGCATAGCTCTAGGTACATTTAAAGGGCATTTTCCTGATTTTGTACTTGGAGAGGTAAACGGGGTCTGGCAGGTCTCCTGTGCCCAGGACTGCTTTGAGGTGGGCACTACCCTGGTGACCATAAGGTACAGTCTTGGGCTGCCTTTTTGAAGTGTGGAGTTAGTAAGCATGTCTTCTCTTTCCTTCAGAAAGCTGTCAAAAGCCGAGAAGCACTAAATTGAAACAGAGCTTCCATTTCCCTGAAGCTCACAGCACTGCCAAGGACCCTATATAAAGCACATGAAGCTGAACATGACCCCATAAAGCAAGTATTATTTCTGCCACCTTCACCCGCAGTTCCCTGTGTGGGGGGATTACCAAGAAGCCATGCCTCTTCCATGCCCACTCTATGCCTACTGCTGTCTCTGGTAGCCAATGAGATGAGCACCTGAGCATAATCTTCACCAGAATCAGAGAAAATGTGTTCTTCTAAAATGATAGGTGATCATTTTGGGTAGTTCAAGGTTGCCTGACACTGCTCACATGTCAGTGTTGCTCAGAATTCTGAAAAGAGTTGAACAATGATTCATAAACTAGAATGAATTCATTAATCATTGTTAAGATGGGTGAAGAATATACAGGATTCATTCTTTAGGCTCAGCCATCATTTTAACTGTTTGGGAGTATAGTGAAATAGGCTTAAAGTTACAGTTTTTTATGATGGATTTCAAATATCAGAAGATATCAGTCCCCCATCACATCCTCCCTCTGGCTACCATCTATGCCGGCTGTCATTCTGTAGTTGTTGAAGGTTAGTTGTGAATTCCCTCAGCTCCTGCACTCTGAATGGTGATCTGAATGTAGATGACAGTGCTTGCAGACCTGGGCTTGGAACAGAAGGAGATTCTGAGAACCCTTCAGCCTTTATACTCATTTTGTGTTTGCCTTAGAAGATTTAGGTATCCTTCAGTCTTTGTCAAGAGGCTCTCTAAATCTTTTGTTGTGTTTCAGTGCACATAGAGTAAGAGACCCCAGAGGAAGGCAGAGAAGGGAACAGTCAGTGGGAGCAAAGTTGATGTGCTTGGAGTTGTTTTATGATTTCTAAGTCATGCCTCTTGCTAATGTTTCTCAATGCCCAGAGTTTACTATCTTTTACCTAAATTAGGGCCACTGAATCCTGGTAATCGGCAGGTGGTGTTTTGGGGTAGCTTGTTATTCATCCAGAAGTGATCATTTTTACATGAACTCTCATAATGGGGAGTTTTTCACTAATACCAGCTGTGAGTGTTCTATCTGAAGGCCTTGCATTTCCCTGTCCTAACAGTAGGAGAACAGAGGGTGCAACATAGCCCAAATAAAATTTGCAAATTCCCAGTGAAGTCTGGGATGCTTGTGTGATAGCTCTATGGATGGAGCTCTTCCTTCCTGTACAGGGTGCTTGTTACAGGACACTGGGAAGGGCACTGTTCAATTGTGAAGGAATTGTTGTTTTGCAAATTTTGCTCCACAGTGCTTCTCCTGTAAAGTTTTTCTCAGTTTTTTCTTGGAAATCTTAGGAATATGCTGGGCTACAGTGAGAGGTCACAAGAGTGGATGTATGTTGCTTACATACACTGTAAGCAAATGAACATTGGATTGGAATTCATTTTTTTGTTAGATTGGGGAGGAATAGTTTTTGGTGGAAGGAATACAGTCAGAGAAGCCAACTCATGGTGGAAAGACTGATGGCAGATTCAATTTCACGTGTTTAGAACTTTCTCAGGTAATGAAGGTGAGACCGCAGGTTTAGATTTCCTGGAGGGAAGAGAAGCCAGATATGTTATAGTTGACATGCTCCATGTCATATCCTCATCTCATTATTTTCTGGTCAGGAACTTCATGAAAGAGAAGCTGCATCTTTTCCAGGCCAACATCTATAACCACTTTGAGGTCTGTGGGCTTCATGTGTAGTCTGGGATGGAGACTCTTTGGCCTGTTGATGAAGACATCGAAGTAAGCTTAATTTCTTTTTTTAAATTTTTTTTTAATGTTTATTTATTTTTGAGACAGAGAGAGACAGAGCATGAGCAGGGGAGGGGCAGAGAGAGAGGGAGACACAGAATCTGAAACAGGCCCCGGGCTCCGAGCTGTCAGCACGGAGCCCGACGCGGGGCTCGAACTCACGGACCGTGAGATCATGACCTGAGCCGAAGTCGGACGCTTAACCGACTGAGCCACCCAGGCGCCCCTAATTTCTTGATCACCTAGTAGAAGTCTGTATCTTTCAGTCATTTGTAATGCTCACTTCTTGGACAATTGAGAAGGCTTTAATATGACCAGATTTGCAAAAGTCCAACTATTATCAAGTTTAATAATGGCTATTCTATCATCTTTTATGTTTACCTGTTACATGATTATTTTTGTATTATTAATAAGTATTGTAGGAAAAAAGCAGAATGTGGCTGGACTACAACTCTTGGGTGGAGCCAGCCAAGGCAGCACTTCTCCCATGTTGTCTCCAACCCCAGGTAGAGTGGCTCCTCTCCCCACTGTCCACAGTGTGCTGTTTAGAGTCTTGTCACATTGCAACCCATCCACCTGGACATCTTCCTTACCACAGCACTAGCTCCTTTGGGGAAGGAGTGACATTCTGTTCATCTTTGTTCCCCAACCCACACCTGATATCTAAGCCCTCCATAAATGTTTCCTGTACAAGGTGTTGCAGAGCTGCAGAGTATTGTGGCTCTCACTCACACTTTGCTATCTCAGGGTTCACTGTCCTTACTGCCTGAGAGTCCTGGGCATTGATGCTGATGGAGCTCTGGTACTAGGTGCAAGCACTTCCCAGATCACTGCTCTGGGTTGGCCTTCTGAAATTCCAGAACTTAGAAGGGGGTCCCAGTGTGGCAAGTGTTCTCAGAACCTCCTCACAGATTATTGTGAAGTTTTAGAAACAAAGACCTTCCCGCTTCTTTTGAATCAGATTCTACTGGATTCTGACAGTAGCTGAAAGGTAAGAATCCAGAGCTTGTGTCTTTGTTGGGAATATTTATGTTAGAGACCTCTCCCTTTTTGTTTCTTGTCCCCATACAACATCTCCTTAGAGCACAGAGCTTTTTCAGAAGAAACAGATATGATATATCATCCCATTTGTCTCTTTCCCAGCTGAGTCACTGATTATACTTTAAAATGAGAAAAACTCCCAGAAATACAAAGGAAACATTGAAAGGGAGGGCTACTATGAAGAAAGTCTCTGGAGAGGATATTTTGTCTCCTAGAAGTTATTGCAGGTGTCAAGAGAGTAGATTCCTTGCCCAATTTCTTGCCCTAGTTTATAAGCCCATCATTTAATGTTTGCCATGTCACATGTCACATTTTAATATTCTGATGTTAAACCTTTCTGATTGAAATTAAAAATTGTTTTAACTAAGCTTATAAGTTGGATGACAAATGCTGTCTAGAGTTAGGCAAATCAAATCCTCATCCTCTTTTCACTAAACAGACTAGATTATCTGCTGTATCTGTGGCACTCTCCTCGGCCCTTTGTCAGAGCTCTACAGTTTGTTGGGTGAGAGAACAAACACACATGATGAGTTAAATCATTATCCAAGGCAGAAGCAGGGGAAAATCTGGTGGCAGTGAAAGGTGGAGTGTTAAGTGAGCGATATCCACAGTGTGGTGTTGGGGTCTCAGGAGGGAGGCCTAGAGGAAGGCCATAAGCACTGCTTAGGGACACCTGCCTCCTTGCTTTCAGCAAGGACATGGTTTTGGAGGAAGAATTGACAACACTAAGCAAAACAATATGTTGTTTCCTGTGGAAAGGAATCCTTAGTATACATTTTTAAAATACTATTGGATGTCTTGACCTGACATTTAACAAATCCTGGTGGCATTTTTGTTTTGCTTTGTGGTTTAGCCTTCTTTTAAGTGTCTGAATTTACATGAGACTGGATTCCTATTTCTGCAAGTTTCAACCCGTGCAATTTGAGGCAGATGTGATAGTAAACACAAACAGGATTCTTAACAGGAAAGTAAACTCTTGGGCATGCTGTTCCATGCCTGCATTGACTGGAAAGAAATTTGATTACTTTGGGAAATGAGACTAATATTTCAGTGGTTGTGTAATGGACAAAGAAAGGCATGATCACCAGCCTTTGAGAATTGAGAGTTAGCTACTCTGCAGTTGCAGTACTGAGTCTCGGAGTGGCTTGCATTGAAATTGGTTTGCTGGCTGTGGGGGAACACCTAGAGATGTCAGTGACAAGGCTTTGCTCAGCTGAGTCCAGTCTTTTTAATGTGGTAAGTTAGAAATATGAACAGAGTGAGTTATGATTCTGTTGACTGTAATTTTAAAAAAAGAGCAATTTTTGAGAAGAATCCTAAGAGAAAACATAAGAAATGAAGATGTTCTTATTCTCTAAAATCTAAAATGTGAATTCATTCTTAATGATAGTGAAGGAAAGAGAAAAAGTGAAGGAAGAAGAAAGCTTTCGTATATAATATCTCTAGCATTATACAAATTCTCTTTAATGAGAAAATGGAACTTTAATACAGAAAACTACCGGCTGCATTATCAGTTGCAAATTGATTTGCTGTAGGCTAATTCTAATATAGTTTGACTATGTGAGGCATACCTCTTAAGGGAACAAAATCAGGTCACCTGAAAATGGACTCTTACTTTCTAGGTGAAAAAACCAGTAATGACATAGCATAGTTTTATCCTGAGATTTCTACTTACTCCTAAATCATGGATGGGCTCTTCTATTGTTATCTCTAAAGTTGAGCTACCATTTTTATCTTTAAGTAGATACTCTGCATACCTTCCACACCCAAATGAGGCTGGAATGAGAATGAGGAGGGGAAGGTCAGTGCTTTTCTGCTCCTTATTGGTGGGGCAGGAGATTGAGTGGAGGGAATCCATCTCTGATATCCAGTGGTTCTTAACCTTTGAGAATGTGACACAGGCCAACCACTCTCAATGCAGAAAAATGCAAATATACCAAGTTTCATATATAGTTATGAGGTCTGCATACTTCTAAAGCCCATCCATGGATTCTCAGTTTAAAGCACCTGCTGTATACTCATTTAGGTGCCATTTTTTAAATAAAGCAATTGGTTGTATCATCTTTTTGAGAAATGATTACCTTGCTATTATTATATTTTCTAATTTTCATACCTGTTTCTATTCCTATGGAACACCTTGAAAATGTGCCCCAAAGTAGGTAACCTAATCTGAGACCCTGCTTTTCCCAGGAGATGAGAATGACTTCCTACTCTTATCTTGTGACCTTCCAGACAGCGTATCAACACCTCCACCACCACCACCATCACCACTACCTTCTTCTTCACTGCCCTTCTCCAGATAGTGTTTTGTGTGTGTGGGTCTAGATACCAGAGAATGAACTGGAGCAGGGATGGAGGGGGTTGCTATATAGGAAAGAAGAAACACACATAAGTATTAACCTTCAAAGGAAGAGGATACAGTCCCCCCTTGGGAGAAGTGATAACGATACATAGTGTTTATGGATATGTATTGCAGACCATGAAAGCAGCTGAATAAGATGCAGATGCTGACTTATTAACTAACTGTAATCTATTTAGCTTGGAGCAACTTTTGGTTTCTAATGGGATGAAACACAAGCTGAAATTCAGTGAGGATAAATACAAGAGATCAAAATAAAACTCATGAAAATACAATGACCAGTTTAAAAGTTGTCCAAGCCTTTTTTTGAGCCGAGGATCACAGTGGACCATAAGTTGCTGTGAGTTGGTGATGTAATACTGTGTGCTTAAAATGATAGTGGTGAGTTATGAATGTGAGAAATATACAGAAAATGCATACAAAAGAAGGAATTATTAAGTTATAGTCATTTGATTTTATGTATAGTCTTCTGATTGTGTATGGAAAGTGTTTAAGTGGGCCAGTTCCTTTTTAACAGGAAATCACTTCTTCCCCACTCACTGAGCCCAGAGTGTTCCAGTCTCTCCCAGCCTGGGGGGACCTCTTGCTTCATGAATGACTGGCATGGCTGAAAGGAAGAGAATTCCTTATCTCCACATGGTGGCTGAAGGGCATTCTCTTGGCTGGTGATTGCTGTGGCTGGCAGATGCCAATATAGTTCAGCTATTCCTGGGGCATCCTGAATTTGAAGTTTAAGCTGATGGAGACATGATAACATTAGATTTGGCTTCACAGGCAAAGTCATCAAAAATTCTATGTATAATAGCGCTGAAATGCCACCTTTGCCTTTAGCATGTATTTCAGTTACATATGGATCATAGAGACTTTTGTGACATATCCTGGACACCACTCCACTGTTTGTGATATATTTTTTTCTACAGAGAAATTAGTTCCCATTTCCACATAACTTTTGTGTGTATTTTTGAATTGCAGTCTGTCTGTACATCATCTGGGGGCCATATGTACTTGGCAAGAGTTAGACTTTCCTCTCTGTGCAGAGCTGGTGCTGGACACTGTGAGCTGCAAAGTCCCATCAAGTGTTCCTTCTTAAAGCCTCTTATGACTCTCCCTTCCCTTCCTCTGGTTCACCACATGTTAGCTATAAATGAATCTAGGTTATTAATGCTGTGCCTTTCACATATTCTTTGCTTATAAATTTCTTGTTTCTACTGACACCTTTCCTCAGGATGACTTCAGGGGCCTCCTGACCAGCCTCCTTTTTCTAGCCTCTGCTGCATATGCCCCAGCCCCTGCTCCAAAACTGTCAGCATCTTTTCACTGCTGATAGGATAGAGTTCCAACTCCTGGTCCTGAGGTGCTCCACACCAGACCCCAGGCCCCTGAGCTCCCTGCTATTCCAGGAAGGCAGCCTGGCCCCCAGCATGGCTGTGTGCATAACCGCCTCCATTCCTTTGCTCAGTCTCCTTCAACTTTCCCACCCTTTCCAGCCTCTGCAGTCATCCCCGGTCCCTTAGGCTGTCCATGCCTGGGGGTGTAATAGGACCATCTCTCCAGCTGGTTGGTGGGTGAGTCCTCCAGCTCAGAGATGTGTCTCCATCTGCCGAATTCTCCAGCATCCCCCCCCAACACAACATAAGAGGGTGCTCAGTGAGTGTTGGCTGCTGCTGACAAAGATGCTCTTGGAATAAGCTTAAATGATGACAGGAACATTACTTCAGCTATTGGGAGGACTCTTCTGGAACCTGCAGATGATTAGTGCTGGAGCGGCTGCTTAACAGAGGCACAAGATGACTTTCCCCTCCCTTGATCTCTCCTGGGACTGACCACCCTTCATCTCTTCTCCTGGTTGACTGGATCATGGCCTTGTAGAGAGTCAGGGCTCTGGACCTAATAATGGTCACCAAGGATTTTATATTTTCCTGGCTTATGAAACCATTAAAATGTCTTTAACTATAGTTCTGTTTTTAAGGAAACCCTTGGCAAAGAGAAAAGCAGCATCACTCAATTATTACAAGTTCACCGTTGTTGTTGTTTTTTTTAATATAGCACATAACTTTTAGTTCTGAAATTGGTTAACTACAGGGTTACCAAGTGGTTAATACCTGGATTTGTGCTCTGTGTAATATGTTTCTGCTGATTTGTTTTTCTTGTAGTGCAGTTTTTACAGGGGCTTGTCTCTCATTTTCTGTCTCCCTAGTAAACTGTCTGGAGACAGTCTAGCATATTTCAAACAGCTGAGCTACTTGCATTCTGTCTTCTTTGGATAGACTCTTCTAAATTCTTTGGAGCCTTCTCTCTGGGAACATGAAAAAGGGACTCGTGCAGTTATAAAAAGAAACTAGAGATCATCCAGCTATAAAATTGCATCTTAGCATTAGCTTCTGTTTTGTCTACCATTCATTTTCTATTCATCCTTTTCTAAAGTTTGTCCAGCAATTTGAACCTGGTAGTTTTAGTTCTGTGGTTTCTATTGGCTCCCAAACACTTAACCGGTGTTTAAAAATAAAAATTGCAAAGCCATACTGGTGAGTGTGTGAGTAGGCAGAGGCTGAGGACTCACTGCACTACTGGCATCTGAGCACTCTGAGCCTGGCTGCCATGCTTACTAGGTCTGGTGTGCACGGGTGTGTGTGTATGCTTGTGTGCGTGTGTGTGCAAGCGTATGCATGTGTGTGAGTATGTGTGTAAAGGGCAGGTCACAGCATTTGACAGTTTAGAGCTTTTCTTAAAATGCATGTATCTTTTCATGATTTACTCCACACTGAAATGATCATGGCCTTTGAGGGTTGGAGTCACTGAGTCGCTGGCACTTGCTAGTTATGCATCTTTAGTCAGGTAACATACTGCTCAGCCTCAATATCTTCCTCTCTCGAAGTGTGCATAGTGAATCCTGGCAAAAGTAAGAGAAAAGAAAAACCAAAAAGGCATAAAGTGGTTGGCACAGTATGTGGCACAGAAGCACCTAGCAACCAGCAACCACCCTTTACCTTCGAGCTGCCTGAAGGGCGTGAAGCTACTGGGGAGAGAAGGAGAAGGGATGAGTATGTGTCCCTATCTCTTCTGTGCTGGGTACTGTGTTGAGCCCTGTGTGGGTGTTCTGAGCAGCATACTGGTAGTTGCACAATCACAGAATTACATCTAAACCTCCCTTTGAATGTGAATTAACTCAAGAGGAGCATGCTATTGCAGAGCGAATGTAATTCTTTCTCAGGTGTCCGTCCTAAGACCAGCAGTCAGGCCTAGAGGAGAGTAGCTTATATGCAGCTCTTCTACTTTGTCCACTTGGTTCCTGTGAGTGGGTGTGATGAGGCATTTGACAACATGTGGGCTTCAATACCCTGTACCCCCTGGGCTGAATGCCTGAGACAACATGGTGGGCAACAGCCATCAGCCTGGGCCCATGTTCTCACCAGCTCACCCCTGGGCTCTATCCCTAAATGGCCCACCTCTCATGTGGCCTCACTTCATTTCAACATGTGTCTAAATCAAACCTTGATACACTTACTGCTTGGGAGCTCTCTTATTTGTACTGTTATTTTTAATTACTTTACCTATACTGTAAGACTGTGAGTTGTAGTGTAGTTCATATTCTAAGGTTTAATACTACTCAGAGTGGGCTATTTGCTATCCCAAAACTAGTTTCTCTAGCTGTAATATCATCGAATCCTATAAATATATATAACTTAAGATTTCAAAGTACTTCCTTTGTATGATCTCATTTTTTCTAAAACAGCTCTGAAATAGGTAGAGGAAATGTCATTTGCCTACATTTGCTGAGGACAGTGTTAGGTACAGAAAGGATGGCAAACTCACCGAAGGACTCCCAGTTCCTGGGGCCATGGCAAGAACTGCTCTCCTGATTCCCATGTGTTTGGTGAGTGCCCTTGGATGCTGAACTGTCTGAGAAGGATGTGGCTCAGGCACTGCCTTTCAGATGCTTAGAATCTAGTTAATAGTCGTAGAAAACTGGCTTGGGAACCTAAGTAAGTTGGGAAAATGGTAAGTTTTATTAGAGTTCTAAAAAAAGAAAGCGGCTTGGCCCCTAAGGTATTTGGGGGGACATTTTATCTTTACCACCTTCAACTGAGAAATGAGATTTTAAGAGACATTGTTATTTATCCAAAGACACACAGAGTAAGAGACTAGGTGGCTTGACCACTGATGTGGTTTCTCACTCATTGACTCTCTTAACAAGTAGTTGTATGTGCCCACCATGTGCCAGGGGTGCTTGAGTCATTGTGGGTGGGCCATCTCTGCCATCACAGATGTCTGCCAGGGGTCATGCCCCGGTACAGGGTTCTGCTGCCCCATGACCTTGCTGCCAAAGTTTCATCATGGTTTTCTGGCTTTGCCTGTGGTTTTCTTTGGGGCTCCTCTCAGTTCCACAGTTTTGGTGTGTCCCTGGGTTTAATAAATATTATGCTGAGAGAGAAGAGAATTGAATTGGTAACCACTTTATGCCACACTCTGACAACCAGGAGTCCTTTTTGACACCTGCTTCTTCCTCTCCCGCCAAGTCCTATCTTCATACTTCTGTGTATTTCCATGACCACCTGCCCTCTCTTCCCACTCTACCATGGCTGATGGCTTCATCTCCTCTTCCCTGGAGTACCACTAGGCTTGTTAACCCATCACCCTGTCCTCCTCTCATCCACTTCCCACACAGCACATTCTCCACAGAACTCAGTTGACCTGAAGCCCAAACTGGATCACATAACCCCACCCTCTTCAATAGCTCCCCCACCTATAGGATCTGGAGTCTGCATCCACCTTGTTTAGCCTCTTGGTCGTAATGCCCTGGCCATGTCACATTGCTTAGAGTTGCCCCAGAAAGATCGTGCTCTTTGCCATCTCAAAGCCTTTGTTTCACGGTAGTCATTCTCTGTTGGAATCTGATCCTTTTCTCCCCTCCCTCTTTCATCTGACTAATTGTTTCTTATTTCTTAATACTCAGATTAATGGCCACCTCCTCCAGGAATCCTCCCAGCTCTCTCTTCCTCCTACCGGCTAGGTACTTCCTATCTGTTCGTACTCTGGGCTGTAATATCTGCATACACCTAGATTCTAACAATCATTTTATGCCCCCCCTGTCCCCAGCAACTCCAGGCTTCTCTAAGAACAGGAACTTGTCCATCTTATGCTCATCAGTGACTAACATCGTGCCTGGTACTCATGAGGCTTTAAGAAACGGATGGACCATTGGGTGGCTAGGAGGAGGGATGCCTGCAAAAGTGATCTCTCCTCATACCTGTTCTTTGTTAACTCTGGACCAGTGGTTACATATCTCTACTTCTTTTAGTTATGTTTAATTTAGGATAAATTGAATTTAAAAGCATGTAGTGGGGAACAAAGTGAAGAATATATCTGAGAATCATGTTGCAGCAAGTGACTTAAAATCTGTCTCCTGATTCATTATATAACCAGGATAAATCATAATTGTCCAAATCCCTCAGAGCTTTCCTTCCAAATGAAGTGATTAACTTCTGCTATAAACTTCCTCTGGTCCGGGCTTCAGGCTTTGTGCTGGGCTTGACAGCACTCAAGCTTTCCTGCCTACGTGGGCATTTAGATTGTCCTTATCCTTTGGTTCTACCGCCTGGTGAAATATTCGATAACTAGGACAGAGCTTATCTTACACACGGCTGAGCTGACAAATATGGCAGTCTTTCAGGGAAAAGGCGAATGCAGACGAGACCCCTTCCCTGGCTGGAATAAGAATGAGCCTCATGCTTGTCTGGCCCCATTGCCGATGGTCAAATGCACTCGACACGATTTCCATAGCATCCAGACAGCCTGAGTACCTAATATCTACCTGTCTAGTCGATACATCAGCTTTGCTGGAGAGAGAGCAGGAGTTTGTCACAGGGTCTCATTTCTAATGCATCAGGAGCAAATCTGTTACCAGCTTTCTTTATTCTGGCATAAATGCTGTAAGCTGCATTAATTTATTATCTTCGGTGGTAAATAACAGTGCCTTCTGGGTTTTGTTTTAAAGGGGGTCTTTTTAAAGCTTTTAATGTCAAGGTGAAGAGAAGGGAGAAGAAACGGATTGTGTCTGACCACAGGGATTAGCAGCTCACTCCAGGTGAAGGGTGTCCACACGTATTAATGCACTAATGAGCAAGAAGGTTCATTTTGATGATTAGTAATTTTGGCAACATAACTTCTGTCCCAGATTTGATTAAGCCTCTGTACAGACTTCCTCTTCCAGGAGATTATCTTTCAAATGCACATTTGGTTTCCCTCCCCCTTTAAAGCCCATTAGGAAAATTAAAACATTTAATTTTGGTGATGAATTTTACTGATGCAGACAACTGCTCTTCCAGATTCTCTCCAAATGTAAGCACAATTGCTACATCAACTAAAATATCTGTTACTTAACACAGACTGGTGTTAAATTGTGTGGAGATTGCAGATTCCTGGTAATATATTACAGAATAATAAACCCTGTGTTAGAAGAAAATATCTCAACATTGAACCAAGCCATTGCGACAGATCAACTAGAGGAGCTAAAAGTTAGCTAATACCTGTAAACTTACTTTCTGCTAAATGGAGGTTTGGTTTGATTTACCTCAGATTTACCCTGCTTCTTCCCTTAAAAAAACTTATCATAAATACTTCATACTGCACAAAGTAGCTAATACCTGAATAACTGATGAATTAAAGTGAATGAACAAGCTGATAGTGTGGCAAAATCCTTGAGGCTAAAGTTGCTGTCATTTAGGCGTTGAAAAAAGTACCTAGTAAAGAATAGAAGCCAAGAAAGGTTCTGAGTCACAGTATTTTGTCTTTTCTCTACTAGCCAAGTGAGTCAGATCATGATAGCAGTTGTCCCATTGTAAGGAAAGCCTCAGAGCCCTGAAATACACACACACACACAATCTCTCCTCCCCTCCCCTCTCCGCTTCCCTCTCCTTTTCTCCTTCCCTACCTAAATATTAAGTAGTATCTTATTCCTTGTGTTTGTTTGATTTCTTTCGTTCTTTCTTTTTTTTAAAGAGAATCACTTGAGCTCAGACAAAACAGCCAGTGCAAAGTAAAAAGAAAGGAAATAATATCATCTAAGGATAATTATTTTTCAAATTTACAATGTAGAGAAAATGCTTCTGTGTTTGATTTGAATGTTCTAAACCTAAAGATTTCAAGTAGGAAGTTTGCAGAAATGACTTCTAATAAGAAAAGTTTAATTTTTCAGAATGTTCTCAGTTGCATATTATGTATTTGTCTGCATGAGGTGGAAGCAGGGCAGGGAGTTTGTGTTATTTATCTGCTAGGGCTTAATAGATGGATGCTTTTTATATCCTTCAGATGTGACAGAATAAAGAACTATGTAACAGACACAGTCTCATGAAAATATTATGAAATGTATTAGAAAAATTACTGAAGATGAACTGGCAAGTTGCTTTAACTAAAATGCAAGTAGGAGAATTAAAGTAGAAAGCTACTTCTGTACTTCCAATGCATTATTTATCATTACCTCCTCTAGCACCTAAATGCCCTCCTGACCTTAGTTTTTCTGTGACATTTATTGTGGTTTTGAAATGATGGAAGGAACTACTTGATTCTCTTAGCCAGAGTAACATAGAGTGGGGGAGTGTGGGGGAGGGATGCAGTATGATCATAAGTAGAGTTTTCTTTTGATCATTAAGATATATTGACTCAATAGCCTCTTTGTAAATTCATTTTAATGAACATGGCTGTTAGTACTATATTCTCCATTGCAGATGAAAATGAATGCTGAGTTAAAATGGAAATTAAAGAAACTCAAAATATAGAATGGTCCACAAGTTTATCTTTGTCTCTGGAATTCTTTTTTTTTTTATGTTTAATTTTATTTTATTTAAAGAGGGGGAAAGGCAGAGGTGGGGGAGAGAGAGAATCCCAAGCAGGCTCTACCCTCAGCATGAGGCCTGATGCAGGGCTCAATCTCGTGACTGTGAGATCATGTCCTGAGCCGAAATCAAGAGTCTGATGCTTAACCGACTGAGCCACCCAGGTACCCCATCTCTGGAATTCTTGAAAAAATTAGACCTTCATATGAAATGAGCAGAAATTAGAAATGTTAGAGAGAGAACCAATTGATTCAGTCACAGTATTAATTTAAAATAGTGGATTGCTAAAAAACATTAAGTAAAACTACATAAAAAGAGGCCCTACTTAGGAAAATAGGGGAAGGCTGTCTTATGTAGGCAAGGGCTTCCCTGAGGCTGTCTGTTCCCAGACAGCAATAATTTTCTCTGTAGTCTCATTGGAAGTCAGAGAGCACATGACGAGATTGTTAATTTTACAAGAGTCCCTTTCAGGAAATTGTTTCTCATCATACAGTTTTTCAGAATAGGTCAGTTGAAGATACTGTACACTTTCTGATTCTATATTTATTTACAACACATCGACACACTCATACACACACGTCTGCTCACAAACACACTAAAATACTCAAGGATCTAACTTTCAAACAGTTCAATCTGAAACAGTCTGGGTGCCTAAAAAATTAGGGTGGATCTGTACGTGTATGTGTCCCTGAAACATTACACTGTATTTAATCAAAAAGACAAAAGGGGTTGCCAGTTGAGTTATAGTAAATGAAAGACTTAGGGAAATCTAACTGCCTAGGAAGGTGGCAATATTAAAACATTGTATCTGTTTTCATTTTCTTAGAGATTTTCTGTCTTGAAATGTCATGCCTCCCCTAGGTCAGTAGCTCCCGAACTCTAGCATGCATTACAGTCTCCTGGAGGGGTCCATAAAACTCAGATTGCTGGCCCCATGCCCAGAAATTCTGATTCAGTAAATTTGAGGTGGGCCTGAAAATTTGCATTTCTAACAAGTTCCCAGTAATGCTAATGCTAATGCTGCTGGTCCAGGAACCACACTTTTGAGAACCACTGTCCTAGGTATCCCATTCCAGAATTCTGTCTGTGGTGTCATGCTTATATATTTTGCATATATTTATTGAGCACTCACCAGGTTCCAGGCACTGTGCTAGATGCATGGAATATGAGAAACACACTGTCCTGGCCTTTGTTGAGAGCAGACAACTGTTCATCATCCTTCACAGGAAAACCCACATTCACCCTCAGCCCACCCTTCAATTACCAAGTTGAAGACCTGGTAATTCCTGGGTCCACACTTAGGTTAAGGTGGTGGAATGGTTCAAGACACAGAAGGGTAAACAATTCCAATTACTATTTCCTTTCCTTATAAAACCCTCCTTCCCATCTCCAGTAGACATGTGATGTTAGGTTTTGCAGAGTAACTTCTCTCAGATAGCTGGATCTTTGTACAGATTTGTAGGTCCTTGGATTTTTTTCTAGGGCCACTGCCCAGGTCAGGTACATAGTGGGGTTCCAATACTCAAGAACCGTTGTTTATGATCAAGCCTTTACCATTCATAATCCTGTTTACTCATATCAAATCCTTTGTCTGTTTTTTTTTTTTTAGCTTATATAGTGTCTACAAAAAAAGAACAAGGTCACTTTCAGCCTTAAACATTTAGCCCCCAGATAACTTTTGAATAATTATAGCTGACCTTGGATCTGTTTCATGTAAATTGGATGGCTGTCCTTTAAGTTACCAGTAATTTCTTTATTTTAGATTCAAGGAACACCTCATATCTGGAATTGAGAAAGCTTTTTTTGTAAGTTGCATCATTTTCTGGGTTCCTGAGGAGGACACAGTCCAACATCATTCGTCTATGAAATAATATTTTCACAAGAATAATTTACTTGTCCTCTTATCTCACTGACACTTTGAGGAACTTTATGAAAATACTGTGAAAAGACAGACTCATTCCTGCCTGAGGTTGAAACCCCTGTGACATTTACACTAGAGGTGGTGTCACTATGTTTGGGATTGCACCTGTGCCTTCTCTCTCATCCCTGGCAGATGCTTCCTTTTTATTACCCATTTGAATATCATTTTGAGTTTCTTTGAGTGAACCAGTTCGAGCTGAACATTTTTACACAGGGATTCTATAGATAAAATAATAATTTATGGGGGCTAGGAAACAAATCTGTATATTGATTTCTTTATTTTCTGAAGATTTTTGGATTATTATCACTTTTTTAAGCAGAGTATTAAATTCACAAATGGGGTTTCAATAAGGGATATATTTTCAAATATATCATCAAAATTATGCAGTATTTTTAAAATTTCAGTTACATCCCTTGCTTTAGAAGTTTTTTTAGAAAAGTATAATATATCTGGTTGTTTTACCATATCAGGTAAGGAAACAAAAGGCACGTTGTATCCCCATGGTTTAGTTTGCAACAGACTCACCTGGTGTTTTCCATAAGCAGCTCCAGTTTTAGAAGACATATTTTAGGCCTACTTCCTCTGTACTCTTAGGACTGAATTGTTCTTGTGCTATCAACATAATCCCCTCACAAAGAATCATATGATCACCACTGGTTCCTTGGAAATATCCTGACCCTATTTCAGAGGAACTGCTCCCTTAATCCCAGAGTCCAGCAACATTGATTTTATGTATTATGGTGCCCTCATTCAGCTGTTTGTGCACTCAGGAAGCTCAGCTAAATCATCCATCCCTCTGTCTTTTTTTCTTTTTTTCTTTTATTGTTAGTACCTGCCTCCAGAATGTTTTCATCTTTTTAAAATAACCTGTGGTAGGAGAAAGACAGTGAAATGATAGTTTGATGCCACCGCAGGTTGCCTTCCTCAGCTTGGGTTTTTGTCTGTGTGTGGTGGCTCATGAGATGTAGAAAAGGAGCTCAGGCCTCCGCAACACACTCAGCTTCATCCAGAGAGACTGAAGGTATTTGTTTTTGTTGGCACATTCTTGGTGGAGACCCAGAGAGAGTTTGCAGGAACTATATTTCTTCTATTTGAATCAAAGTTTTTGCTGCTCTTCCCACGGACTCTTCTGACAGCCTAGCTTGTTTTGATGTTTTTTTTGGGGGATGGATTATGGCAGCACAGCTGTGCTCACTCACATATACCCCAGAAGTCAAGAAAGAGTTGAGTCAAGGTAGCTGCAGAGGGAAGATGTCTGTCTCTGACTCCATCTCTAACAGAACCCATAGTTATGTTCCTGAGACTCTTTCATCTGCTCTAGCACTCCTTGGTCTATCTTTCCCCTGGGGTGGGGGTGGGGGGATCATTACATCCAGGGTTGCCATGACCATAAGCATCTAGCACTCCTTGGTCTATCTTTTCCCCGGGAGGGCGGGGGGGCGGGGGGGAGGTCATTACATCCAGGGTTGCCATGAGCATAAAGGACTTAGATTGCAGGGATTGATCAGACTTCACATAGTGAAAGTTAGAAAGAAATAAAAAGTCAAAAGGGAGAGTGAAATCTAAGCGATCAGCAGGACGAGGTGAGCCCAGCATCCTCCTACGCCAAAGCATAAGAGACTCTTAAAAACTGAGAATAAACTGAGGGTTGATGGGGGGTGGGAGGGAGGGGAGGGTGGGTGATGGGCATTGAGGAGGGCACCTGTTGGGATGAGCACTGGGTGTTGTATGGAAACCAATTTGACAATAAATTTCATATTAAAAAAATAATAAAATGAAAAAAAGTCAAAAGGGAGAGAAGAAGCTCAGAGGAGAAAGAGGGGTTTTGGAGAAAAGGAAAGGTGCCTTAAGAATTAAGGCCATCTTAGGTGAGGTAAATGAGGTAAAGGTGTGGTGGAAGGGAGTAAACTTAGCAAAAGGAGTGAAATCAAGTCTTGTCCACTGTTTACTCACTGTAGAATTCCATTTCTTTTCTCTTGTAACAATTTTAAAATAATGCCATATAAGTAAGAAAAAACTCTTTGGAGATTTCCTTGAGAATGTCCAAGTCAATAATTTGTCTAGATTAAAGATTTTATTATATAAATTGGTTTGGTGTCAAAGATTTTGAGTTTCACCTTTAACATTACTAGGTAAATTAGAATAGGAATGAAGAGGTTTAAGTAAATCAGCCTTAGTTTTTTGTTTCTTTCTGAAGTCAGCTGCAATATGAAGGAATGATTCCAAAAGGATGTGTGTGTGTGTGTGTGTGTGTGTGTGTGTGTGTGTGTGTGTATACATGAGTGCCTGCCAGCCTGAATATATAGAAAGAGGAAGACAGCAGACTGAATTTTTAAAATAAGGAAAATATAGCAGTAATCCAGTCTAGGACAGTATTTCTTAACCCTGGCTGCTAAAATCACCTGGGGGGCCTTAAAAATTACAGATGCCTAAGCCCACCTCTGGGGCTTCGATTTAGTCAGTTTGAGATGAGGCTTAGGTATTGGTATTTGTAAAATACCGAGGTGATAAAATCTGTAGCCAGTTAAGAGCAACTACTCTACAGAGTCCGTGCAGAGTTGAATTCAAGGATAGTGAACAATGGAGCCAATATTGAACTCAGCTATCACTTGTAAATGAGGCCAATGAGAACTCATGTGTGCTTTATAATTATATGCCACTTACATACTGCTTTATTTTTATCACACTCTTAGGGCATTTAGGGGTGAGGATGACCATTTTATAGATAAGGAAACTGAGGCTAAGGAAGGTTATATGACTAATCCAGAATTACACACAATTTGCAGGTAGTGGGTCAGATTCTAGCCCAGTGTGCACGTGTTAGTCTTCTGAATTACAACCACAAACCTCAAAAAGACCTTCAATAGTGTTTTGTTAGTATGTTCTTGATGAAGAATGGAATTTTGAGAGAGATGATTTACCCTGTTTAATTGGGGAGAAATGAAATATTTGAATAGTCAGTTACTTTTCACCCAGTGCCTTTCAAAGTTTTCAACCCTGACCTACAGTGAGAAATACATCTTCTATCAAAACCCAATGCAAACACAGGTACATACATTCAGAGCCCAAACACACCTTCTCATCATGCTTATCCTTATTATAGATAAACAAACCGTCTCACAGTGCTTACTTACCCTTGCTATGTGCACTCTGATATTTTCCATTCTATCCTATTTCTTTAAATGCTGGTTGCAGTCTACCGCCCTGACTGCCCTAATGGACTGTGACCCATGGCCTGAAAAACAGTAAATCTTCCCTTCTCTCTGATGCCAGAAAAAGGGTAACACCATTATTAGAAAAGTGAATGACCTGTCTTATACAGCTTTTATGGAAAGATCTGCTGTAGGCCAAAGAATGAATATTATTTGGTAGAGTGTATAGGAAATATTGTTACTTGCAAGCTTGGTCTCTTGATGCTATGTGGTCAACCAGGCTTTTAACCCTTTTAAGGAAATATCTTACACAATGAAGAGTGTAGGTATGATTTTTCCAAGGCAGAATTATGAGTGTTGTTATCCCTTCAGTTTTTAATGTTGCCTTTAACTCTTGGAAGTCTGAGATGAGAAATGGGGGTGTAAAAAAGTAAAACATATAATCTACAAGTATTTTAGAAGGAATTTGTAGTTTCTTGTAGAAGTCATGGTTCCTAGTTGGGGTGTAGAAGGAAGCAAAATCTTGGTGAAGTGATTCAGGTTCTAGCAATTTCTTATGAATTTGTTATCTGACTCACATTTGAAAACCTTATTAAGTGACAGTCTGCATGTAGAAGTCTTTTTAAATATATGAAATACTATTTGCAAAATAATAGTATTTAAAATTTTCTAATTGCCTTTCTGTTGTTGCTGTTGTTATTGTTGTTTTCCAGTCTTGTGTTCCCAGCAAGATTGTGAGGTTTTTGCGAGCTGACCTAGGCATGGATTTCTCTTCTTCCTCACAGGGCTTTTGCCAGAGATGGTTACATATGAGACGCTCTGTGATCATTTGCCACAGGAAGGCTCAGCCTGCATCTAGGTGTCTGGCCTGTGGCCCAAGAATAGAGGAGTATGGGGATGGGAACATTGGGCAGCCTTTTAAAATGTTTCTTTTCTTCCCAAACATTCTTATATCCTGATTTTCCATCAACATCCTCATTTAGCATTTGCATATATTCATATGTGCACACCTGTATCTCCCCTCTTCACACAAGGCTATATGCCCATGAGCTCTCCTGGTGGGAATAGAACTTAAAGGAGGTGGCTCCTGGCTCAGTCCCTCTAGAGGCCCGTCTGCCACTCAGCTAACACTGCCAGCCACCATGGTGATTCCAGTTGATACTTATTCCAGTTAATACTGTTTAACTTCTACCCACCATGAACCACTGGCTAACAAAGAAAACACTAATGTTGAAATACTAGTGAGGAGATTAAAAAATTATATTCACTCTGAAAATTTATCTCAATGTCTTGCTTAGATCTATATGGCTCATTATCCTGATAGATGTTTCTGGTTTTTTCAAAATTTAATGTTAAAGAAGAAAAATATACTGATAATTATATTTTGGTTAGGTTTATATTCATTGAGAATAAGCATCATTCACACCTAGAAAGGTGCTTACAAACAATGACACAATACAAAAATTACAAAAGCAAGCTCATTGATTATTAAAGCTGAAAATACAAAAATCATAAACTTTATGTAGTTACATTAATGATAAAACAATTTCATTTCATAGTTTTTTTTATTATTGAGATATAATTCACATACCATGTAATCCCCCCCCCACACTTAAAGTGACATTTAAGTATTTTTTAGTATATTCATAGAGTTGTGCAGTCATCACTACAATCAATGCTTTTTTGTCATTCCAGAAAGAAACCTCATACCCATCAATGGTCATCCCCATTTTCTCCCAAGCACCCAGCTCTAGACCACCGCTAATCTACTTTTTGTCTCCATACATTTGCCAATTTTAGACATTTCATATAAATGGAATGATATAATATGTGGTCTTTTGTGGCAGGCTTATTTCACTTAGCATTATGCTTTCAAGGTTCATCCATGTGGTATAGCATGTATCAGGGCTTCATTTCTTTGTATAGTTAAATATCTGTGCTGACAGCTCAGAGCCTGGAGCCTGCTTCGGATTCTGTGCCTCCCTCTCTCTCTGCCCCTCCCCTGCTCATGCTCTGTCTCTCTCTGTCCCAAAAATAAATAAAACATTAAAAAACATGTTTTTAAATATCCACACTTTGTTTAGCCATTCATTTGTTGATGAACATTTGAGTTGTTTCTACTTTTTGGCTATTATGAGTGTTACTGCTGTGAACATTTGTATAGAAGTTTTTGTGTGGACATATATTTTCATTTCTCTTGTTTATGTACCTAGAGTAGAATTGCTGGGTCATATAGTAAATGCATGATTAATGTTGAGGAACTGCCTGACTCTTGCCCACAGCAGCTACACCTTTTAACTTTCTCATCAACAATGTTTAAGGGTTTCCATTTCTCCATGTTCTCACCAATACTTGTTATTATCAATCTTTTGATTAGAGTCATCCTAGTGGGTGGGAAGTAGAATCTCACTGTGGTATTGATTTGCATTTCCCTGATGGCTAATGATGCTGAACATCTTTTTATGTGCTTGTTAGTCATTGTATATCTTTTTGGAAAATTGTCTGTATAGATCCTTTGTTCATTTTTTAATCAGATTGTCTTTTTATTATTGAGTTACAAAAATTCTTTATATACTTTAGATATATAACCAGACACATGATTTGTAAACATTTTCTCTCATTTTGTGGATTGTCTTTTCACTTTTTCTTAATGCACAAATTTTTATTTTTGTTAAAATACTTACTAGGTATCTACTTTTATTGTTTCTGCTTTTGGTGAGATAACTAAGAAGGCTTTGCCTAATTAAAGATCACAAAGATTTACTCCTATGGTTTTTTCTAAGAATTTTTTAATAGTTTTAGCTCTTAGATTTAGATCTTTCCAGGTGTATGATTACCATTTGTTGGAAAGACTCTTCTTCCCCAGCGATTGGTCATGGCACTTTTGTCAAAAATGAACTGACTATAAATGTGAGGGTTTATTTCTGGACTCTCTATTCCATTGGTAATACTTAGCCTTATGCCAGTACCACATTGTTTGATTACCACATTGTTTGCATCTTTTGAGATGATCATATGGTTTTGTCCTTTATTTCATTGATATGGTGTATTACTTTAATTGATTTTTGGATGTTAAAATAACCCTGCAGTCCTGGAATAAATCCCAGTTCAGCATATATATTGCTGGAGTTTGGTTTGATGATATCTTGTTGAGGATTTTTGCATCTGATTTTATAAGAGAAGTTTCTGTTTTTGTAATGTCTTTGTGTGATTTTGTTATCAGGGTAATATTTACCTCTTGGGATGAGTTGGGAAGGGTTCTCTGTCTTTCTGTTCTTTAGAAGAACTTGTGAAGAGTATTAATTCTTTAAATGTCTGGTAAAATTCAACAATAATGTCATTTGGGCCTGGGCTTTTCTTTGTGAGAATTTATAAAATTACTAATTCAATGTCTTTACTTGTTATAAGTACATTCAGACTTTCTATTTCTTGTTGAATCAATTTTGGTAGTAGGGGCCTTTCTAGGAATTCTTCCATTATATCTAAGTTATCTAATTTGTTGACATACAGTTGTTCATGTTATTTCAATATAATACTTTTTATGTTTGCAAGATGGGTACACTGACATTGCCTCTTTTGTTCCTAATATTAGTAATTTGAGTCTTTTTTCCCCCCTTTTTTCTTTGTCAGTTTATTAAAGGTTTGTCAATTTTGTTGATCTTTTCAATGAACCAAATTTTGGTTTTGTTGATTTTCTCTATTCTTTTTATATTTCATTATTTTCTGCTCTAATCTTTCTTATTCCCCTCCTTCTTCTTGCTTTAGGCTTAATTTGCTCCTAAATATTTCTTAATTTGTTGTATGCCCTTTGGATAGTTTTCAGAGACTTTAAATAGTTAATTTTAAATAATCTTTGTTAGTTGCTTTCCTGGGGAGTGAGAACATGGATCTCCTTACTCCCCTATTTTAGAAGTGGCTTTTCCATAGTATGTTTTAAATATGTTCAGTTTCAAACACATTATAATATATATGTGGATAAAGCATGTTTTCCTTATGTAATTGACTAAAACTAAATTTTATGGCAAACATTTCTTTTTATTTTTTATTTTTTTATTTTTTAATTTTTTAAATATTTATTTATTTTTGGGAGACAGACAGAGCGCAAGCAGGGGAGGGGCAGAGAGAGAGGGAGACACAGAATCCAAAGCAGGCTCCAGGCTCCGAGCTGTCAGCACAGAGTCTGATGCAGGGCTTGAACCGACGAAACGTGGGATCATAACCTGGGCTGAAGTTGGATGCCTAACTGACTGAGCCACTCAGGCACCCCTACAAACATTTCTTTCAAAAAAAATTTTTTTTAACATTTATTTATTGTTGAGAGACAGAGAGAAACAGAGCATGAGCATGGGAGGGGCAGAGAGAGAGGGAGACATAGAATCTGAAGCAGGCAGCAGTCTCTCAGCTGTCAGCACAGAGCCTGATGCGGGGCTCAAACTCACAAACAACGAGATCATAACCTTAGCCAAAGTCAGATGCTTAACCCACTGAGCTACCCAGGTGTCCCAAAACATTTCTTTTTAAATGGGCAATAGTAAGAAATTTTTCTTTATATTTTATAAATACTATTAAAAGATTTTATTCAAATATATGTTTACTGTAAATTTTTAATAATATACTTCACAAAAAAATCCCTAGCATATCATACGAGTGATTTCATAAGTGTTATTACTTAGAAGAGCTTAAGATTTTTTCAAATGAATTAAAGTCCAGTTAAAAGTTGCTATTAAGTAAATTATAGTACAGGTGAAATGCAGATATTTTAAGAACCCTAAAGGTGGGCCTTGAAGGACTGAAGTGTGCAGAACACTGGAATTTGATCCCAGCAGTGAAGTGAGAGAACATCTGAGGACTGAGCCTTGATATGACTTACTAATGGCAGTCTCAGGCAACAGTAGAGGTAGCACTAGAAACTGGTCTCCTGACCAGCATTAGACCCTACCAGGAGGAGCTAAGGCTGAAGTGTTCTGAGGGCAGAATGACAGCAGAGATAACCTACAGCCTAAGAGTTAGGAGCCATTTATCTGAAATCTGATCAAGGTTCTCTATATGCTATTTGTTTGAACTAAGACTCCCCAACAAGAGTATGTGTGACCAGATTGTACCCTGCAGCCAGCCTTGGCCAGGATTTCTGTCTTTAAGAGGAATAAATGGTAAATAGACAGTTTGGAAAGTTTTTCTGTTAGGCACATTACAGGGAAAAAATTGTAAAGGCATCTGCAATATTACCATTTCTGGCCCTTTAAATTGAAAAAAAATTCTGTTTTATTTGTATAACCAAGATTGAGTCTCTGCCAGAAAACCATTCATCCTGTTTGAAAATTCCAAACATTTTTATTATTGCTACTCTATTTTATTGTATTCTATTGGTTTACTAATTTTGAGTGTTTATTATTGGGAATAACAGATTTGGTTAAGGTCACTTTTTGTAAAAACAGGACCACATTTCCCCTTATCCACATAAAAGGCACTCTTGAGTGCCTACTCTCCTGACGATTTGGGTTTCTGTTTGTTTCATGGTGGTAAGATGTCCTCAAAGCCTGGTTGATCTTCATTATCTCTAGCTAATCAGAGGCCTCAAGCCCATTTCCTTGTGGTGATTTCATTGCCTTTGGAGAAAGATCCCTCATTTAAAAAAATTTTTTTTAATGTTTATTTATTTTTGAGAGAGACAGAGACAGAATGCGAGTGGGTTAGGGTCAGAGAGAGAGAGGGAGACACAGGATCGGAAGCAGGCTCCAGGCTCCAAGCTGTCAGCACAGAGCCTGACACCGGGCTCAAACTCAAGAGCCGTCAGATCATGACCTGAGCTGAAGTCAGACGCTCAACTGACTGAGCCACCCAGGCACCCCAACATCCCTCATTTTAAACAAAGAAATTTGACTGACATTATAGTGGGCTTAAAAATTGTCTTTTAGTTTCAGTAATTTTCAATTCACAAATGAATAAGATATTAAGCTGAACAATTCCTTCAGGCACATTACTATTTTCAGTATTAGAATGGGTTCCAATATGAATCTCTAAATGAAGACGACATTTTAAATTAGAAGAGAAAGGGTTATGGACATAATAAACTAGAGATAGAAAAAAAAAAGGATGGGATGCTATTTTCCTGGAAAACTCTGATTTTTATCAATACTTACATTTATTTTTATTTACCTTTTTATACTACCAGTATAGAACCAGCCACTTCATCATTTCAGAGCCCAAGAAAAGGAAAGGGATAAAAGACAATAGCCTTAACTTACCAGAGAACTGGTTTAGTTTAACCTAAAGGAATAATTACCCAAGGGTGCAATTAAGTTTGCTTCCAACAGTGTCTTCCTTGAGATGTGAAGACTTCCTTCTCAAATGGTAGAGTTAAATGGTCTCTGTGTTCTGTCAGCCCTTCCAAGAGCCTTGGTCTCAGAGAATTAATTCATTCCTCGAATCATTTAAATGGGGCTTATTGATCAAGTTCCTTCTAAAAAATAGGATTTGGCTGAGGAGTCTTCCTTGAACCAGTCACAGTTTGGGTTCTGATTAGTAGATAAAAGTAGATTCTGGAGTGAGACTTTCTGATCTAAGTCCTGGCACTGCCACTTATTAGCTGTGTGACGTTGGGCACAATGTTGGGCATGACCTCTCTGTGACTCAGTTCTCTCATCTGTAAAACTGGGATAAAAATCAGTACTCATTTCATATGGCACCTGTAAGGATTAAATGGCTTAATTAAACGAGTAAAATACTTTGGAATACTTCCTGGCACATAGTAAGTGCTATGTAAGTAGTAACTATTGTTATTACTTAGGTTAAAAACTCTTCCTTTTATAGGACCCTCATTTGTTCGTTCATTCATTCATTCATTCACCTGCTCCTTGCTGAGCACTCTGCCAGTCTCAGCACTTCACTAGCTTTTGCTCAGGATGAACTAGGGATGTCATGGACAGGACAGTTCCTGGCTTCCTTTGTATCCTGTCTCTTCACAGTGACTGGTATATAATGAGTGCTCTGCTCTGACAGAAATGAGGATTGACCTCATGTTTTCAAAGTTGATCTGATACCAGAGAGCAGTGGTTCTTGTTTTTAAAGCATATGTGTGCTAGGCTTGTCTTAAAGTGCCAAGGATGAGAACTGAGTATAGTTATATAGATCTGATGTGATTTTGGATTAACTTGGATTTTAGCCTGTGGTTTTTCTAGTGTTTGCCTTAGCATATGCTTTAAAACAGTAACTAAAACCCCAAAATGTGCTTTGACTTTTTCCCAACCTTTGGATAAATTAATGCTTTCACAAAAGCCAGGAACCTAAAGGTCTCAGAACTACCCAAACACATCCTAGAACTTATAAGCAAGACAAAGAGAAGCACCAGAGACGACAACGTGCACCTCACCTCCACATTCAGATTGTCTAAGAAATGCTTGTGATTGCACAGGGACTTCTGCCTTCGAATCTTCAAGAATAATGATCATAGCATTGTTCAGTAATTTAGCAATGACACACAGCAAGTATAGATGCCATGTACTGTGCCATATACTGTATAAGAATGCACAATGTTTGCCTGGAGTAGAGTGCTAATGAAAGTGGTATTTCCATCTCCAAGGGGCAATTAAAGTTTTTATGGGGTTAAGAACTGGGAATAGAATCGTAGTATCTAGGATCTGAGTTGTAAACATCTTGAGCTTTTTTTTTTATGGTCTTCTCAGAAATAGGATGTGTTGTGAAGGTTATTCAGCCTTCTAGCTTTTGGAAGAAATTGAGAAAAATATTTGAAAAGCAAAATTAAATATTTTTCTAAATAACCATATTGAATATTTTAAATTTTAAAATATTTGGTGTGTTTGTATATAGAATATATGCATATTTTTTGAAATGTGAAGAGGCTAGAGTAGATCATTTCTACCACACCTTTAATGGGTAACCCCCCTTGATGATGATGTGGCAGTTTTATGAAGGCACCATCAACAGGTCTTGTTGATAGGAAAACAGTTTGGGAGATGTCAGCAGGTGACCGCTGAAAGAATGCATGCAACACAGGTGGAAAGCCGGTGGGGTATGTAGGTGGCTCAGGTAGTTAAGTGTCTGACTCTTGATTTTGGCTCAGATCATATCTCACTGTTTCTTGGGTTCGAGGCCTATGTCAGGCTTTGCACTGACAACGTGGAGCTTGCTTGGGATTCTCTCTCTCCCACTCTCTGTACCCCTCCCCAACTCAGGCTCACTTGCTCTCTCTGCCCACCCCCCTTCTCTCAAAATAATAAACTTTTAAAAAATCACTAAAAAAAAAGTGGAAAGCTGTTTCTGGAACCCAAGTGCCAGGACTCTACTTTCCTGGTATCTGGCTCTCTCAGGGAACAGAGAGGCCCAGGAGGACATGAGAGTCAGGCCAAGTTCATAGGAGTGGACTGACAGCATCTTCATAATTCTGCCTTTAAGAAGAGTCTGCTCATGGCACTTGAGTTTTCCCAGAAAGCAAAATCACAATTCTTTCTTAATATATATCCAGAAGTCCTCGGGGACTGCTGAAGTTTTTATGAGGCATGCCAAATATCCTAGAAATTGTATTCCAACACCAGAGACTGTTACCATAAGCTAGTTGGCTTCACCATTATTGTGACCCCTGACAACACAGTCCACCTCTCCTGCTTTTTTCTAAGAGGTGTGGGTGGATCAGTAACAGCCCATTAGTACAGTGGGGAAGACAGCAACAAACACCTGCCCTGTGGTGCTGGGCCTTGCCTTTAGCCCAGGAGGGCAGCATCATGATTTTACACAGATGTGCATACAAATCCATGCATGTTGAGTACCATTGTTTAAAATCATTGTTGAGTAGCAATCGCTTGGGCTCTAAACGGGAGACCTAGATTCTACTCTCATTTCCTTTGTGTGGTGTGCACAAGTTATATATTCTTCAAGCCCCTGTTTGCTCATTTAATCTGAATGAGGAGTTTGAATTTGACCAAAGTTTCAGAAGAAACTTTGATGTACAGATGAATCACCTAGGGATATGGTTCAAATGCAGACTCTGGTTCAGTAAAGTCCAGGGCAGGATCCAAGATGCTGTATTTGTAACCAGCTCCCAGGTGATGCCGATGCTGCTGTTCCTTGGATGAATTTGGGGGTAAGCATTTAGATATGTCTTCTTATTCTGTCCACCTTCTACCCTATGATACAGGTATTCTTGGCCTCACTTTACAGATGAGGAAACAGGGGCTTAGCTCAAGCTGACATGGTCAGATGGCAGGACTGGATCCCAAACTTGGGTCTAACTGGTCCCAGAAGTTAGCCACCATGAAAACTTTATATTGCCTTTCTTATTTTTTTTTCCTGGGGCTTGGAAGAGTAACTGCAATTTTCAAAGGTATGTAACCTACTTGGTAGGGAGTAGTTTAGCCATTATGAAAATCTATATCACCATAAACACAAAATAATATATAATTCTTTTTTTCATTAGAAGAAAAAATATTATGGTGGCATAGATAAACTCCAAAGTCTTTTAATATAGGGAGTATTGTTGCATATTAGGAAGCTATTTTAAGGCTATTTAATTTAGACTAATTATTTAATAAGCTTTTAATCCACCTTGTCAGCTTGCTAGCTCTATTATCATGTTGCATATTTTTATATTTGCTGACATTTCTACCAGATGATGGGGGTATCAAGCACTGTGGTTGGAACATATGCAGAGCATTCATATTTCTACATAAAAACCTATGTGTTGCAATTTTTTAAACACTAAGAATACATTAGTAAATTATTCCATGCTATAGGCTAGTGTCCACAAATTTCAAACTATTACTATGTTTTGAGTCTACAGGAGTCAGCGTTATTTTAAAATCCTCATTCATGACTTTAAGTGTAGCAAACTTACTTAAAATGAACTGTTTTGTTTTCTAAAGGCCAAATTCCAGGGCTTAATTTTTATGTGGAAAACTTCACCTCAGAGCAGAATTTTACAGCATAGTCATAAACCTCAAAGAATAGGAATTTGTAATGGACAGAACCATTGATTCTTAACAGGAGTCACATTAACAGATATACAAGTCACATAAAATGGTTCCAAGAGCCTCTGGCAACATTGAGATACAGAATCTTTAACATGGATTTGCAAGTTAGTGCCTTGAAGGAATCAAGCAGTCAGGCTTTAAAAATCCGAGTATTGATCTGCTTGACATACTTTGGTTAGTTCAGGGGACTTTAGTTTGGATAATTCTAGGTTCACTGCCCATTAAGCAGAATGATAGATAGAGTGGGTAGGAGCTTCTGAGTCAAGCTTCCCAGGGTTCCGACCTGCAGCTTGCCTCTTAGCAGCCATTTGACCTTGGACAAAGTATTCACCCTCTCTGAACCTCAGCTTCTTCCCCTATAAAGTGGGAATAAGAAAACATGACATGAAGGTAAAAGATATACGGTGCCTGAAAGTGCCCAGAACGTAACAGTAGATCTTTAGAATGTTTATAAATGCTAATTTTCTGCTATATAATCATTATAAAATATTCCTAACTCTCCAAATGATATTTATCTGTGAAAATTTCTGTTGTGAGTGGGATACCCTTTGAGGGTGGGAATATGGTGACAAGAGACATCAGGGCATGACCAAGAAGCCCATGGTGATTAAATGCAAGGATTGGACCAGGCAAGATGCTAACCCAAGTTATATGTGATAGAGAAAGATTCTGGTATAGCAGAGCACCCCTTTACCACCTAGAGGTATTTTGTGAAGCTAATGACCCCCTAGTAGCCCCTGAGCTAAAACCCCTGCCCTGTGCTGCCTCTTTTGGCCACTGAGGTTGCAGATGCTCCTAGTCGCTTCAGCTTGTCACATTCGGACCTGGCTGGAAGCCAGTCCTTAGAGCTTGGTTGTTCAATTTCTTAAATAAGTAACTACCTACATACACATAGCACCTAAGACAAGTTCAGCCCTACAGTAAATGCTTGTCTGTCAGATTGCATTGAAGGTCCAGTATATTTCCTCCTAGGGTCTGTAATCACTTAGTAAATATTTGTCAGATGAATTAATGAAATGAAGAGCTTTATAGAGGAAACCTGAAGATGTTGATAGAGTGGGCTTGTGGAGACAGCAGCTCTTCAAGTCCTTGTTGCTATCAACAGACCCTGTGAAAATGTCTATCTTAGGCAAGACTTCCAAGGTCTCTGCTGTACTCAGGGAAACCACATACAGCTTTGGGACATTTTTTTTAACTGCTAGTAAAAGCAGTTAGCCCATCAGAGTACTCATTTTAGAGATCCATATTTAAAGACCAGGAGGGAAGAAAGAATTCCTGAATGCAAATGGCTTTTACACTTTCCTACTTACGTGTTTTTATTCAGCAGACTAGTCTCTTCCTACACCCTTCTGCTGTGTGTACTGCCATTTTCTCTGAATTAAGGGAAGAGAAATATTGGCACTCATCAGTTAAAAGGCCCCAGCACAGCAATCCACATCCCATCAGCTAGAATTAGGTGTTTATCAGGACATAAACCCCTGGCTTCTGGGAACCCCTGGTCTAACCTCTGTGTTTTCTTCCTGAAGCACCCTCCCAGGCCAGTGCTTAAAAGAAAATAGAACAAAATCAAGACCACCACCTGGTGATTTAGCCTTGACAACCCTGTAGTGCATGCTGACGGGTGGTGACACACTGGTGTTAATCAGGCAGCATGGCCAGCACACGTCAAACACAGCCCAGAGCGACTCTGGTAAACACCCACCTCAGCCAGCAGTGTGCCTGCTGTGCGGTTTGGGCACTGTTTTGAAAACAAACTCATCCATAAAGTCAAAAGCTTTTAAAGTGATTTTTAAATAGATTAAACATTGGGAACAATTGAACAGAATGAACAAGGAGCTTAATTAAGATTGACTCCCATGGCTCAAATGCCCAGTGATAAGGAAGCCAGCCAAACAAAGTAAGTGTGTTAAGGCTGAGTGGAATACAATACAGCCATTAAAGGTGAAAAATATGCTGGGTTTTGGGTTTTTTTTTTTTTTTTTTTTTGATACATGAAATACGCATCTCAACTAATGTTAAACCCCAAAGTGGACTATTCACAGTCATTTCAAAATGTAGGTATGTCCATTAACAAACGACAGAGCCAACTTTTATAACGTTGACCAATATTTTCATAATATTGACTAACTCCTTGATTTTCAAAAACAGACTTGCATGACAGTCATATGCAATCTTATGAATATTCCCTTTTAAGGACTTGATTTCGAGTGATCACTCGTACCGAACTGACTAGAAAGTGCCATCCCCAGATGGCAAGGACCTGAGGTTGTAGTGACAAGGGAATGTCAAAGACCAGCAGAGCTAGTCTGAAGCCATAGTGTCTAAAGCTTGATGCTTTCTGATGCTGACTCTTCTCTGAGGAGGGTCCCCTGCCCTGGTGACCACACCCCAGCCCAGTTTCCTGAGCGTCACCCTCTTCATTCACCCAGCCACGTGACTCTGAAAAAAAATTAGGGAAAAGCAGAACAAGAAAGGAGAGTTATGTTTTAAATTTGGAAATTGCTCGAGAAAAATCAGGCTGTCTTGATTGGCACATGCAAATGTACGCAACTGTTAATTTTCCTGCTGAAATTCCCATTTCTTTTATCCACAAGAAATCTCTGAAAAATCTTCTTGATGGTTCTTTTGTTCCTTTCCTGCCTCCACCACCAGTAATTAAAACATGAAATAGTGGTGTCTTCTGGCCAACCTAAGGACGTGGTGGTGACATCAAGCCCAGAACACTGCTGTTAGCCCCAGGTGACATGCTGGGGCTGACAGCAGGGACGGGCTGCTGACGTAACTGTCTTCGTTTCTAATGCTGGTAGTAACCAACAGCGTTTAGTTTTGCTTTGACAACTCCTCCTACAGCCAAAACTATTGTTATGGCCCACATGTCATTGCTATTTATCCTAAATAAGGAAAAACAAAGGCTATTCTGGGCGCAGAGCAGTGCTTGTGGCTGGGGTTATTTGCAGTATTACTATGGCACTCTGCCCTTTTCACTGTGGCCACACTGATTTTTTATGAAAAGTGCTACAGCAGACACAGGGCCTTCCCTTAAGTCTCTTCACACAGCCCCAGGGCATCAGAATGCACCGGAGATGTCTTAACGCACATATGAAAAACCGTGTAGACCTCAGGGGAGACAGAGACCGTGCTTGCACAAAATGAACCAGGAAAAAGCTCCCTCCTGAGAGATGTCTCTGCTTTACCATTTGGACTCTTTAATTTCTGAACGTTGTAAACTCAAACTGCCTAGTAGTTAAGAATGAGAGTCCTGACTTTACAGCATTCTCTGTGGTATATTTTTGCTACCATGCATTGAGAAATAGAGGGGAGAGAAGTGAAGGGCTGACAGGGAAGCGAGAGTGGGAGGGGGAGAAACTGAGTGTTTCCTGCTGTGGTTATGACTTTGCCAGTTGCTAGTGCACAGCTTAGCTGCAAGAGCCATGCGGACTGCTCCCATCAGTTAGAGAGAGACTCTGGGGAGAGGGGGACCCCAAGGATGGCCTGCAGCCTAGCTCCTGGCATGAGGGACGCTGTGGGCACTTCAAGCCAGGACGTGCTCTTAAAGCCGGATCCAGAGCAGAGAAGCTTGAGTGGGTAAGAGTCCGTGCCTGTTTGCACGCGCTGCCTCGGTAAGCTCTCTCTCCATTTCTTCAACCTTGAAAGCTTCTAGCTGAGACCAAGGGAAGAAATATTGTGTTGAGATTTGTAGATCTCCCCCTTTCTGCCTTGTCTGGTTTGATATTTGCCTGTTAAAAAGATTATTGAATGCAGTGGAACAAGATGATCTGTTTAGCTGCATTCTGCCCGTCCGTATGTGTAACATGTCCCATGTGAGGCCAAACATGAGAAATGCAGACTAATCATTGATGTATGTTGCTGAATACAACACTGGGTGTTCAGCTGCTGTCAGGATTTGAGACCCTGGACTTGTTATCTGCTCTGTGACACCACCAGCTTCCTACCACAGAGCTTCTGATTTCTGTGGATGGCAGTTGATAATTGGTAGCCACAGTCTGCGGTCAGAGCCACAGCATTTGAGTCTAGCACCTGGGCTGGGCCCTGCTGATACAGTAGAGAGAGAGAGAGAGACAGACAGAAGCGCACACACACGCACACACACACACACACACACACTCACACACACACACTCACACCCCACGCTGGCTATAACTGCAGCTCTGAGCTGCCTAAAGAGGAGATTGCCTGAAGCTGAAGGGATGCTTTGAACTGGGGGCGGGGAGGGGGGGACTGCGTCACGGTTGGACTCACCCTGGCAGAGGACTCGAGTATGTCCAGTGACCACCTGAACAACAGCACACTGAAGGAGGCCCCGTTTAAAGACCTGTTTTTGAAAAAAGGTACACTTTCAGAGGCCAGCTGTGGATGATGCCTGCTCTCTGGGGTTTGTGGTGGTTGTTCCTGAAGTTTGGTCTGAGGACAGAGTTGAGAAGAGTAGAAACTCTTTCTCAAGAAGTTTGTATCTCCTTAAGAAGGGTCTATTAGCTCTGAGAACGCTTCAGGGCTTGACTCTGTAGGAAGATGTGTTTTAGGCTTTTTCATCTTCTTTCTCTTCTGTGATCAGTTTGTTCCTGTTGGAGATGCTATACATAAATACACAGGTTTGTTGCTTTGGAGTTTTATTTTTTAAAATGTTCTGTACATGAGACTAACTCCCCCCCACCCCACCCCCAGAAATGCTATTACTTATCACTAGACTCATGGGTACTTTTTTTCACCCTGAGTCATTGAAAACAGCATTTGACAGAAAAGATGTATTTCTCAAGATGTGGGTGGTTTACTGGGTTGTTTCTCGGGTCACCAGTCTACTAACAGTAGACCTTAGGAAAGCAAACTGTGACTCTGAGAGGGAGACTGTGAGAGACAGACAGACTGCTAGCTAGGGAGCATTCAGGAGTCACTGCTCTAAAATGTGAAGAAATGGTTACTTGTGCAGCTGTATATTTTTTCTGATACATTTTCCTAAATTAATAATGTGGCGATGGGGTGGGGGTGGATTTTAAATGAATCCTATAGAGAGAATTATGGGTTTATGTATGTATTTTTTTCCATTTATAACATAGCAGAGGGATAGACTTCTAAAGGGTTTGTAATTGCTCTTACTCCTCTGCTATGTTTTCAGAAAATCCTGTCAATCATCTATGATTGGAACATAGTTAGCTAGATTTCTTTCTGAAGAGATCGTGAGACTCTAGATTCTAAAATGCATGATGAAAAGTTGTATCGGATGAATGCTTGGACCTTAGTGGATTAAAAAGATGTTATTCTAGCAGCTGGATGGGCTCGCAGTGTCTGCATTCTAGGGATTTGGTAGTCAGTCTAATGATTGCTCACTGATACTTGCCTGCCAGTGTCATCAAAGGCACCTGGCTGCGGACTAGAGTCAGGCAGATGTGGGCCACACCTTGCCCTCAGAGCGCCCCATGCCATTTGACTATACTGTGCTTTCACCTCTCCTCCTACAGAACATAGGTATCATTTCCTACATTTATATCCTGCAAAACATTTTATGTAAATATATTAATATAAATAGGATTCTTTAAACAGGTAACTTAATAGCAACCATGAGGTTCTTTTTCCGGTGACTGTTTACACTGCCTAGAATCGTTATAATTGGATAATTTTTATGAGATATGAAAACCTTTGGTAAAACTTCATCACTGAAGTCATTAGTGTTTGGTGGAATTCTGTGCTAGACATTGTTAAAAGCAGAGTAGCCAATTGGGACCCTTCCTTCCAGGGATTTCTTTAGCATTTTATCTAAAATGAACACTGACTTTGTGCCAGTCATATGATGTGCTACCTACTAAAGATACTAGAAAAGATCAAGATACTATCTCAGAGCTTACTCGAGAAAATGGGCTCTGTAAGTGATAAGTGCTATGACAGAGTGCAGCTGCATGCTAGGGAGCCCCCCCAAGGGTAGTAAGCCTGTCATCAAGTGGTCAGGAAAGAGCTTCTTAAGGAAGATAAAGCTGGGGGGGGGGGTGACAGACACCAATTTGGGGTATTTCTATGGGGTTGTTCTTCTCCCTTTCTTTTGTTCGACTTGTTATGGGATAGACTGGAGTAGCCAACCCACCCAGGGAAAAGAAAATTCAAAATATATAAGATAATAATCATTACGATTATAGCTCTTACTGTTTTACCTTCTGAACTTCAAGCTGTGAAGTTATTCATCTAACACAGGCTGAATTTCCCCCCCCCTTCGACCATGGTGTTTAATGAGTGTGAATTTTCATTCAGCCATTAAAGTCTCCAAGAGTATTTTTAAACTAACAGTTCACAAACTTGAGGCAGTTATGGTCCATGTAGATTCCAATTTCTGCCCCCACCTGTCTTCCTGCCCCCACGTCCCTGTCTCTGTAGGATTGGGGAAAGAATTTACCAGCCTTTAGGAACATTCAGCACTTTAAAAGTGTCACAGAGCCGTAAATAAAGAGCAAGGCACCCCCCACCGGGGCTGTCATCTCACCACACCCACTCTGCCCTGGAAAAGCAGATACTTGGTCGCTGTGCCTGAGCCATGGTGGGGACCTAGGAAAGCTCACTGGGAGAGAGGGGCTGCCCGGACTAAGTCTCTGTGGCAGCTAGCCAGGGTCTCAGTGCTGCCAATAGGTTGTAGCACTTGGGGGAACGAAGTGGAGTGCTGCCATTGGTTAGGTGGCAGAGGAGCCATTTGTGGTGGCGTGCAGGGATTTGTGGAAAGCATTCAGCCCTTACAGTGATGTCACAATATTCTGCATGGCACCCAAGGTATTTCCTTAGTGGGGTGAAAGGAGGGGGTTGATGAGAGGCACAGACTTTGCCCCCAACCCCCCATTTATAGGGTCTGTAAGGCATAAATCACACATCTGGAGCTTTAAACATTTAGAAAATAGGACTTCTGTGAAGTTGATATGTTAATCAAGGAAAGACTACATGGAAGATGGTGTTAGCCATCCCACAAATAGAAATAAGTGTTATATTAGGAACCTAAGGTGGTAGAACCACGCTTTCCCAGAGTTCTTTAAAAATAGTACAGACGCTCATGCTTCTAGTATGAGTCAGTTCAGCTCCTCGTTGAACCAGAGAATAGACCCACAGGCCTCACACAATTTTCTCTGTTCCTATAATTCTCCACTGCAGAGCTTGGAGTTTCTTAGGGATGTAATCATCACCATCATCACTGTCGCTGTTACAGTAATAAAGTAAGGTGCTGTGATGCCTTCCTGTAAGTTGTAGGCTGAATGTATTATAACATTTCTTGTGTTTGGATTGCAATGACTCATCCATTATAACCTTATGAACTAGAACCCCCATGAAAGGAGGGGGGAGTGTAAAAATTTGACTTTGGCCTAAAATTCTTTCCTTGCATGTATTGCTTTTTGGCATTGCTCTGTTGATGTCAGTATCTATTGGAATCAAGAAAAACTGACCAAGTGGGCTGTGTTCAGAGTCCATATTGGGCACATGAAATTTTAGAAACCCTAAAGTATCCTATTATTTTCTCAGGACTCTACTATTTCTATAGTTTTTTTTTAAATCTTTCTGTTTTTAATAGTTCTTCCAGAATTCATTCTCTCCTTAGCCTCTCCTTCCCACCCTATTCCCAAAACCAAAATCACAAGCATTTTTCCTTTCTTTGTACCCCAAGTTCTGTGCACCAATGCACATTGCCTCTCCCCCACCACAAGAAAACAGACAACATCTTGTAAGGCCAGATGTGGGCAGACCAGGGTGAGGGAGGGTGAGGCAGCAAGGCCCCAGTGTAGTATAAGGTCTCAGCTGGCATCTGCCTCACTTCTATGCACAGACTGTTGTTCCTAGGCACAGGGCTGGATACCACCTTGATTCAGAAAGCAGTAATGTGCATGCATCTGTCTGAAGAATATGCCTCTCAGGGCCTGTTTAAATTGTCTCCTATGGGGTGGGTAGTAGGCCTCACCATACCTTCTGCTGCTCTGTATCTATACCCTTTGCACCCTGGGTCTCCCAAGCTTGGAGCACGTTGAGGAGGAATCAGTGATGTGTAAGGCAGGAGGGGGTGTGTGTGCACTTGTGTATGTGCGCATGCATATGTGGGAACACGTGGCCAGGAACTGCTACCTTGAAGGGATGGTGGTTTCAGCAGGAAGTGAAGAGTGCTCAGCCTGCCTGAGCCCTGACTGTGCAGTACAGGAAATTGCTGGGTAAGGTCCCCAGAAGTCCCAAAAAGGTCTGTGGTTGAGATCTGGAGTGCAGATATCTTGAAAATGGACACCTTGAAGAACAGGTGTGCTGAATTTCACCCGATACTTGCATTCAGAAGTGAGAGGTTTTGTTTTGTTTTATTTTGTTAATATAAAGCTTCTTTTACTTGTCCTGTGAGTTATTTTCTTGAGGAGGTGTAATATCAGGCCCTTGGCAACAGAGCCACATCTGGGTACTGCAAAATACTGTGCGGGCCCAGCTGCCTCTGAGCAATCTCCATGCAGGAGTGAAGGGTTCAGGAGTGGCAAAGGAAGAGACAGGAATCACCTATCACTGTTATTACACAATGTATGCAGAGAGAGGAGGGGGACTGGGTTTCCCATCTACCATCCAAGCTGTGATATCCTATAGTGGTGTGATCTTTACTTAATTTGCCTTTTATGATGCATTTTTAGTAGAATTTTTCCTGTTTAAAGTAGAAGAGGGTGTGGGAGGACAAGTATCAGGCAAAGGTGCTCACATACCCCCTTGTGAGCTTGAAGGGGGAGTCTTGAAGGGAGAAGTTATCAGTAGCAGAGATCTCTGGAATCTGGATGTCATCATCATACTTGTCCCCAAGAACATTCTCTCTGTTCACTCTAATTTTCATTCTGAGAATTCTCTGGACCCTTTTAGCCCTTTATACTTTCTAGTTGTTAGTGTTTGAGAAAGCAGTCTTTTTTCATTGATGCATTTTGCCCAGAGTTCAAAGTGAAGGTCAGCTGCACATTTGACTGGGGCTGTGCCACTCTGCTGAGGCTCCATCCCCAGGAGCTCCACATGGCTCTCTGACTTCAGGGTTTCAAGAAACATGACAGGTGACCCTGGACTGCAAGCAGGGCCAAATCGCTGCTGCTGTGCTTACTATTGCTCCTGTGTCTGATTAGGACTTGGTTGTTAGGATGGTGGCCTTTGGGACCTGGGCCAATCTCTGCAGGAAGAGCTGCCTCTCATGCTGGCCCAGGTGCTGTAGTAGCTGAAGCTCTGATTGGGCTTCTGTCACCCAGATTGGCCACTGGACTACACTGCTGGGCTGCTTGCCTTAGTGAGTGGCACCCAGGGTGTGCCAGCCTGTGCTCTTGCCCCAGGTGAGTTCTGCATTATTCGGATGCCTGTGAACCCCTAGGGTCTCTGTGTGTACTTTGCTCCATAGACGCACCTGCTGTGGCTGTACTTGTGCATGAAAACTCAGGAGAGTGGCCCAGGAGCTGTTCTGACCACATCTCAAATCCTAGCATCAGGAGTATCTCCAAGAAATCCAGGCCGTTAGTGTTTGTACTAGAGTGCCTGCTGTCAAATCAGTCTAGACCGCCAGTTCTCCACGTGTGGCTCAAGAATCTCTGGGGATCCCTGAGACCCCAGTCCCCAGTGGTCAGTAAGACCACGTCTCCTTCATATACCTCAACCAGAACCAACATATCCCAACAGATTGAAGGTGAAGCAGGGAGAAGAATCCAGCTATCTTCTATTAAGACATATAAGAGGGGAGTCTAAGTGGCTTAGTCGGTTAAGTGTCCAACTTCAGCTCAGGTCATGATCCCACGGTTCATGGGTTCGAGCCCCACATCGGACTCTGTGCTAACAGCCCAGAGCCTGGAGCCTGCTTCAGATTCTGTGTCTCCCTCTTTCTCTCTGCCTCTCCCCAGCTTGTGCTTGTGCTTGTGCTTACTCACTCACTCTCTCTCTCTCTCTCTCCCTCCTTCTCTCTAAAATAAATAAACATTAAAAGAAATTTGAAAAAGTCATATAAGAGATGTGCAGAAGTGTAAAGAAATGCCACCCTTATAAATAAATTTGTTTTGAAAATAGCATATATAGTTGTTATATATTTTAATATATAATTTTTCTTTTTTAATAAATAAATATTTAAAATTTTCAGTATTGAATGTAAATATGGCAAACATCAATAGATGTCATCCATACAAATAAAGCTCTTTGGGGTGTAACCAGTAGCTTTTAAGAGTGTAGAGGGGTCCTGAGATGAAAGCACTGGAGAACTGTTGGTATTAAGCAAAGCAGGATCGTGGGAGGAAGTGCAGCAAGTTTGGACATTTGGTGGGGCGGGAGAAGGGGGGCGGTGCTTTCCAGCTGTTGGCACCTTAGCAGGGCCAGGGGAGGGCCCACTATACATAGCATGTTGACAAGAAAGCTGATGAAACACAACCTTAGAGCAGGTAGTCCCCTGTAAAAGAAAGATTCCATACACTTTCCACAACTAAGATCTTTCTTATTCATGCTTACGATGAACTCTTTAATGTGCTGTTAGATCAGAAGATCCATGTCCTTCAGAAGATATAAAATGTTCCATGTGCTGTCTCAGACCAAAAGAAATCAAGTCCAGAGTGAACACACATCTAAACATAAAAATGCAATCTATAAAAATCTTAGAAAAAAATATTTTTAGAATACTGGAGAAGGCCTTCTTAATCAAACAGGAAGCTTGGAAGCCATAAAAGAAAAAGTATTTCATGACATAAACATTTATATCTTTTATAGAGAAGCTCACAGCAAAGTTAGTGACAGACTAGGAGAAAATACTTGCAGCACATGTAACAAAGATTTGTAGTCATAATATGTAAAGACTGCTTACCAGTAAACAAGAAAATTACAAATAAACTGATATGAACTAACATGATTATGAAAAAGAAATTGCCAATCAGGGAAAGACCTAAAATTACTAGTAAAACAGATTAAAACAAGATATATGTTTTTGTCCATCAGATTCATGCAGATGAGAAGGGTGAGTATTCAGTGTTGATGAGCATGTGGGGCAAGAGCCTTCTCATAAGGCAGGGTCTCAGTAGCTATCAGCATTTAAAAGGATATGTCCTTGACCCAGAAATTTCAGTTTTAGGAATCTTTCCTGTAGGGATACTTAAAATGTGGGTCAACACTCACATTCACACACATACATACACATGCACATACAATCTTTTGGTCACAATAGAAAAAAAGGGGGGGGGACACCTAAATATCTATCACTTGGAAAATATAAATTCCAGTATATCAGTGTTCTGGAATAGATAGCCACCATAAAGAATGAGGTTGGCTTTTATATATTCTTGTTTTAAAATGCCATGATACATTGGGTGGAAAAAAGCCAGCAATGTGTTTGTACAATGATTCCACTCATTAAAAGAAGAAAGCCCTTATTTATTAAGCAAATGCACAGATATACACAATGGGTGAACTGTGTGAACCCCAGGATGGCATGGGGTTCGGTGGGGTCAGGGAATCCTGCAGGCCTACAAAGGACTGTTACATTGTACACTATTTCCTTCTATATTATTTAATTTAAATTGTTTAAATAAGTCTTCATTATTTTTATAATAAAAATCCTTTTAAAAATCATAGATACACCCCAAATGCCCATAGAATTATGGAAAATATAATTTGATTGCATTGCTACAGATGGTTATCTACATAGCTTTCTATATTCAGGAAAACATAACCTAGAAAGACGTCCTTCAGGTGAAGAATTAACCCATGAAGACTTTGTACAGGACCCCTCACTGTAATCATCACTTTTCCTATTTTTCCATGTCCATAAAGCAATGAAGCTTTTTTGAGAAAAGAAAACATTTGTCAATTTCAGGGCATGATTTAACCTGATGATCAGCCATTAGGCCTTGGGGTGTGTCCAGAACAATGACAGCAATGCAAGGTGGGGGTGAGGTGGAGAGCGCAGCACCTGGGCCTCACCGACAGCCAGGCTTCTCTGTCAGCCATGCCCATGAGATCCACCCTTTCACTGCCCACTAGGGCTGTACTCAGCAAGCCCACCCGGCCACAGCCACTTAGCACACTGGCATGGCAGTTCGGTTCCCCCATACTCAGCTCTCCATTCTCCAGGGTGCATATTTGGGCCAACCCCACGGTAGGTGCAGGTGTAGTCCAGCCAGGTCCAGCAAGCATGTATGTACATCTTTGTCCCTCGGGTATTTAGAGGCCGAAGGCAGGAGTGGAGGGGTAGTGTCACAGGACAGGACATGGTGGGATCCAGGAACACCCTCCATTTACTCCCATGCCAGTTCCAGCCCTTCTGTTTCCAGAGTATGGATGGTGGGGGCACATAGGTGAGATTTGGTGGGGAGGGTGTTACCCCAGTCCTTTCCTGCATCATCCCAAATGTGAGCCCATACAGTGAGAGATAACACCTCCCCACTGGCTATCAGCCTGGGTCCTGCAGCAAGAGCATGTGTGTGTGTGTGTGTGTGTGTGTGTGTGTGTGTGTGTGTATGCATATGCACGCATGTGCATATGCATGCTCTGTATGTATGTATATCCACATCTGTGTGTATTCAAACACATGCATACATGTGTGTATATGTGTACATGAATGCAACATGCCCATGTGTGTACATGTGTGTTGCTGTGCTCATGTGTATACATGCATGTGTGTATGTGTAGGGTGTATGCATGTGTGTGTTACTGGTTCCAGGCAGTAACACAATTGACAGAGCTCTCCCCTTTTTCTTGCTCTTCATTAAACCCCACATTTCCCCACCTCACAGCAAAGTTGTGTGCTGTCTTCCTCACGATCTTCAGAGCCTCTCACTCTTTAAGTTGACACCCCTACACAATCACTTCCTTTGATTGTGTGGGGAGACTCAGGAAGACAGGTGGGCAACACACAGCAAGGCAGTGCTAGAAAGCAGGAAATGTGTGTTCTAGGGTTGACCTTGAGCAATGGGACTCTGCTTCCTCCCTGCAAAACTGAAGGACTTGAATTGCCCATCTTTAATTGCCAACTCATTGCGCTGTTTTGCTAGAAGTAATTCCATAGCACTGTACTAGAATGTGAAGCGTGTGCTAATGGCAGTTAGAAAAGCCTTTGTAATGGCAGTGTCAGGAACCTGGTTTCCGACTGCTCATAAAATATGGTGTCTGCAGGATTAGAGACAGTGGAGATGTGTTTTCTAAATTACCTCCAAAGGCAAAGTAAAGGAGGCAAAGGAGTAAAGGAGGTTGGAGCTTTTTATCAATATATTATCCCTTCAGTATAATGTGTAGATTCTGTGTGGATGTGCTTTGGGAAATGTGACTCAACCATAAAGATGGGGTTAACTTTCCTGGAGAGATTACACTGGGAGGAGCAGCTTCAGTTTTGTGAGACTTTCTTACCTCCCCTGGGTGGCAGGGCCATCTGGCAGGACCAGCAATCAGATGTTGGAGAGGTGACTGCACTCCTGGACCCGCCTGCCCAGGGCAAAGGGGCAGCGTGCAGCGGCCAGCTGGTGGTCTGCACACTGGGCTAGATATTCGAGTTCCATGTGTGAATGGGGTCAGTTACAACACAGCCCCTCTAGAGGTCTTGTAGAGCCAACAGAATACGTTTTCCTAAGGCCCTACTCATTATAAAATTTGCAAAGACAAGGTTTGTCTGAGCACCATGCTTGGGCTGAACACCAGAAGCCTACTGGAAGGAGCCTCATGCCTGGGTCTCTCTTTCTTCAAATGTTATTCAACTGTTTGTGCTTGTGTGTGTGTGTGTGTGTGTCTGACAATGGTCTTGGGCAGCAGGCCTGGGGAAAAATAGTTTGTCTCTGGGAGGACCAGGTGCTTGCAAGAAGCACTTGGTGACTGGTGGGTGTGTTGTTTAGGGAACTGGGTGACTGCACAGGGGATATGTCGCTAATATGCCTTCCCTTTCCATCGCAGCGGAGCTGGAGTTTGCCCAGATCATCATCATCGTCGTGGTGGTCACGGTGATGGTTGTGGTCATTGTCTGCCTACTGAATCACTACAAAGTCTCCACACGGTCCTTCATCAACCGTCCACATCCAAGCAGGAGGCAGGAGGACGGGTCACAACCGGTAAGTGTGGCCTGAGCCTCTCGGTGCTGCCTAGGCCTCTGTTTCGGGCTCCAAATAGGCTGGGTGCCAGTAAGAGCCCCAAAGCGGGACGGCCTCTTGAACCCACCTGCTATGGTCCAAAGCATTGAAAACTCTATGGAAGGTTCTGATACTTCAAGAAAAGCATGTGCGTCATGAGAATTCTGCTCAGTGAGTCCTCACAAACTAAAGACACCTGTGTAACCACTAAGAAAAGAGATAGGACCAGCCCCCAGGAACACACTCTGGCCGTACTCCTAGGCCTGCCCCCCACAAGGTCACAACTACCTGCACAGCTGTCTGCACAGATTAGTTTTACCTGCTTCTAAACAATATGTTTAACAATAGAATCATACAGTAGGTGTTCTTTTGTGTTTGGCTTCTTTCACTAAATCACCCATGCTGTTACATGGAGACCTGTTTTGAAAACTGGCCCTGGAGGTGTCCGGTGATCCTTAATGCATTTGTGCAGCACTACCTGCATCTGTAAGACGTCACTTGTCTGAGATCAGCAGCATGGCAGGTGTGGGCAAGCTAGAAGTGGCAGGACAGCAGGGCCTCAGGGCCTCCTCAAGTGGATCAGGCTGGGCCGGGCTATGTAAGGGACTCACAGAACAGCCCACAGTAAGGCTCTACAGGTTGTTCTTTTTACAGTTTCTGGCTACTTCTTGCCCTGAGTCACTCCTCTGGAAAATAAAATACATATTCAGTTAAACCGATCTGTGCTCTGCGCTTACGAGGCAAAAGGCCACTGGCACTTTTTATTCTGAGCTGCTTTTACAATCTGTGATTTTCGTGGCCTCCAGTGAAAGGCTTGGGAATGTGAGTTTAGACAATTACAAGTTCTTGGTTTTCTGGTGGGCAAAAATGATACTGGATACTCAGCCCCTCAGGGCATGTGTCAGGACCAGGGAGGTCTGGTAACTGGCCTAGGGAGGCCATCACGGGTTCTGGCAGGTATAGGAGAGTGGCTACTGGGCTCAGGGCCCCTGGACCCCTCAGGAGGGCAGGGTCACAGTTCATCAGGGCTGCAGAGTTGCTCAGTGACCCATCTGCTCTGCTGTCCTCATGGGAGGAACTGAGGTTTGCTGGGCATTCTGTGTCTGTGGCAGGCAGGGAGAGAGGGAAGGGATGGGACTGCTGTGCACCACCCGTCAGACTCACAGAGATGAGACAGGATGCCATGGGGCTATGGGGAGCAGTCCTGAGAAAGAACCCCTTTCTCCCTCTTGCTTTCCCTTGTCCTCTGCTGTCCCCTTCCTTTGTCTCTCTGGGTCCCCAGTTGGGCCCACTAGCCTCCTCCGGCCCTATTAACATGGCTTTCCTCACAGCATGACAGTTTCCCTGTGGTCCCGGGCCCTTTGTCATCCCAGCAGTCTGGTAACTGAGGGGTCCAGACTCACTGAACGCTGGTGTCCTGATGCCTATAGATTCCCCACTGTTGTATAAGGACAGTTCAGTTACCTAAAGGAGAGAACTAACTCTTCTGAAGTTCTGAGCACAGAATATACACAACTCCCCTGAGTTTAAAGGGAGAGGACAGAGAGAAAATCATACTCACAGCAACAGTTTCAGAACTGCAAAAGGATGAGCCATCACTGCTTTGCCTAAGCCTTAATGCAAAGACTGGAAATGCTGACTCCAGCCTTGGGGGAAAGAGGAAAACTATCCATATTCATTGTCATCAATAGATAGCTCTCAAGTTTCTATGATGTACCTGCCATGAATTTACCCAAGTTCCCTGCCTTAGGCTTTCTGTTCCAATGCCTGAGGTATTTGGAGTCACTGCACACAGGGAACTCAGAATGCTTTTCTTATGCCTATCCTGGGTCCCCACCCACCTCTGTCCTCCCCACATATTTGCTTTGGGGATCATCTTGCTTCTACCTGATTCACCTTGCTTGGTGAAGTGGCTCCTTCTTCCACTCCTCAGTACATATATGGCCATTCCTGCTGTCACTGCCCCCATCCATGTATCCTCAAATTGCCCATGGGTCTGCTCCTCAGACTGGGAGCTCCATGACCCAGTCATGTGATGGGACAGGTACACACACAATTATACCCTTACCAGCAAAGAGGTTGCAGCAGGATGACAATTTTACAAAGGCAGGAAAGTGAAATTTTAAGTTTGTTTTAATCAGAACATGTCTTCTGTTTCATTTGGGAATGGCTTTGAGTGGGGCGCCTGGGTGGCTCAGTTGGGCATCCAACCCTTGATTTCGGCTCACGTCATGATCGTCATGGTTCATGGGATCAAGCCTTGCATTGGGGGTCTATGCTGGCAGCATGGAGCCTGCTTGGGATTCTTTCTGTCTCTCCTTCTCTCTGCCTCTCTTCCACACTCATGTGCGTGTGCACTCTCTCTTTCAAAATAAATAAACTTTTTTTTTTTTTAAAAAGGGAATGGGTTTGTGTCAAGGCCTCTTCCTGGGGCAGTGGCTTACCTGTGTCCACCCTGTTCCAGGACTTCTTGGGCAACATTGCCTCCATTTCTTGACATTGAAAAGATAATTAAGTGATTTTTAGATGCCCCTTCAGGGCTATACAGCAAGTGAAGATAATCAGTATCTAGTGATTGTGTCTGCAGAGGTCTTTATCACGCTCTGTGCCTAATTTTGTTAATAACGTCTGAAAGTTTTACCCCTGAGAGCTGGACCCTCGTTCTGAAATGCAGGCTGCACACAGCTTAGGGTTCAACTTCTTGTTGCTACTATACTATTTTTTCTTTTCTTTGAGTGGCCCAGCACTGACTGGCTGCTGTTGCTTCTCAAAGCTTGGATTTTCCTCCTCAATAAAATGAGAATATGGATATTGCAAAACTTAGCAATGCACTGTGTTCACCATTTCAAAAAAAATTTTTTTAACGTTTATTTATTTTTGAGACAGAGAGAGACAGAGCATGAATGTGTTCACCATTTCAAACTCAAGATGTGTTTTAACACAGTGACCAGAGACCATTCAGGCCCAGTCTGTAGCTCCATATCATGACTAGGACTATTGGCCTAATGTATAGTCCAAAGAGAGAGGAGAGAGAGTGAGAAAAAAAACCTTACTTTTCTTCTGAACACAAATACAAATGTAGACAGCACTGTGGGCCACTTACACTCTTTCTCTCTACCCAGGAATGTGCCGCCAACCAGGCTTCTTGCCTCCTACTTGTCTACCTCTCCTCCCTAATGCCTTTATAAGGCATAAGGAAGAAATGCTGCTTCCCTTAGTACAGTACTGGGAGAGCAGTTGATTAATATACACTCATGGTTCCCAATTGGAGTGATTATGCCCCCTAGGGGACATTTGACAACATTGAGAGCCATTTTTGGTTGTCATAATTAGGGGATGCTACAGGGATGCTCTAAACATCCTGGAATGCACAGGGTAGCCCCCGCAACAAGGAACTATCTGACCCTAAATGTCAGTAGTGCCGAAGTAGAGAACCTCTAATCTCACTAGTGTTGAATGCCATCCTTCCTAGAGGTGCTTTGCTGTTCAAAGAGGTTGCCTATTAACATAAGTGGATCTCTCATGGCTGGCTCTGAGGTTTCAACAGAGAGAAGAGTACACTTCCCAGAGGCTTGGCAGAAAGTGTTGGGGGTCCCTTGCATGATCAGAGGGTCCTGGTTGGAGACTCTGCCTTGGGAATAGTTTCCCCTACCCATTTCTACTTTCCTTTGTTCATTCAGTCATTCACTGGACATGAACCAGACATTGAGCAAAATAATGAAGGAACAATGTGAGGTTTCCTTGCCCCTGACCCTCCCTGCTACCATCAGCAGCATCCAGATGGCTAATTCTACTTGGCATTTTCTCAATCTTAATTGGGAGAGGCTAGGGATCTCCAGTGGCCATTTGTATATATCAAGTGGCTGTTGGCTATAGGAGGAGTCTGGGATGGGGCGTGAGGACTCAGCATGAGAAAGGAAGGCTCTGCTCTTACTGACAGAGCTCATCGCTGACAGCCTCCTGGGTTCCCAGTGGCATTGTGCATATTTGTACTCCTTGGGGGAAAGGTGACTGGTGAAGATGGATGCCTTTGTGGTTACTGCTGTCTGTGTGGTTTCATGCCTGTCACTAGAACACCTGAGGGCTACTGAAACACCTTTCCCGATGTCAGCATCTAAATCCCACTTTCCCTGGAGCCTGAATGGTGGGGCTGCAGTACCCTCTAGTTGGCAGCTTGTGGCTGTGGAATGCCCCTTCCAGCCTCACCTGGGTGAGCATCTCATGGTCTGAGCCTGTCATTGCTGACATCCCCTCACTTCTGGGAGCCTTTTAGCCCCATTTGTTCTAAAACCATGTGAGGTCTCCATGAGCATGTTAGTAAAAGGTGTATTTATTTATTTATTTATTTATTTATTTATTTATTTTTAAATATTTATTTATTTTTGGGAGAGAGAGACAGAGAGAGAGAGCAAGCTTGTGCAGGCGAGAGCAGGGAGAGACAAAGAGAGAGGAAAGAGAGAATCCCAAGCAGGTTCTGCGACATCAGCACAGAGCCCTGCGACATCAGCACAGAGCCCAATGTGGGGCTTGATCTCACAAATTGCAAGATCATGACCTGAGCCGAAATCAAGAGTCAGATGCTTAACTGACTAAATCACCCAGGTGCCCAAAAGGTATATTTATTTTAAACTTGTGAGAAGGGCTGTGCATCTAATTTATCAACTTCTATGTGATTTGGTTTAACACTTTGTTAAGTTTATTTTTATATATTTCTTCCAGAAGACTTGCTAGTCAAGATTAAAAAATAAAGGACAATAGTTGGATTTTGTTTTCAAGGAAGAGGTTGTACATGTAGATGTTCTGATTTGACTGAGGAAATTTCACTGCCAAGATGTGTGCTGCCCCTCTGCTCACTGATGATTTGCACTTCAACCAAAGGGAAAAGCAGAACTGAGGTTAATAAGATAGAATCTTAGCTGTGAATATTCCTAGTTCTCAGGGAGATTCTTCTGGAAAATGGTTGGTTGGAACAGTTCCCCCCTTGGGCCAAATGCCAGGCTCACCCTGATTCTGGGAGGTTTGCTTTGTAAAGTCAAAGACACTTTCATCCCTGACTCCACCACACACACCTTCTTCCTCATGTGACACCCCCTCTCAGGGTCTCCTCTGCCAGTTCCAAGTGTCTTTTGGAAGCACACACTTTCTGTACCAGGTCCCTCTGGCCAAGGAAGGAATGGATGGGAATCTGTATTGGCCCAGGCCAATCAGCCTTCATCACCATGGTGTCTCTGACACACCGTGCCAGGGGAGCCCAGGGACAGGACAATACTGGCCATGAATTTGTTGGTAACAGTCATTTCTGGATAAAATTGAAAAATAGCAACCTAGGCTTAAATCAAGAAAAGTAAATGTTTATCTAATGGCAAAGAGCAGTGAATGGCTTTGTAACATAAATCTCTATGTATTCTTTCTGAGGTAGCCTCAGCTTATTTTTTAGAGCCTGGGTTTATGTGATTTCAGAGCTTTGATACTGTCTAGATCTCTTTTCATTACTTTAGACTGCCAAGTAATAGGAAGACAATAAGGGGGCATAAATATTCCAGACACAGCCCTGAAAGGTATTTGCTTACATCACTGGAGCCTCTCTTACCAGAGCTGGGTGGGCGTGGGGGCATGAGCAGCCTTTTCTGACAGCCTGTAGCCCCACCCAGCAGGGCCACCTGAACCCACCTGGACAGCCCAGGGTGCAGTGGGAAGTGGGCGAGGTCAGAGTGGCCAGCCACTTACTGAGGAGCAGCAGAGGGACAGAACCTTTTTACTTAGCTGTATGAACTGTATGAAATTGTAGCGCTTCAGCCATTGGACCTATAAAAGCAGCAATTTCAATTAAAAAATTCATGGAAGGAGTCATGTCAAGCATTTCTTCCTTAGGAACCGCTACAGGGATTAAATCAGGAAAATACAGGTGCCTCAGCCTCCCTGTGGAGACAGAGCAGCGCCAAGCCAGCACTCAGCACAGTCTGTGCTGCACCAGCTCCAGGGGGAGATGCAGGTGGGATGCTGGGAAGGAGGCCGCTTGTTTTGTCCCCTGGTGTTTGGAAGGAGGACATGACTGCAGTGACCAGTACAGAAGCTGGAGTTCTTCTGATCCAAAGTGTCCCAGTATAGGGGAAGTCCACACCCAGAGACTCTCCTTACAGCTGTTGCAGACTCGGCTTAAGATGTGGCCAGTGTGTATGGTTTGCCCCACAGGGTGTTTTGACAAAACTTGATTGACAGTAACTATTGGGAGATTTCACATAAAAACTGGAGTTTACATTTTCTCTTGAAAAGTCTGCATATCAGGCCTCTATTCCTGCCTCTGGCACTCTCTAAGATGGGACCACAAAGCAGTTGCCAGGCTGAATGGGTTGGTGCTCACCTTTTGACTACGGTTCCATCTCTCTTGGGGGAACCCCCAGTTGTGGGTGCAGTGCCATTGCTACCTATTGCTTTGCACAGTGGTGGTTGTTTTTTAGAGAAAATATATCCTACACTTATGTCTTTATCACAAGGGTGAAAACAAAGATAGACTAAGAGGCCCACTGGTTTCCAGAGAAATGGGAGGGAACTTCTTTGTGGAAGTAAAGATCATTCCTGAAAGATTAGACATTCAACCAAGTATGTCTGGGCCAGCAGAGTCCAGTGTCTCCTTTGCCCAAATGGATGTGTTTGTTCTGGACCCTGCAGTTCAGTCCAGGCCCCAGAGCAAGGCAGTCTTCTCTGTGGCTGGTGTCTGTGGCCAAGAGAGTAGAGGTGACTGTGGGCTCCTCTTGTTGGCCTTGGGAGCAGGGGTGGCTTGAGAATGGGCAGTTCTGGACACCCCTAGAAGCAGCTCAGGAATCCACTGCAGTGGCTCAGAAGTCACCATGCTTGAAAAGCCCACAGGCTGTGTCCTGGGCCCAATGAAGGGTTCAGGGAGTCAGGGGAGTCACCACACACACAGTTCATTCCCACAATGACTAAAGAGCTAGACTGCTGTGTACCTGCCTTTTCTCATTTCTACTTAGGTTTAGAAAAGCATTTAGAAAAACATTTCTAAAATGATAGAAATGAACTATTTTCAGTAAGGTGCGAAAAAAAAAAAGAACTAAAGGGCTTGATGAGGCAGTTATAATAGGCATGTCTCTGACACTCCAGACTACAGAAAAGAGAGCCCCTCTGGCTTTATTTAGCATCAGATTGAGATGAAAGATGGCAGGGGATAGTTTCTCTGTGGGTGAGGGAGATTCTTGCTGCACTGTGAGACCGGGGGTATTTGTTGTCAACTTTGTCCCATAACAATTCTCCATTATTTCATGAGCCACTGAAACTACATTTCCTGATGTCACAGGGACTGCAAGAGGTAGGTGAGCACCTACTGTAAACTCCAAGCACAGATTTCCTCTTGGCAGTCAAGCCGTTTTCTCCCTGAATAAGTGAGGATGCAGTCAAGCCACCAGACTGGTCATTTAAAAGGCTTTACCCTTTGGTGTATCTGATTGAAGCATTGGAAGATAGATAATTTTAACAGCTTCAGAGTGAGAATGTCTCCCTTCAAGTAAGAGAAACAGGAGGCCAAGTTGCTAGCAAAAATTGGATCAGGTTGCTGGGCCACAGCTGTTAATATAGCAGATTCTCATCTGAACAAAAGTAGAAAGACCTTTTCAATGGCCAAGATTTGTCTTTGTAGCAATGCGAGTAGCACAGATTGTCCCTCCACTGTTGTTGCCAGTGCTCGGAACAGTTTTGGAATTACCCTCAGAGCTTGCAGGTCATTTTTGGAAATTTTTCAAAGGAAAAATATTTTTTAGTGTCTTGATGGCAAATCTTCCTTTTTCTTATTTGTTCACTGAGGATGGATTTGATTTTTGGTATCAGCCAAACTCCATTTGGAGTTAAGTCTTACAAATGATGAGACTGATCAGACTAACTGATACAATTTTGGTGCAAAACCAAGTGTGGCTCAATTAGTAAGACTGATGTTTTCTGAGCTACAAACTGATGCTGTAGAGAAAGGTCAGGAAGGACCCACAGAAAACGAATGGCTTCCTCTGGAGAGGATCTGGGATTGCAGGAGGTGGGCAAAGAGAGCCTGGTTTGTGTGTTAAAAGTTTTGTGGTTAGGGGGCTCCTGGGTGGCTCAGTTGGTTAAGCTTCTGACTTTGGCTCAGGTCATGATTTCGTGATTTGTCAGTTCAAGCCCTGCTTCGGGCTCTGTGCTGATAGCTGGGAGCCTGCTTCTGTGTCTCCCTCTGTCTATGCCCCTCCCCCGTTCATGTTCTGTCTCTCTATTTAAAAAAAATAAAATAAAATAAAAACTTTTATGGTAAGGATGTATTTGTGTATTACATTTGGAATTAAAAAAACATTCTCTGCTCACATAAACTGATGCTGAAGACAACTGCAATAATGTTCTGAGCATCTATAGACTATTAAGGTAACTGATTTGAGCTGGTTTGTGCTGTGACAAAAAGCATGCTAAAATCAGATTTTTAAGTAAAATTGATGAAAATTTTAAGAGACAAATTTTAGTCATGTTTTAGATAGACAATATAGCTTAATAATCTAATGATAAAGGTTATTTGTTTATACTTAGTCCTTAGAAATTGGTGCAAATTGTTCTGGGGAAAGAAGAGTTCTCTAAATCATTCTAATTCTGTGGCCTTTGTTGAGGATGCTCCCCGGAACTGTCAAAAGACACCAAGGGAAGTAGCTGGGTTCTGGCTCTGTATCAATCCCCTACCAGCTCTATGACCTTGGGAAAAGCATTTGCCCTGTTTCTAGTCTTACTCTCACAAAAGAGGAGGTGATTTAGCCGATGCTGAATAGCATGTAGTTCCACACTTCTCTGTTGCCCTGGGTTTTCTAATTCCCAGGCTGGTTTCTCTCCAGGTCTAATTGCTCATTCTCCCCCAGCACCAAGCCCAGGACAGGGACCTGTGTGGCTCCTTTTCTGCTTGCTCAGGACTATAGATCTCCCTGATCCATTGTATTGTTCTGGAAATATAAAGGATTCCCTTTTCTTCCCAGCAGATCTTCCTGGATGAATTGTGTTTCTCTTAAGGGATGTGCCCTAGATTGAGCAGTTGGGAAGGACATTTTAAGTCTTGAAAATAAGTCTGATGGTGGATTCCCAAGGAGGAATAGTGGGGGAAGTCCTGGGGAGAATAGTTATTGATACCCAGAGGTATCACCTTTGCATCTAAGTTGTTACTGCCATCTAGAGTGGAAAGACAGTAATACTAAATACTAAAGTATTTGGATGGTGGAGAGGCTGTGTGAGGAAAAGGAAGAAATGAGAGAAAATGTATTTTTCCAGATGGTAAAGGTGTTGCTGAATATCCAAAGATGAGTTTTACCTATGCTTTGAAGTTCTCACCCTGGGACAAGGAGAAAATATATTTCCAAATATTTGAGGGCATACAATACTTTTCATTCACTGAGCCCTTTGGTACAAGACAATATCCAGCAATGGCCTTGCTTTACCACAAACTGGCTGTCACCTCCAGTGAACAGTATAAATCTAAATCATATCTAAAATGAGGGATGACTGGCTTAGATCAGAGGCCTTCAGATGGTTTGTAACCCTGAAGAACAATAAGAAACACATTTTATATCATAATCCACGATACACAACTAAGGCAGAAATTTTGCAAAACAATACTTACAATGTACTCAGGCATTATCTATTCTGTTTCAGTTTTTTGGAATACTGGTTGTGACCCACTTAAATTGATTTTCCAGTTCTCTAAGAGGCTGCAACTCACGGTTTGAAAAACACTTTTTAAAAGGTATTTCCAGTTTCACAGAGAGCTTATTGTTTCCAGTCCCTAAATCTGATTCCTGTTGTCCTCTGTATGTGGTAAGGAAAGTTTAGCTGAAAGCATAAAACTAAGAAGGTTCATAAGGTCATAGGAGTGGCCTTACACATGGATGCAAGGCAGCAGGCTTTAGCTGCAGCTCACAGCAGAAGCCCCAGTAAGTCATGGTCACATCTGTCTCTTTTAATGCTATAAATGTTGTATCTTTTGGATGGAAAAAGATCCAAAAGATAAAGAAATGAAAAAGATTATAAAAGAGTACTATGAATAAGTTGAAATGGACAGATTCCTAGAAACATACCCTACTAAGATTGACTCATGAAGAAATAGAAAATCTGAATAGATCTGTAACTAGTAAGGAGGTTGAATCAATATTCAAAACCTCACAACAAAGAAAATAACCTGGAACAGATGCCTTCATTGTTAATTCTACCACACATTTAAAGAAGAATTAATCCAATCTTTCTCAAACTCTTCCAAAAAATTTGAATAGGAGAGAACGCTTTCTCACTGACTCTGTGAAGCCAGCATTTCCCTCAAGCCAAAGACCCAACAGTAAGAGAAAACCATAAACCTATATCCTTTATGAATATTGATACAAAAATCTTCAACAAAATACTAACAAACTGAATTCGGTAGAATACTAAAAGGATTATACACTATGACCAAATGGGGTTTATTTCTCTAATGCGAGGATGGTTCCACATATGAAAATCAATCAATCTACTGTTCATTAATAGAATGAAGGGGAAAAACTACATGATCATCCCATTGATGCAGAGAAAGTCTTTAAAAGTATTCAACACTTTTTCATGATTACAAACACTCAACAAACTAGAACACAAGGAAACTATTTCAACATAATAAATGCCATTTTTTTGAAAAGCCCACAGCTAACATACTTAATGGTAAAGGAACAAAAACTTTTCCTCTAAGATCAGTAACAAGACAAAATGCATGCTCTCACCGTTTCTATTTCAATATTGTATTTATTGGAAGTTTTAGCCAGAGAAACTCAACAGAAGAAGAGATAAAAGACACTCCAGTTAGAAAGGAAAAATTAAAATTGTCTCTGTTCAGAGATATCATGATTTTATATATAGAAAAACATAAAGATTCCAACAAACAAAAACCTGCTAGAACTAATAAACAAATTGAGCAAAGTTGCAGGATACAAAAATCAATATGGAAAAATCAGTTGCTACTTGACACTAACAATGAACAATCTGGAAAGGAAATTAAGAAATCAATTCCATTAAAAGCATCAAAAAGAATAACATACTTAGGAATAAACCTAACTAAGGAGGTGAAAGATTTGTACACTGAAAACTATACAACGTTGCTGAAAGAATTTAGACACAAATGGAAGACATCTTGTGTTCATGGATTGGAAGACTTGATATTTTTTAAATGTCAGTACTACCCAAAGCAATCTACAGATTCAGTGCAGTTCCTATCAATAATGTTTTTTTGCAGAAAAAAAAAAGTCCATCCTAAAATTCATATTCTATCTCAGGGGAGGTAGCTACACCACCCCCCCCCCCCCAACCATAGCCAAAATGATATTGAGAAAGAATAACAAAGTTGGAAGTCTCACACTTCTTGGTTTCAAAACTTATTACACAGCTAGAGTAAAAAAACAAAAACAAAAACAAACAAACAAAAAAAAACAATGTGGTACTGGCATAAAGACAGATTTATAGACCAATGGAATAGAATAGAGAGCCCAGAAATAAACTCTCCCATATATGGTCAAATGATTTTTGACAAGGGTGCCAAGACCATATTCAAGGAAAAAGGACAGTCTTTTAAAAAATGGTGTTGGAATGGGCACCTGAGTGGCTCAGTTGGTTGAGCGTCTGACTTCGGCTCAGGTGATCTTGCAGTCAGTGAGTTTGAGCCCCACATCAGGCTCTGTGCTGACAGCTCAGAGCCTGGAGCCTGCTTTGAATTCTGTGTCTCCCTCTCTCTCTGCCCCTCCCCCATTTGTGCTCTGTCTCTCTCTGTCTCTCAAAAATAAATAATTGTAAAAAAAATTTTTTTTTAATGGTGCTGGAAAAACTGGGTGTCCACATTCAAAATAATGACATTGAATACTTACCATCTTATACCATATACAAAAAAATCATCTCAGAATGTTCCAAAAACCTAAATGTAAGAGCTAAAGCCATGAAACTCTTAAAGAAAACAAGAGAAGAGGTTCCTGGGTGGCTCAGTCGGTTAAGCATCCGACTTCAGCTCAGGTCATGATCTCACAGCTTGTGGGTTTGAGCACTGCGTTGGGCTTTATGCTGACAGCTCAGAGCCTGGAGCCTGCTTTGGATTGTGTCTCCCTTTCTCTCTCTGCCCCTCCCCTGCTCACTTGCTCTCTCTCTCTCTCTCTCTCTCTCAAAAATAACAAATAAACTGGGGCGCCTGGGTGGCTCAGTCGGTTAAGCGTCCGACTTCAGCTCAGGTCACGATCTCACGGTCCGTGAGTTCGAGCCCCGCGTCGGGCTCTGGGCTGATGGCTCAGAGCCTGGAGCCTGTTTCGGATTCTGTGTCTCCCTCTCTCTCTGCCCTTCCCCCGTTCATGCTCTGTCTCTCTCTGTCTCAAAAATAAATAAACGTTAAAAAAAAATTAAAAAAAAATAACAAATAAATGTTTAAAAAAAAGAAAACAAGGGAAAATTTTCATAAAACTGGGCTTGGCAATGATTTCTTGGATATGACACCAAAAACACAGGCAACAACAAAAAAAATAGATAAATTAGAATTCAAAAATTCAGAAGTTGTTCATCAAAGGAAGTTGTTCACTGCCCAGAGAGGGAAAGGCAAGTCACAGAATGAGAAAAAATATTTGCAAATCATATAGTATCAAGAATATATAGGGGCACCTGGGTGGCTCAGTCAGTTGAGTGTCTGACTTCGGCTCAGGTCATGACCTCACAGTTTGTGAGTTCAAGCCCCGGATCAGGCCCTGTGCTGACAGCTCAAAGCCTGGAGCCTGCTTCCAATTCTGTGTCTGCCCCTCCTCTGCTCATGCTCTCAAAAATAAATAAACATTAAAAAAATTAAAAAAAAAAGAATATATAAAGAACTCCTACAATTCAACAAGAAAATAATAGACAACCCAATTTAAAAATAGGCAAAGGACTTGAATAGACATTTCTTCAGCGAAGATATCCAACAAGCACACTGAGAAGAGCTCAATATCACTAATTGTGATGATAATTTTATGTGTTGACTTGACTGGGCTAAGCAATGCCAAAATAACTAATAGAACATTACGTTTGGATGTGTCTGTGAGAGTAATTCTGGAAGAGATGAACATTTGACTCAGTTGACTGAGAAAAGAAAATCTGTCCTCCCCAGTGTGAGCAGGCATCATCCAATCCCTGGTGGGCTCGAATAGAACAAAAAGGTGGAGGAAGGGTAATTTTTCTCTCTTATTGAGCTGGGGGTTACATCTTCTGCCCTTAGACATCAGAGCTCCTGGTTCTTGGGCCTTTGGACTCTAAAACTTAACACTTGTGGCCCCCTGGCTTCTCAGAGCACCAGACTCAGACCAAACTATACTACCAGCTTTCCTTGTTCTCCATCTTGCACATGGAAGATTGTGGGGCTTCTCTGTCTCTAAAACCACATAAACCAATTCCTATAATAAATATCCTCCTTTATGTGTATATATTTATAATGATGTTTCCTACTGGTTTTGTTTCTCTGGAAAGCCTCAAGTTAATACAATAATTATACACAAATCAAAACCAAAAGAAGGCACTACATCATACCCATTGGGAAGGCTGTTATCAAAAACAACCCAGAAAATAACAAGTGTTGGTGAAGATGTGAAGAAATCGGAACGCTGTACATTGCTGCTGAGAAAGTAAAATGGTACTGCTGCTAGTAAAACAGTATGGTGGTTCTTCAAAAAATTAACCTTAGAATTACCATGTGATCCAGCAATTCCACTTGTGGTTAAACACCCAAAATAATTAAAAGCAAAGATTCAAAGAGATATTTGTACACCCCTGTTTATAGCAGCATTATTGACAATAGTCAAAAGGTAGAAACAGCCAAAATATCCATCAGTGGATGAATGGAGAAACAAAATATGACACATATCAACAATGGAAATTAGTTAGGTTTAAAAAGGAATGAAATGTGGACACATGCTACTACATAGATGAACCTTAAAGATATTATGCTAAGTGAAAATATTGTATCTGTCCACAAAAGAACAAAAGCAGGATTCCAGTTATGTGAGGTACTGAGAATAGTCAACTTCATAGAGACAGAGAGTAGAATGGTGGTTGCCAGGGGGTCAGGGAGAAAGGAATGGGAAGCTGGTGTTTAATGAGGACAGCATTTCAGTTTGAGAAGATGAATAATTTCTGGAGCTGGATGGTTGTGATAGTTGCACAACAATGAGAATGTACTTCATGCCATAGAACTGCACACTTTTAAATTATGAAGGAAGTAAATTTTATGTTATATATAAAAGAAGACAAGTTGGTCTTGATTTCTGACTCACCACCCATCCCCTAAAATATATCAAATGGTCAGATTTAAAGGGAAAAAATACAGTCGTTGTGTTCCAGATCTGCAAATAACACATCTTGATCTTTTGCATCATAAAGACAATCTTTGGAAGATAGGTGATTATTTTTTATCTTTAACGCAGATGTTTTAGTGTCAAGCAGATTCAACTTAACAGGAAATTTTTCTGTCAGTATGGCTATTCATTCACCAGTGGGAAGGAGGAAAACACAAAGCAAACTTCTCAAGTATAAAGGAGTCTAAGGGGTGCCTGGGTGACTCAGTTGGTTGAGAGTCTGCCCCTTGATCTCAGCTCAGGTCTTGATCTCAGGGTCATGAGTTCAAGCCCTGCGTTGAGCTCCATACTGAGCATGGAACCTACTTACAGAAAATAATAATAAAATAAAAGAGTCTGAAAATACATGTCTTCAAGCCTGCAAGATTTAGGGCTGTCCTATGTCCCTTTTCCATACAGTGTATATTCAGAAGCCCCCCCACTAATGACCAGCTAGTCACCCAGGGTGGTCCAGGGGGTTCAGGTTACTTTTTGTGGATCTAGGCTGAGGGGCACTGTCATGAGTGGAAGCCTCTCCCTTGGCATGTTTCTGCCATCCAAGCTCTGCCCACAGCCTTGCAGATGCAGAACAAAAATGTCACCCTACTCAGAGATGATCAAACATGAGTGAGTGCAACAAATAGCAAAGTACTCATTCACAGTAAAGATTCATTATAGCAAATAAAAGAAGATCCAAGAGAAAATAAGAGCTTATGACCAACTCTCATTCTTTCTGTGTACTGCCTCCCTGCCTTCACCTCATGACACCAGAAGGAGCAGTGTGCAGCAGAGGCAGCCTCTGCTGACGGCTGTACTCATGGTGGTTCCCTCAGAGGGCAGCAGATGCCAGCTGACCTAACGATTGAAGAGCACAGAGAGTCATCGTGCAGCTGTGGGCCTTTGTTCTGTGCAGCGCCTGGGGTTTTGCTGAAACCCAGTGGTGGGAAGTTGTGAGGAAGAACTTTCTGTGAGGGGTCTCATGGGTGATGCTGCTTTTAGGAATCAGCTTCTGACCTTATGAGAAATGTTCTGAAGAAATGTGAGATAAATGCAATTTTGCCTAAGCCTGTCTCATGTGTCCAGCCTTTCCATTCCAAATGCCACCTTTGGTGACAGAGGGTAGCTACGCCTGTGGTGAGCAGAGCCTAATGTACAGAGATGTTGATGTACACGAGATGTACATACCCCTATGCTGTATACCTGAAACTAATGTGACATTGTGTGACAGCTATGATCAAAAAATTATTTTTGAAAAATACAAAATGCCACCTTTGGAATAATCTTGTTAATAAACAAATATGGAAATTTCAATGAACTCATTATTTTAAAAGAGATAACTGAAAATTATCCTCACTTCAGTTGTATATAACAGCAAGTAGCCAATACCTGTGATGTTAAGAGCTACCATTTACTGAAAACTTACATGCAAGGCATAGAACTAAAGAATTTACATATATTGTTATATTTGAGCCTCACAACAACCTCCTTTTACAAATTGGAGACACTAAATAAGCTTACCTGAAGTCACATATTGAAGAGGGGCAGGGCCAGGATTCTGGCCTAGGGCTTTCCCAGCTCAGAGTTCACTTGCTTTTACAGGTCCATATCTCTGTTGATAGCTATGTCATCCATCTGGGTAATATTAAGTTGTCATCAGATAATCGGTCATTACCTTTCTTGTTACAGTGCCTTTGTTCTAGGAAGATAACTAGATGTAACATACATGCAACACACCACACACACACACACTGAGGGACCCAAGGCTCACTTCCTTCACCCCCAAGACTGGATGCCCTTCTTGTAAGCTTCCTGGAGCAAGTGTGACAGTCTCCCATGTGTTGTCCTGCTCAGTTTTAATGTGTGTTACAACTGGTACTGATAATAGATGCAACATGAGTGATTTGAGGGTAATATACCTTAAAAAAAATTAACTAGAATTGATTCAAAGTGATCCTTGAATATCACATTAGGTCACATTCCAGAATGCTTTCTTGAGTGGAACAAAGGGGTGAGAGTGACAGCTTAACCTCGGGTATTGTACAGACAAAACAGGTTGGGGAAACAATCCCCAACATCCATACCATGGGGAAGTGTGGCATAGTGCCTGTTGGGTTATGCACATCATCTCATGTGTTGGGAACAAGACCCCTTGTCAGGAAGTATTTGGTAGATGTATGAGGAAGTAATGAATAAATACTTCCCTTCCTTTTGGTGGGTATTCTAACAAGGAAACAGCTGTAATGGAAGGAATGTGTTTAAGCCTGTATAAAAATATTAGCAAAATTTTATTCCTATTGCTCAAATTTCTATGAACTATTTTAAGAATTATCTTATTTGACAGCTTATTCCAAGTATAGCACCATGTAAAGATACAAGCATTGGCCAAGAACATTAGAGCCTTCATTGTTGAGATAAACATTGGTTCCATAATGAAGATCCAGAAATACTGCCATTTGAGGAGATGCCAACTGTATGATGAGCCCCTTCTCCCTGAAAATGTCACCACTAGTGTTTTGGAGATGAAGAAACAGAGCAGTCCAACCAAGAGGGCCCACATCTTTGAGTTCAATTGGCCATAGCTATCTGAAAAGATAGTACAGGGCCCTTGGAAGACACTGGTCTGGGATCAGATCATAGTCCAAGAACTTCACCTCACCCTCGGGGCAAGAATCAGCAAGGCCAACAGTGTGAGAGTTAGTGCTACTGAGGACAGTCTGGCAATGGCCAGCATGAGACAGCCCGGAGGGGAGTGGCCAGAGCAACTTATGGCATGAGGCCCGAGTGAGGCAAGTTGCTAACCATCAGGTCGGCTGAGATCCAGTGGGATCCAGTCTTTCTAGAATCCTGGCCATCTTCTGGGTCTGGATTCTCCAGGTACCAGCACAGAACTGGAATGACAGCTTTCTGGGCTGTTGATCCTAACCATTTCTACCATAATAGCATCTTGTAGATCTCATAGTTTTAGTGATCTCCTGTATACCATGTGGGTCAAAGGCCTGAAAAATATGTGTCCCGTAAAAGTGAATAATCGTGGGGGCAGGGAATTGTTAGTGAATAGTTAAATAAGTCGTGTCATTATTAAAATATTAATGATGGCAACGAGGGGGGTGGACTGGGGGCCAGGGGCACGGTAAGTGCTGATAACCTCCTCAGCAGAGGAATGTGAGGTTTGGGGAGGAGCTTATGAACTCCACTTCAGACAGATCAGTGCTGGCATTCTGTGGGTATCCAGGAGACGCCCACAGTGGGGCTGGGGAGGGAGGGAGTGGCCCAGAGAGACTGCTAGAGGAGAGGGGCCCCAGACGGGGCTCTGAGGAACTCCCAACATTTTACCAAATGCAGAACTGGAGGCACCCCCAGGGATCAAGCAGTGTGGCCATAGAGGTCAGGTGCCGCAGGAAGGGAGGATGTCCCTGAAGTTAGCAAGAGAGGCCCCAGTGCTGCTAGGAGGCCCGGGGACAGGAAACCACAAAGCGCCAAGTCAAATTGATGACAAGGAGGTAGGTGTGAATTTGGTGAACAGAAGTTTGAGTGTGCACAAGGTTTGGTCTCTTCTGGACAGTTTCCCAGTTTTGCTCATTTTTAGGCAAATGAAGCCATTGAGGGTGGTTATTTCCATTTTCAGAAAATGTTCAAGCCCCTACTTCTGGATCATGTGCCTCCCGTTTCACATGGTGCCGTGGTTCTGGCCCTTATGCTGCGCACTGTGCTCTAATCTGCTGCTTTCGCTGTCGCGTGGTGCCAGTTCTCAGGATCGGGGCGGGGACCAGTGCACAGGAGCAGGACTGGCACTGAGCTCATCTAAAGGACAGGAAGAGGAGCTAGGGCAGAATTACGAGTTGTAGAAATTATCTCCGAGGATTACTTTTTATGCTGGTTTCAATATGAGAGTGACCACAACCACCCAAAGCCATACTGATTGTTTTGCTTTGATCCAGAGGAACCTGTGCTCTGAAGTGCAGTGCAAGCTGCCTGCGCCTGGTGCAGGGCCGCCTCTGGGTGTGGCTCAGCTACGTTATTAGATTCGACTTGGGGTTGTCACCTGTCGTCATGCCAGAGCCATAATGGTCCATTACATAATTTTATCGTCAGACCCTAAGCCCCAACTTCCTCTAAACACAGCTGGGCCTGATCATATTTTTGCCACTGATTCCATGATGTCCTTCGGGTATCTTAGGAACAGGTTGTATGTACTGGACAAACACACATTTAGCTGCGAAGGGAGTGTTTGAATTAGAATTCAGGCCTACAGGGGCGCCTGGGTGGCGCAGTCGGTTAAGCGTCCGACTTCAGCCAGGTCACGATCTCGCGGTCCGTGAGTTCGAGCCCCGCGTCAGGCTCTGGGCTGATGGCTCGGAGCCTGGAGCCTGTTTCCGATTCTGTGTCTCCCTCTCTCTCTGCCCCTCCCCCGTTCATGCTCTGTCTCTCTCTGTCCCAAAAATAAATAAAAAATGTTGAAAAAAAAAAAATTTAAAAAAAAAAAAAAAAAAAAAAAAAAAAGAATTCAGGCCTACAAAAGGGAGTTAGAGAGGGTTGGCCTTTGCATCTGAAGACTTAGAGATGTTTTACCTCACAGGTCTACATGTGGGCATTTTTAAGACTTCAGGAGGCTCAGTGATGGCACAGGGTCTTAAATGCATATTCCTAGGAATCCAGAAGTATAGGCATCTCCCTCCTCCACCCTCACTGCCAAGCCAAGTGTTCTTATTCTCTTTATTACAGTAATAGACCTTAAGCTAATAAATAGCCCAGGAGACACTTGCTAATAGCCAACAATTTGGGTTCAAAAGGGATAATATATCAAAATGCCTTCTAAACAAGTCTGTGGTGTTAGAAATAACCCTTAATAATATCTGTTTGCTTGTCACCTTGTCAGTCTGATCAAACATTTTTGAAAAAGATACTAAACAACTAGATGTCAAGTTAAATCTGCCTGTGTGAACATATGGGCTACAGAATAAATTCACCAGAAGACACTTGAAGGGCATTTGGGCTTTGGAAACTCAGTTTTCAGTGTGAAAGCCAACCCAGTGTGTGACTGGGTAGTGCTTTTCTTCTACTCCTGCTGCTGCTTAGGTCAAAGCTGGTTGCAGTTTTGCAACCACATGCCTTGCAGTTTCACAAGGGCATGGTCTGGTGCTTGGACCAAAGCAGTTAGTGCACATCTGCATGGGGGGTTGGCCTCCAAATAAGAGCTTAGATTCACCCAGACCCTACACAGATCCAAGTGGTGATTGAATGTGACCGTGAGGACATTTTGAATGTATTGCAAAAATACAGCTGTATAGTTTGGCACATATTTGACTTCAGAACTATTTTATTATTATTATTTGAATTTTTTGTTAATGTTTATTTATTTTTGAGAGAGAAAGACAGAGCATGAGCAGGGGAGTGGCAGAGGGAGAGGGAGACACAGAATCCAAGCAGATTCCAGGCTCTGAGCTGTCAGCACAGACCCACAAACTGTGGGCATCATGACTTGGGCCGAAGTTGGACACTTAACCAACTGAGCCACCCAGGCACCCTGACTTCAGATCTGTTTTAAAATCTATTGTGGCTAAGACCAAACCTTCTAACTTTTCCTTGTGGTCACAATTCTCTGTTTTAGATGTTAGGTGTGAAAAAGGACCAGTTCTTTAAGGGTCATTCCATATTCTAAACAGGTGTGCTGCTATCAAAAGAGGAATGTGATCCCTTGATTTTGAGTGCTGTTGTATGAAACTAATGATTTTCTTGTGATGTTTCTTGCCCACCCCCACCCCCACCCCTGCCAGGAAGGGCGCCTGTGGCCTTCAGACAGCTCCGGGCCTCGGCCAGGGGCATCAGAGGTAAGGATTTGGGGAAGGGTTGGGGGCAGGCAACAGGAGGTGGCTGCTGCACCCGTGTGTGCAGAGGGGAGGGGAGGGGAGGACAGGAATTAACCATTGCAACAAAATTGGTGGAAGGGCTAAGTGTATTACAGCACAGATTAAGAAAGAACACATTTCACTGAAGGCATATGCTGGAACCTTGGTTAAAAAGGTGGGGAGGAGTTTTTCCCTAGAATGTCCTAGGGATTATCTTTGCTCCTTATAGAAACCAAGTTGAGAATCACTGATCTTTACATGATCCCATAAGCTGCTAATAATGAGGCTTGGCAGATGTGGGTATAGTTTATAAATACATCTCCCAATTTAATAATACGACTTTTAGAGGTACCTGGCTGGCTCAGTCAGTTAAGCGTCCCGACTTCACCCCAGGTCATGATCTCGCGGTTTGTGAGTTTGAGCTCCGGGTCGGGCTTGCTACTGTCAGCACAGAGCCTGCTTTGGATCCTCTGTCTTCCCCGTCTCTGCCCTTCTCCTGCTTGCACACTCTCTCTCTCTCTCAAAAAAAATAAATAAATACACATTAGAAAAACGAATATGATTTTTAAAATAACATATTTTTTTGCCTATAAGTTAAAAATATGGTGTGAGAGAAATCAGTGGAGACATATATCTGTGTCTTTCCTCTAGAAGAAATTTGGATGGTGGAAGAAGCGTGAGGATTATGAAAGAAGTCTAGTACCTGGCTTCATTTTGGGAAAACAAATCTGTAATCATATTTACTTTGGAGTACAGAATATTTTTCATGTCAATTACTAAAAATATCAGGAAACTTTTATTCGGAATGAAACAACTAGAAAAGCCTAGAAATCAGAAAGAAAAAGAAGTCATGTGTTCTGTATTTTCTTAAGTAATTGATAGAGTAACATGCTCTATAGTATTTCATACATAGACCCAATGCCTTATACCTGCTGCAAGTACCATTGTGTGCAATTGAACTTATGCCCCACTCTTCTGAGCCACAGGTGAGAGCACGGGCGGCCCAGTCCCCCCACTCCAGGTGAAGGGGAAGGGCCTGGACCCAGTCACCTGGTGGGCAGTCCTGGAGCGCCTCCCCCCCCCCCCCCGCCCCCAACAGCGCTTTCCACTCTGTTACTGTTTACTGCACTCTGGAAATTGCTGTCATATTCTAAAGGAACCATCAGAAAATGTATACACAGCATACACAGCAACTCCCACTAAACCCAAATTCTCAGTTAACCACAGTTCTCCACAGTTAAACCATGCTAGATAAACCATAGTTTGCCCAGGTGATGTTGTAGGTCACGAGGAATAAGAAAATTACTTTTTTTTTTCCTGAAATAGTCTTTTCCTGTTGTTTCCTGTTTTGAGGACTGTTTGGAAAGTCTTCAAACTGCTGAGAACATAGATCAAGATCAAGCATGACTTTCCTTGATACCATCCCATTCGTGATCACTATTGTGTCACGAATGTCTTCAACCCTTTCCTCTTCCCTTGCAGATCATGTATGCCCCGCGGTCCAGGGACAGGTTTACTGCCCCATCCTTCATCCAGAGGGACCGGTTCAGCCGCTTCCAGCCCACCTACCCCTACGTGCAGCACGAGATCGACCTTCCTCCCACCATCTCCCTATCCGATGGGGAGGAGCCGCCTCCTTACCAGGGGCCCTGCGCCCTGCAGCTCAGGGACCCTGAACAGCAGAGGGAACTCAACCGAGAATCTGTGAGGGCCCCGCCCAACCGAACCATATTCGACAGCGATTTGATAGACATTTCTGTGTACAGTGGGGGCCCGTGTCCGCCGAGTAGCAACTCGGGCATAAGTGCCAGCACCTGCAGCAGTAACGGGAGGATGGAGGGGCCGCCCCCGACCTACAGTGAGGTGATGGGCCACTACCCTGGCGCCTCTTTCTTCCATCACCAGCACAGCAGCGCACACAGGGGGAGCAGACTGCCATTTCAGCAGGACAGCTCAGGGGGCACGGTGCTGCCCATCCAGGGCAAGGACAGGAAGCCTGGGAACCTCGTCTGACCCTCTGACGTGCACTGGAGGAGGCAGAAGCTAAGGAGGGATGAGGGCCTCATTGCCTCCGCTCCCAGGCACAGTGTTGTTCTGTTTCACGTGCTACAACGAAGTAAAACCAAATGTGCAAACGTGGTCTTTGTTTCTGATTCCTTTCAGGGGAATTGCATGCAGACTAGACTGAAATAATACAAACTTCCATCCGGTCTGACCGCAAACAGTGTTTATTTGGGGACAGGCATCAGGACGGGGGCTGGTTTTGGCAAAGGGCGGGCATGGGAACACAGAGAAAGGGATGCTTTGAAGATATCATGAAATAAAACCCACAGAGGTATTCGATTTATTTAATTATGAAAGGAGACTTTGCAGAGAAAGAGGCCAGAATGGCCTGGTTTATAATCAATTGATAAAGAAGGATGCATTATTATATATTACGGGGAAGTATTGGCCAGTTAGCTTTTTCTCCCAAGGTGTGGAACTTTTATTTTGTTTTAAAAATATGATTCAGAATTCCCGTTTTGTGTGCCAAGGTATAACATGAAGAAGTTAGATGAGTGCAAGGAGCTAATTTGTGTTGTGATGATGTGTTTTTGAAAGTTGCACTATCTAAATGTTTATATACGAGGGAACTGTTCTGTGTGGAGTTCTGTATGTTGTCTTCTCGCCTGTGGATTCTTATTAGGCCCAAGGAGCACCTGGAGTGTTCCCCATACTCACGTGAGAAAAGATGTTTGGGGTTGTAGCCTAACACATGCCAGCTTACAGAAACCAAGGCAGTGTGACAAGAGTCTGCATCATGTAGCAGTGCGTCACCGAAGCGTTTGGAGACTTTTGGATGGAAGAGAGGAAATACTAAATCCCAGCATTTCTGACGTGTTGTGTTACTCTGCTAGTCTTAGGCTGCATATTTTATTACATTTGAACCTGACACTTGCATTTATGTACCCAGTATCATGCAGTGCTGCCCCTGTCCTCCAGCAGTTTCTTCAGTAATTTAGAGGGTTTTTTTCACTGTAGCATGAAATATACTCAGACACATACATTATTTTATGCAATAAATTGTTTAAAGTGCAAGGTGGTTATTCTTAATACTGTTGAAATACGTGACTTCTCAGTGTACTCCCGTTGTCTCTCTCCTTTTCTAGATAGCAGATAGTTCAGTTCAAGCCCAGACAGCTGGTCAGTGCTCGAGAGGCAGTGGTCCCCGCGTGGCCTGCCCAGCCTCGGTGTGCCAGGGATGCCACCAGTGGCTTCTCCGTGCACAGGAAGCCCTTGGAGAGTGAATGAGAGAACACCATGGTGCAGAGCACAATAACAAGCTGTTGCATGTCACTCTCGAAGGAGCGCAGTGTTCAGGACCCACCCCAGCTCCCAGGGGAGTTTCCTTTCCCTGGGCGGTGGTGGCCAGAACTGGACAGTTACCAGATAGTGCAGGGCGGGGTCGGGGGGAGGCATGACCATAAGAGCACAGGATAAAAAGCACAACATGCAGTTAAAATGCAACTAGAAAGCTAATTTTAAATATTGTTAGTCTTAGCTTTAAAATCCTTGATATTTACAAACATTCGCTCTCATGTGGAATGGATAACTTCCTTCTGTGGAAGCTGCCATCTGGCCTGTCAGCCATAGCCTGAGAGTTGGGCCGCGCCATGCCTCAGGAGGGCTTGTCCACCGCTGCTGACCCTGGGCTGGCCAGGCCCCTTTGGCCTATGCATGTAGAACAATGAATGGACTGGAATGATGGCTTGGTGACTCTGATCTCTGCAGTTTTAATGCTGAGGCGGCACACGTGTGTTTGTGTCTGTTTGTGGGTCTCCAAGGTGGTTTCTCAGGGAGGTGACTTTGTGCTGTGGGCTGGGGGCTGGAGAATGTTCTGAACTAAAAGTCCTGTTGGCTGCTCCTTTCTGTTGCTTCTCTTGGTCAGTAAGTGGCTGGTTTTTGTTTTGTTTCCAGGATTGGAATCTCTATTAGATTCCTCCATTTCCCACAGTTAAGATCCACAGAACTAGTCAAACTCTTAAAAGGAGAGTGAGAGAAAATGTGAGCAGCAGTTGCAACTCAGGCATCAGACCTTATTTGAAAGTGTGCGTGCCGGGCGTTGCTGCAGGGATTCTGAGATCGGGCAGATCGCTGGGAGCCTGGACTTGGACCTGAAGGCTGCCTCTCCCATGCTGCATGTGCTCTCCCGCAGTTCAGCTCACTGCCTGGGTCACAGGCCTGCACTTAAGGCAGCTGGGCATCCCCTTGGCATGAAGCCTTGACTCACCCTGTAGAGGGATGGCAGCACCTATGGGGGCTCAGGGTAAATTATGGATCAGGTGTCCTGTCAGATGCAAGAGGAGGTTGGTCACCATTCTAAGCCTCACCTGCAATTTTGATAAAGGGTGAACCCCCCACCCCTATAGCTCTAGCTCAAAATGGTTTCACAATCCTTATTGTTCTACCTGCTACAAGAAATGAACTATGGTCAGAAACCGGTAAATTCCTTAGTCACTTTGCAAGTATATGAATGTTTTGCAGATGTCCACAGTATTGGCGAAGCAATTATTTAATTCAAATAACTTTAATCATCTTTCAGAAGAGGTTCTTCCCATTCTTCCACCCTGGAGAATTGCCCTTTGAGTTAAAGACACAGCCCTATCAAACCATGACTTAATGGTCCTTGAGGCTGGACCTCTGTAATGAATTAATTTAAAAGCCAAGGTCGTGAATTGAATTAATAGTCAATTTCCTTTGCCACGGGGAGAAGGTGATCCATAGCTTCTTGGAAAGTGACCGCCCTGTTTGCACAGCATTGCCCCTCACTGGCTCTGTGCAGGTCAAGGGGTGCCGTGCGGAGGCAGCTTGTACGGGGGTTAGGTTCAAGAAGATCATGTGCTTGGGGGACACACGGGTCTGGCTTGGGAACGAGATTTAGGCAATCTGTGGTAGGTTTATTTCAGTAGGGTGTTAAAAATAAAGAATTGTATCGTTCAAAGGAGCAGTGGGTGGGAAGGGGTGCTCCCGGGCATCCTGCTGTGACGTTCCCATCCATTGTCTTGGGACTTCCAGGAGCATGAAACCCAAGGCATGTTGAATCCCATTTCTAGGAACACAGTTTTCAGGAGGATATTTGCTTTTGCAGAAAGTCTACTGTTCTTGAGTCACCAAAGCAGTCCTTAGTACAAGAGATTGTGCTAAACAAATTATGTACTTAAGTAAAAGTTGCTCCATTCTTTGTGTACCTGACGAAAATTTAGTGTTAAAGGAGCTTGGCAAGCATGCCCTCTGATCTTCACCACCATATATGCATATGGACACCCAGCCCACAAGAAATTTCAAGATAGCCGAAGAGCATAGCTAATGAAACTTTACGAAGACTTGTCATGAGGACTACATTTGTATCCACTGATTGTAGCTCAAACTCTTGGGAGAGCACAGGGGCAGATGGCAGGCCTTCAGAAGCACCCACATAGGAATGTGGCACACAGATGACGGCGTCCGTCTTGGGCTTCTGAATATCTTCATTGATCTTCTTTGCCTGTACTTTGTAAGAATGGGACAGGCTCACATGCATGCGCTGCTAGAGAGCTGTTCTGACCCACAATCCGGTCAAATGGCAGCCTTCCCCTTGGAAGCAGAGTTGCCCCTGGACAAGGCTCACTTTCCATCCAGTTGCTTTTCTAAGGATTGCCTGTAGGAGGTTCCTGGGGTCGGGGCCTTGGAGGCAGGGCTGGGGGCTGTTGCCCAGCACGCTCCAGCTGTGTTTGCTGGGCTGGGGCCCCTGCTTTAGGCTTGCTGCTTAGAGCGGCAACATTAACTGCATGTCGTTTGGTATCCCTTTCATTTTTCTTCAGAGTCCCAAAGCTCAGCAGTGTGCAAAGGAAAAAAAAAAAAAAAACAACTGGGAAGGACACTTGGTTTTTGTTAACTTTTTGATTTTTGTGTGACTAAAGCAAGACATATGCCCATGCTTGGCACCAGGCAACCCCTCCCCCTCCAAGCCCACCTCCTCGCTCTGCCAGCGCTCCCAATCATCGCTGAATGGCCGTGACACAGGCTTCGTTCTGCTGACATTCACCCAGATCACCTTGGCCTTGGTGAACCTAAATAAAATGACACGACTGGGGGACGGGCTGGTGGGTGTCCCCTCCTTAGTGTGAGCAACACTGTAGGTACCAGTTGCCCATCCAAGTCACAGATGAAGAAAGTGCTTTCACCCCAGATCACAAAAGTTAGTCTCAGCAGCTTTGCTGCTCCCCTGATGCCAGCTGCCAGAGCCTGGCCAGAGGTCAGTGACGGACTGTGCGAAATACCTGCCTCACCATAGCCTACAGTTTTCAGGAACCAAGATTTCAGCTGAGGTTAGTTTACTACCCAAAGTACTGCATCTTTTGCATAGTTTAAGTTTGTAATTTACTGCCAGGGTTAGACAGTTGTTTGCTGCTGTTGCTGCTGCTGCTTCCCAGGCCGGCTGCGTCAGGAAGCTGGTGTGTGTGAGCCGAATGCCTTGCCAAGAAAGCGCTGCCTTCCTCTCATCCTCTTTCCTTCCTCTGCGTGTGCTTGTCTGTGTGCAGTGTGGTGGGGGTCCCGACGCACTACTCGCATGTCATGTCACCCATGGTGTTCCAAAGAGCTCTGCATGCCAGTCGCTTTGAAGCCCCCACGGGGTCTTGTGCTGACATCAACAGACCCAGGAACTGAACCCCCACTGCCGCACTCTGCTCCCACCTTTGTTGTGCCTCACTTACAATGGTGCTTTTTCAGTTGTCTGTCTTCTGTTTTTATTTGTAAGGTGCTGTATATAACTTGAATATATTATGCATATATCCTACCCAATGGGTAGAACAAAAAAATTGTTAATACTGTAATATAATGTATAGATACCGATTTTAACAGAAATGGCATAGAATTTGTGAATGCCTATGTGCTTTGTCCTCTTTTGTAAGGAAATTTGCAAATGGATGCATACAGATAAAAGTCTATGTAGTTTATTTTCCTATTAAATATCAATATTATAACACAAGGGAAAGAAGTCTGAACAAGCAAGCCACTGTTTATGACCAGCATATGTATAGCAATTGAGAGTTGCACCTTTGCTGTGAAAACCCTTAAAAAAAAAATCCTACAGCTTTTTGGTTGCCATTAAATGCTTCTCATTTTAATCTCTTCAGTGATGCTCAGTTGGACCAGTGTAACAGAAAAATTTTTGCAACTTGTTTTATGAAAAGATACTATGTTGTAGAATAATGAAGATGTCAAACCCCAGAGAAAAGTGCACATGTCGTTAAAATTGCAAAACTTATGTCCCGGTTAAGTAAATCAGGCTGCAGAAGAGGACTTTGTTCAGTACAGAGGCCTTGTTGGCCATCTGTGTCCCTAGTCTCTCTGTGCCTTTTTCTTTGACAAACCGAAGCTATGGAGCCAATGAACCAATGGGTTTGTAGGGAAAAAGTATCTCAGGAAAAACAAAAACACTTAGAAGACCCCACTGTTAGAAAAACTTGTTTTCTTTTGGGTTATCATTAGCAGAGAATTAGCTATCAGCCAGCCAAGTGTAGAATCTTCTATCCATTCCTGTTGGCATCTCGTGGTGATCTTGACAAACTAGGTTTTGCCAGCGGTTAGGGATTATGTTTTCAGTTGCATGTTCTGTCACACCTCTTACGCAGCATCTATCCTTCCAGCTCAGTGTTAGCCTCTGTTAGGACCTCTGCATTTATTTTCAAATATCCTGATACTAAAGAAAGAAAAAGAAAAGCCTAGCACATTTTTGCTAAAACCACTGAACCATGGGTGTGCACATCCTTTCTGGTGTTGTCCGTAAAGGCAGTCAGTGAAGTTTTGCCCATCTGATCCACAGTTCCACTCTATTCTGTCACCATAATAAATTTCATGTTTTTTATTTGCTCTGTGGTGTATGTTCTGATTTTGAAAACACAAGAGAATCATGCCCTTATCCTCCAGAAAGCAAATTATTACCGATTATCCTTAAACTGAAAACACCTCTACAATGCAACTCTTGATGCTGAAGGACTAAAGACCAGCCCTTCTCTCACTGTTCTGAAAGGGCATGACAAGATAGTTAACCTCGTGGGTGCTCTGTCCTGTCCAGCCCCCACCGTCTGCGCCCCTTGTGTGTCCTGCAGGGGCCCCTCGTGCTTCTGGTTCAGCATCAGGAGACAAGGCTCACTGCTGTCAGGAGCAACACTTCCACCCTTCCAGGTTCCATCTCTTGGGAGAACTGTTGAGCATGAGTGTCATCAGAGAATGTTCTAGACTCAGAGGTACTAGAGTGTGTTACCGCACCATTGCTTCCTTTCTACAGAACTGAGGCTTAAACTTTACTGTTAATGATACTGGTTTAATGTGTTTGTTAGTATATTGCTATTTTTCATTTCATGGCTTTCAAAAATCACATTTTCTAATTGTATTTGTCTAGTTTAAAGCTATTTTAAAACGTGTACAACACTATTCACAGCATTTAGTTCATTTAATTTTTATTATAAAGCAGCCTACTAAAAAAGTACAAACTGTATATGAACTTTTCAGTAGTTCATGTGAGCTCTGATAATCAGAAGTCATTAAAGTGTTTAACAGCTATTTGTGCTTACTTTCAGAATAATTTCCAGTTATACACAGAGAAATATTTCCAACTGTTGTGTATCTGCCTCTTTTAACTGAGCAATGGTGATGTAGTTCTTAGGCCTAAGGTCTGTAATTGCAATACTTTTAAAGATGTTGCTCTAAGTGCTGTTAGTTATGAAATCAGCTTTTTCTGCTTGTTCTTAGTGCTGTGGTCAAACCATAGCATAAAATCATTAAAAATAATCAGTGATATACATGTGTCTCCTATTTTTCTTTCTTGTAATCTTTCAAAAACAAAGCATATTATGTGGGGGGAGAAAACTACACGTGTTTTAAAACCCGGTCTCAGAGAAACATTCAGGGATTGTCCTCAAGTCTCATCATGGGAGAAGCCATTGAGAACTGCTTCACTGGAGCCCAGGTGCCTGAGGAGGGGACAGATGCCTCAGAGGTTTAGGTTCTTGGCATTGGAAGTTTTCAGTCTGTGATCATGTAGCAAAAGGACTCTAAAATTTCCTTCATTGAGAGATTATAAACTTTCCTCACGGACAAGGACAATTTCTGCACAGGAAGGAGGGGGTTGGGAGCTTGAGATGCCTACTTGATCCTGTTCACTAAACCCTGGAGTGTGCCTGTCACAGCAGAGAAACAGCTCCCTCCAACTCTCCCTCTGCCACAAGGAGTCTATACCAAGAGTCAAGTGGTAGCTGTCTCTGTGTAGGGTTCCCTGAAAGCAAAAGCTGAGCTGAGGATCTCCGTGAGGGTAACTTGAAGGGTACCCTTGTCTGGGAGCTGTTCCCAGAGGATGAAGCAGGTAATGAGAGACAAGGGAGACAAAGTGTTCATGCCCATTTCCACTGTAGGCAATTGGGGCTCAGGATGGTGCCAAGAAGCAGGGGAGGTAGGGAGACGGACCATTCTCCACTATTGAGGGTTGCCCTTTGGGGTTATCTTCCCAGCCAGTCGCCCTGGGTGAGAACAAACTGAAGACTTCTGAAGAAGCCCTAAGGCAGAAAAATCCAGACACCTGTGGTCTGGAAGCTGCCAGCAAGCACAGAAGCTGTCCCTCCTGGCTGGAGCTGTAATGACAATGGCCACAGAGCACTGGAGTGGAGTTCTCATGCCTCTGCCACAGTCACACCACATTCAAGTGGGTCCTTGGAAGAGCCAGGCACTGCTGGCTGGGGAGAGAAACACCCAGTTCTGGACCCACAGTTTTCCCAGCTAGGCCTATACTTAGCACAGGACATGAACAGAACCTAACACCTCCTCTCCATGATGATGTCTCCTTCTGCCTCAACTTCCTTGTGTCCCACCCTGGGGACCTGGGGAGTTATCTGCTGTTCTTCAGTGCTGCCAGCACGTGCCTGCCTTGGACCCCAAACCTCTCCAATCTCCCGCTTCCTTTGACCAACTTAATTCTGTACATCAGCTTGTTTGTGAAACAGTAGAGCTGCTGGCTGCTAAGCAGAGCACTGGATAATCACACTCCTCAGGCTGCCCTCTCCCTGCCCCCTTAAGGGAACATTTGGAAACACAGGGTATCCTCTTCCAGAGATCCACTCATAGTGAGCCCTGGAATAAAACACCGCATTTCTGACTCTCCATGATGATACTTGCACATAACAGTCTATAATGAGTCTGTTACTTAGAACATCATAATTAGATTGCTCATTATGCTGTTTTGCTTTGAATGGATTCTAATTTAAATGTTCATTTTAAAATAGCAGCCAAAAAGTAAAAATTTAGCATTTGCGAAGTTCTTTGTTTTAACATCATGTTTCTGTTCAGACTGTAGCTTTTACAAACCTCATTCGCCCTATTTCACATACTCTTCTAAAAAATCAGAAGTGTCAATGCTACGGCTGTAGTCACTTGAACACAGCACAGTGTGACTGAAATGCAGACTTTCAAAATGCCTTACCAGGATGTATGTATATATATTTATAGACAATTGTATACAGGAGCTCCTGTATAACTTACCTGTTTACAAAGCCATTTGCATTTAGAGTTGTGCTGTGGCTACTGTTACCATGCATCTGTAAGCATGCTTTGAAGCCGGAGTACAAAGGTCAGTCTCTAGGCTGTGGTGGGCCAGGTGACCCCAACCCCTCCTCGTCTGCTCTCTGCCCTGAGCTGCTGCAGAGTGAGGGCACTATTTGTCACTCCCATCTTTGGCATGGGCTCTATGACGATTTGGCATCTGTCCCTCCTCTGAGATTTCCTACTTACAATTAAAGGGAAACACAGGCTTTGGAGCCTACAGACCTGTAGGTTCAAATATTAGCCTTATCTCAAATTAATGTCCCTGATGGGCAGTTGCTTTTAAATGTTACCTGTCCAACAGAAATGCCCATGGGAAGCCGGGAGGATGGAGTGTGCTTGCCACGCGGGGCTCTCGATGAAAGGAGCTGCTATTATTACAACATCCATATTCTAGATTTAACTTAAAAACATTTTGCCCAATTACTATAGACCTGTAGACAGCACTTTGCCTTGGAATGCTGTCTACACCAACCACTGCAGCTTAAAATGCCAGTGAAAGAAACAAGCACCAGAGGAAATTAAAGGAGAAATTTAAAATTTTTTTGAGGGACGCCTGGGTGGCTCAGTCAAGCATCCAACTCTTGGTTTCAGCTCAGGTCATGATCTCATGGTTTGTGAGTTCAAGCCATGTGTCAGGCTCCATGCTGCTCGTGTGAGGCCTGCTTGAGATTCTCTCCCTCCCTCTCTCTCTGCCCCTCCCCTTTCTCTTGCTTTGCATTCTTACTCTCTCTCTCTCTCTCTCTCTCTCAAAGTACACTTTTTTTTAAAATAAAAGTTTCTTGAGACAATCAAAAATGGAGACAAAAAATATCAGAATCTACAGGATGCTGCAAAAGCAGTTCTAAGGACATTCATAGCAATAAACACCTACCTTAACAAGCAAGAAAGATACCAAATAAACAACTTATACCTCTAGTCTTAAGGAACTAGAAAAAGAACAAAGTGAGCCCAAAGTTAGCTGAAAGAAGGAAATAAAAATCAGAGCAGAAATAGTGAAAGAGAATAGAAAAACAACAGAAAAGCTTAACCAAACTAAGAGTTGGCTCTTAGAAGAGATAAACAAAATTGACAAACCAAGAAAAAAAAGAACAAATCAACAAAGTTACAAAATTATAAGTGAAAAGGGAAACTGATACCACAGAAATTCAATCATAACACGCTACTCTGAGCAACCATATGCCAACAACTTAGACCACCTAGAAGAAAGGAAAAATTCTTAGAAACATACAACCCACTAAGACTGAATCAGGAAGAAACAGAAAATCTGAACAGACTACTAGTAAGGAGATTGAATCAGTAATAAAAAAATGTCCCAACAAAGAAAAGCCCAGGGCCAGATGGCTTCACTGGTAAATTTTACCAAACATTGAAAGAAGTAACCCCATTCTTCTCAAACTCTTCCAAAAAACTGAAGAGGAGAGAATACTCCCAAACTCATTTTATAAGGCCAACATTACCCTGATACCAAAGCCAGATAAGGACACTAGTAGAAAATAAAACTACAAGCCAATATCCCTGATGAAGAGAGATGCAAAAATGCTCAACAAGATATTAGCAAACCAATTCAGCAGCACTAAAATGATCATTCACCGTAATCAAGTGGGATTCATCCCTGTGATGTAAGGATAACTCAACAGAGGCAAATTAACCAATGTGACACATCACATTAATAGAAGGAAAGAAAATAGTATCATCTCAGGAGATGCAGAAAAGGGATTTGACAAAATTCAAAATCTGTTCATGGGGTGCCTGGGTGGCTCAGTTGGTTAAGCATCCGACTTCGGCTCAGGTCATAATCTTGCAGTTCGTGAGTTCCAGCCCCGTGTCCGGCTCTGTGCTGACAGCTCAGCTTCGGATTCTGTGTCTCCCTCTCTCTCTGCCCCTCCCCCACTCACGCTCTGTCTCTCCCTCTCTCAAAAATAAACATCAAAAACATGTATGTAAAACAAATCTGTTCATGATAAAAACACTTAAATTAGGCACAGAAGGAACACACCTTATAATAAAGGGCATATGTGACAAGCACACAGCTAACATCATACTCAATGGTAAAAGGTTGAAAGCTTTTTGTCTGAGATTGGGAATAAGACAAAGTTGCCACTCTCACCACTCCTATTCAACACAGTACTGGGAAGTCCTAGTTAGAGCAGTCAGGCAAGAAAAAGAAAAGTTATCAGAATTGAAAAGGAAGAAATAAAATTGTCTCTATTTGCAGATGCCCTGATTTTATATACAGAAAATCCTAAAGTCACAACCAAAAAATTGTTAGAAGCAATCAACAAATTCAGTGAAGTTACAGGATATAAAATTAACACACAAAATCAGTAACATTTCTATATACTAACAATGATTTTTTTTTTCTTTTAGTTTATTTATTTTGAGAGAGAGAGACAGAGTGAGCAGGGGAGGGGCAGAGAAAGACTTTGAGGGACAAAGAGAATCCCAAGTAGGCTCCATGCTGTCAGTGCAGAGCTGGATGCAGGGCTTGAACTCAAAAACTGTGAGATCATGACCTGAGCTAAAACCAAGAGTCAGATGCTTAACCAACTGAGCCACCCAGGTGCCCCTAACGATGAACTTTCTGCTACCAATAATGAACTTTCTGAAAAAACAATGAAGAAACTGATACCATTTATAATAGCATCAAAAACAATAAAATACTTAGGAATAAATTTAACCAAGTAGGTAAAAGATCTCTACTCTGAAAACTACAAGACACTGGTAAATTTAAGAAGACACAAATAAATGGAATAGCATCCCATGTTCATGGACTGGAAGAATTATTATTAGTAAAATGTCAATACTACCAAAAGCCATCTATAGATTTAATGCAACCTTTATAAAATTTCCAATGGCATTTTTTATAGAAATAGAAAAAAACCCTCCTAAAATCTAGATGGAACCACAAAAACAAAAACAAAAACAAAAACCCAAATACCCAAAAGAAATCCTGGGAAAGAAAGAACAAAGCAGGAGGCACCACATCTCCTGATTTCAAGCCACACCATAAAGTTATAGCCATTAAAACAGTATGGTGCTGACATAAAAACAGACCAATACACCAATGGAAAAGAATCAAGAGCCCAGAAATAAACCCAAGCATATATGGTCAACTAATATTTGACAAGGGAGTCAAAGACACACAATGGAGAAAAGATAGTCTTTTCAGTAAATGGTGCTGGGAAAACTGGATATTCACATGTGAAAGGATAAAACTTGACCTCTATCTTATACCACTCACAAAAATTAATTCTAAATAGATTAAAGGCTTACAATCTAAAACCATGAAATTCTTAGAAGACACAAGATAAAAGCTCATTGGCAGAGGACTTTGTAATGATTTTTTGGAAGTCACACCTAAAATGTAAGCAACAACATAAGATACAAACAAGTGAAACTAAATCAAACCAAAAAGCTTCTGCACAGCAAAAGAAAACCATCAACAAAATGAAAAGCCAACCTACTGAATGGGAGAAAATATTTACAAACCATATAGCCGGTAAGAGGTTAATATCCAAAATATATAAAGAACTCCTACAACTCCATAACAAAACAACCCAATTAGAAAATGGGCAAAGAACTCCAACATTTCTCCAAAGAAGATATATGAAAGCTCAACAGGTACATGAAAAAATGCTCAATATCACTAGTCATTAGGGAAATGCAAATTAAAATCACAATGAGATATCATGTCACACCTGTTAGAATGGCCATCATCAAAAGGACAAGAGACAATTAGTACTGGCAAGGATGTGGAGAAAAGGGAACCCTCATGCACTGCTGGTGGAACTGTGAATTGGAACAAGCCACTATGGAAAACTGTATGGAGGATCCTCAAAAAATTTTTATTTAAAAAAATTTTTTTTAACATTTATTCATTATTGAGAGATAGAGAGAGACTGAGCATGAGCAGGGGAGGGGCACAGAGAGGGGGAGACACAGAATCCAAAGTAGGCTCCAGGCTCCGAGCTGTTAGCACAGAGCCCGATGCGGGGCTCGAACTCAAACCGTGAGATCATGACCTGAGCTGAAGTCGGACGCCCAGCCGACTGAGCCACCCAGGCACCCCTGGATCCTCAAAAAATTAAAAATAGAACTAGCATATGATCTAGTAATCCCACTTCTGGGAATATATCCAAAGGAATATATGAAAACACTAACTCAAAGATATATGCACCCCTATGATCCCAGCAGAATTATTTACAATAGGCAAGACATGGAAACGACCTAAGTGTCCATCAATGGATGAATGAATAAAGATGGTGGGGTGGTGGTGGTGCTAATGTATGCATGCACACACAGTGAATATTATTCAGCCATTAAAAAAAAAAAAAAGGAAATCCTATCACATGCAACAACATGGATGGATCTTGAAGGTATTTTGCTAATTGAAATAGGTCATAGAAAAACAAACTATATGATCTTACTTATATGTGGAATGTTAAAAAGCAACCAACCAAAAAAACCCTACCAAAGTGATAGAAAAAGAGATCAGGTTTATAGGTTACTGGTGGAGGGGGGGAGGGTAGGGTATAGGGAGGGGAATTAGAAGAAGCTCGTTCAAAAGGTACAAACTTACAGTTATTAGATAAATTAGGCACTAGGATGTACTACACAACCTGATGACTGCAGCTAACCCCGCCCTATGATAAGTTTTTAAGAGTGTTGTCTCTCATCACTTTGTTTTTTCTTTTTATTCTGTCCATATGAGATGATGAATGTTAACTAAACCTATTGTGGGGAGCATTTCACAATATATACAAATCAAACCATCATGCAGTACACCTTATAGAGTGATGCATATCAATTATTTCTCAATAAAACTGGAGAAAAATAGTCACTGATTTTAATGCTCTGGCAACTAGTACAATGTAGGTTTGAAGTATCCAATGTCAAGATAAAAACTAAATCACCAGCCCTAAAATTTCCTTCCCATAGGTTTTATGTAAAACACATGTTTCTCCCTACATTATTATAGACATATACAGATTTTCTGGTTAATGAACCACATTGCGGGGCAGGGAACAGGGTGTGTGTGTCTCTTATAGTCTTAGAAACAAAATGTGGAAACCCCAGGAGAGAATAGTTTGGTGCTCTCCATTTCTCACTCTGATGTTTCTTTCTCCATGGGCTAGTCTCTGCCTGCCAGTGTTTCAGCCAAACACAGCAACAGAGGCAGTGAGGCCAGATGTGGCAAACTGCCCAGTGCTCTGCATTCTGACAGAGGGGCTGCTGCCCATGAACAAGAGCATATCTGGTTCTCACCACCTTTGCTGTTCAGCTGTGAAGGATGCACGTGTGCTATGTGAGTGACGGAAGGACACAAGGCAAATACAGCACAGCAAGTTTTAGACTATCAGGTCCACTAATGTCTGAACACGTCTCTCTGCACAGAAAGTATATAACAAGACAACACTATGAAGAATACAGCTTTTCTCTTCAACACCATACTGCATAACCGCTCACTGGTGTATGATGTGCCAGGGTTTATATTTGGTCATTTTCCTGGGACTCAGTAAAGCCAACCTCTGTCCTTTGGTGAAACCTGTTCTTAATGAGGGATATACTGAACTTATCAGTGCTAAAAATTTCCACAAATGCCAGCTTATGATCGCTTCAGATATTCCAGTGATAGGCCCCCAAGTAAATGGAAAATTCCAATCTGAGCTGGCTCTAAGTATGCAACAGATACAGGCTCAGACATCATGACCACTAACGCAACCCTCCACACAGGAACAAAAGGAAAAAGCAAACTCCCTTTTACCAAGGGGATAATGTGGGATTTCCTAAGGTCAAATCCTCTTTGGATATATGAAATATTAAATGTGCAGATGTATAAAGACTAGATCTAATTACCAAAGTTTTGATTACTTGCTCTCCAGTATGGATTTAGGTGTTTGAAATTAGCTACTAACTGCTTTGCCAAAGTCAACCTGGATAGCAATAAGATGCCAGCATTGCCTGGCCCTGGGCAAATCTTCCTGTGTCACATGATGAGGGAAATGAAACTGGAGCACAAGAAAAGAAGCAATGTTTCTTTTCTGTAACCAAATATGAAATAATGGAATAGCTACTCTTTCCCCTTACTGCCACTTTAGAGAAGGATGAAAATAGTAGACTGAAAGAATTAAAGAAAAATTATAAAGTTAAAAGCCAAAAGAAGATGGAAGGCATCAGCAGAAGAGAGGGTAAATAATGCTAATAAATGAGCTTTAGCTTCAAAAATACAAAAAATTTCAAAAGACCCAAAGCATGGACTTGCTTTATTTTCATGCCTGGCACAAAACTAAATAAACTGAAAGTTGGGATCTGAATTCCAGACCCAGCTCCCCTGTGCCTTTCTTCAATTAAAAAATACTGGTTTCAGGGTGCCTGGGTGGCTCAGTTGGTTGGGCGGCTAACTTTGGCTCAGGTCATGATCTGACGGTCCGTGAGTCCATGGGTTTGAGCCCTGCATCGGGCTCTGTGCTGACAGCTGAGAGCCTGGAGCCTGCTTTGAGTCCTGTGTCTCCGTCTCTCTCTGCACCTCCCCCACTCGCTCTCTCTCTCAAAAATTAACATTAAAAAACTAAAAAAATACTGTTTTCAGTTCTAAAATGACCCACTAAAAGCAAAATTCTAATAAACTTCGCTGCAAGCCTTGGTTACATGACTCGAAAAACTCCTATTAATCTAAAATGCTTCCAAAATAGTGCAGTTACTTAATGATCTAGATTTCTCAATGAAAGCTGTATTAGGTTTTGTGGACAAAAGTGTTTGATGATATTTCAACTTTTTTGGGACACTATTAAACTTGTCCCTTATTTCTGAACCAAAAGAAGTAATAACTTTAATTATGACACACCATATCCTGCATCCTCTTTAACGGCCGAATAAAAAGTGCGTGTTGATGGAACACCATGGCAACCAAGCCCTGTAATTCTATCTCCAGAGGTAACTGAAGGGCAGTCAGAGCCACGGGTATTTGAAGACTTCACAGACCTCGCTTTTAGCACCCTTTGCATAAGGGAGAACAAAAGCAGCCACTATTCTTAGAAAAGTAAAAGCAATGATGACAATTAAGTCACCACATTAAGCATCCAAAGAAAATACTGACTCATATTCAATAAAACGCAAATTAAGTAAAACATGCTTCAATCAATCATTATAGAATTTCAAATCTACTACTTAGAGGTTCATAAAAAGTAATAGCTAAAATATTTGTGTACATTGAGAAAATGCTATATGATTCTTTAAAAAATGTAATTTAAGGAGCTAAAACATCTAATTGGCAAAAGGGAAGATAGAGATTTGCCATAATTTCCTATGTCACATGCTTAGAGTAACATTTAAGGAATTATCAAAATAGAGTAAAAGGCTTTCACCATGTATTTGATTAAAAAGTCAGGGAACTGGAAGTTTACTGTCCCACTCTTCCTGAAACCTGGGCCATGTGGACCTGCCCACTAGAGACAGACAGGGAAAACTGGCCTTCACCACATGGAAAATCAGGCAAGGTCATGTGCACACTCGCTGTTTCCTTTTTCACTTCAAAGAGAGTTTTCTAACATTTAAACTGATCAAAACTCAAAACATAAAAAGCTGGACAGAGGGAGAGGGAAGGAAAGAAGAAAGAAAGCTCTACGCAATCCGCACTTTCAGGAAGAATGAAGATACATTCTGGCAGCATGTGGAACATCTTTCAACAGTCCTGTAACTTCTGCTCTCATAGACCATGCTGTTCCAGAGAAAACACAATGTGAAAAGCGCTCTTTCGTCTTATTCTCCGTGAGTACTCCCATCTGTGAAGAGAAACTACATGCTCTGAGAATGACTCTTTGGCTGCCTGTGCACTTCCCCATCATGGCTGTTCAATCAGGCCATCAGAATAAAGATCAGGCTCAACATTATATTCTGCCCTGAAGGTTTCTGAAATCAAGATGCATTCTTTCTACTAAGAAGATCATACTTATCAAAATAGCCAGATAATTGCCACAAGATAATTATGATCTGTAATTATTATTGTTGGTGATTGTCAATGATGCATAGGGAAGAATACAGCTTGATTTTCAAAGCCTAACCCTGAAGAAGCATGACAATCAAAAACTTGTTTTGACTAGTTAAAATGAACCAACGTGACACAGAAGTCACAAAAGAAAAATCTCACAGAGGGAAAAATATATCCAATTGGCCTGACTCAGCTTTTCTCAAATATAAGTTACAAGTTCAAACTGTAGGAGGATCTTTCAAGAATCAAAAGGCTAGGCCAAAACTCATGGCTGAAGATAGGTTCTGGAAAGGAGTGGGACCCCTAGGCCATTCAAGTCTCTAAGGGAGAAGGATGAAGTCTGGACTCTGCTGTACCTTTAGGTACATGCGGCAGAATCTTGTGGAATCTCATTGAATGCTATCTTGATACTACATGACATACAGATGGACAATAGAGACTGGACAAAGGTCATATTTGCAGTGAATAATTAAAAGTACCCACCTCCAGTTCTATAGATTTCTGGTTCAAGTTGTTCAATTCCAAGGCAGCAGAGAGGCTCATACTCTATTTGAAAGCTCCCGTGCTACTTCAGCGCTAGGCCAATATGATTTGATGCATTTTGACTGTGACATGGATAAAGTCAATGTAGTAAGCTTTTAATACAGCAAAATATTTCAAACTAACTTTGGTAACATTTGATTAAATGTTTTACCTTAGGCCCTGTAGAGACCCAATTTTGAAAATCTCAAATAAATGAAGATTCCCATTTCAAAAGATGAACTGTAGCCAACAGAAGAAATGTGTCTACATTACCATGAAAAAAAGTATTTTTCAGAAATGTATATCTCACAAATACATTTTACAAAAATGAGATTTCAAAAATATCAGGAAAGATGCACTCGCTTTTTCTGCCTTATTTGTTAAAATCACTTCCTGTCCATTTCATCATCATCTCCATATTCTACCATACAGTGGCCTTGTTTATAATGCCTGAATGGATTAAGAAATCTTGAATCCACTGGCCTGAACCCAGTGGGAAGAAGACAGGATAAAGCTAGATGTGTCTAATACTTGCTTCTTTCCTCCCAAGACACCTTCAGCCCAAACTATTAAGATCTTTCAAATTCCTGCAATTACCTTCTAAGATCACTGAAGTAGGACAGCCTATAGTTCCATTTCATCCTGGAGCATAAAGACTACAGTGGGGTCTTTTATTTGTAAATAAATGGGGGTATATTCTGTAACAAAAAAATAAACCAAAGATTACATTTGAAGGCATAATTTTATTACATTCACTACTGGGAGAAAGGTAATCTCAATGTATGCATTCTTTCTCTACTTCGTTGAAATCTAAATAGTACACTGTTGTATGCAAAAGGTTGTTTCAGTAAAAGATATTTTTGGTACTTTAAAAGGCTGGTTTTGCTATTATTCTTGAAAAAACTAAGTCTCTTGCCTGGCCTATTTTTCATGTCCTTTGTTAATTTGCTGAGCAAACCCTTTTCATCCACTTTATATATAAAGTATGTAAGTTAAATCTCAGTCATAGCTCCCTCTTTATCCTGTCAACATTTCTTAAAGACAGATATGCATATCAGACTTGGGGTGCTGCTCTGCCTCACTGCTCACAGAAAGTAGGGGCAAATTAATCCAAAGTACAAAGTTGACTGTAAATGAAATGGAGTTTACTATATATAGCAAACTGTATACATTTACTGTGTATGTACACACACACATACACATATATATGTGTGTGTGTGTGTATATATATATATACCGGTATATATATATTGGTAATTTATTTAACTTGATGCACGTTACTATATTCTGTTAGCGTGCTATTAATATTCAAAACATTTACAAGTATCTCCTTTTAAGCTATTTGTAGCTTCCCTTAAAGACTAGGTTAGCAATATGGTAGCAACAGCATTTGATAGGATACAAATATTCCTGATGATAAATAATGACAAAAAAACTCATATTTCATATAATATTTTACTAAACAATTTCAAAGTACTCATCAGTATCTCACTTTCTATAACTGGATAAACACAATAATGAAACTGGAGGGCAACAAAAGTCAAATGGATTGAACAAAAAGTGGATAGTCAGGAAAAGCAAATCTTAGTCTCAGGATTATTGACTTCTAAGAATCCCAAATTTACCCCTATTGGAAAATATGCCCTGTGCAATGTGAAAAATAAAAGTAATTTGTTTTAGAAAAGTTTCATATAAGATTTTAAAACAAGGCATAGTCTCAAGTGGTTAAAAAAAAATAAGAAATTTGTTAATAGCATTTAATATCTTCAAAATATGATTAATTAGCAAGCTAAAACATGTAAACTGTGTTTAGATTTGAATATGTGCTGTCAATCTGAAATCATGGGTTCCATTGTGTATCAGGAGACCAAACTGTTCTGCCTGAATAAAAGTGTGTGTGGTAGCGCAACAGTGGCCCCCTCGCTGCTCCACCCTGCCTCCCCCACAAAAAAGGAAAGATTCTAAACACAGCATATTAACTTACAAAATGTTCCAATACAATGATTAGATGTATCATATGTAAGCCTTTTTTCCTTTAACTTATTCTCCAAATTTGACCAAACTAAATATTTAATACATAAATCCTGCCCCATAGCAGTGATCCGCACAGGATTGTTTCTTGTAATCCCTTTGATATTCTCTTGCCTTATCATATCACTCAAAACAATGATGGTCTAGAAAGAGGTTCTGAATATCAACTCAAGGGTTAGAGTTTAAGTAAAAGCAGTTAGAGCAAAAGGAAACAGACACACACATCCTCAAATGCACTCAATCAGGGCAACTCTCCTGACAATGGCTGAATTTCATTCCAAACAGATTAATTTAATGATAGCTTTGCTATTAAAACAATTTTCAAGTAAAATGCTCAAGCATATTTCAATATAAGGAAAAAAGGATATTTCACTAAAAGGGAAAAAGCAGTTTAAAAGCAATTTAAAAATTTACTCCACAATGAAATGAACATGAACTCTGAAACAAAGACACAGAGAGAGTGTTGGCCTGTGGAGACAAAGGCCTGCCACGTGGCAGGGGGAGTGACTCAGCTCTGGGACAACCTAATGGCACTTTCCTTCCTCCCACACCTGTATCTGCTTGAGAACCACAAACTTGAGTCATGGCTTAAGAATATTTGATTTCAACAATAAACTTAAGGTAGTATTATTTTCACTTTTCCTCTGAAAGATTAGTTGAGAGAGAACACAAATGACTCACAGTAGAGATTTATGCTCTAGGTATGTATATGGCCATATATATTTGTTTTAAAAATTTTGATTATGACAAGCTTCAGGTAAAAATCATTTTCAAAGGTTCAATTTTTCATTTACATATAACCAATACATCCTATTTACACATGTATGACTCCATTTTTATTCAACTTCTTTCATATAAAGTGTATATTTTAACTGGTGTGTAACTGTTATATACTGATTTTACAGAAACACTAAACATCCTCTTATTCACTAGCAGTTTTGATAATAGTTTTGTCTCCACATTGAGAAATGAATATAGTTAAAAGCTCAATGTATAACATAAAGATGAAAACCCAGTGTTAACATCCTGTCTAGGGCCACATCAGGTATTCAAGGAGTCAACTGCCCCAATTGCATATATTATAGTTGCAACAAAACACAAAGCAAATATGATTCTTAAGACCCTGAAAAAGAGATCTGACTTATGAGATATTAACCACTGCTTAATGGTATTGATGTTCATTCTAACCTGGGTTCATTTTTTTTTTTTCCCAAAAGAACACTGATTTTTCTAGTAATATTTAACCTTAAAAAGGTATCTTAGGTCTTTAACCCTCAGAGAACTGGTATATTTTGGTAGCTAATCAAAAAAATAATCAGGAACATGTATCTTTGCGCAGTCTCCAAAGGGTTAAAGTGCAGAAATTGTCTGTCACTTGTTATATAAGGCACCCTATTCCACTTTTTTCTTAAAAGAAACTTTTTCTTTGGTTTCCTGTAATTTTTCAGTGAGTCTATCCTTTGTTTCTTCCATTTTCTCTGTGAGAAGCTCCTTGGTCTCTTCCATCCTGTCCTGCAGATACTCCTTAACAGGAGGTGGTGTTGACATGTAGCCCCGACTACGCAAATACTTCACAGTAAAGGAGGTTCCTCCCAAAGTCACGGTATATCGGGCAGGTGTTGCGATCTGAGGAGAAAACACAGGCAGATCAACAGCCAATCATGATTATCGTCTTAAGCAAAAACAATTTGAAATTAAAATTCTTACTAATAGCCAAACAGCATAAATTACTTTATTGCTACAGCCCACATGGTTTACCCTCCTAACAAGGGATGCTTCTTCTGTAAATGCATTTCACAAATATCTGTCACTTAGGCACTGACCCAAAGATTACAGAATATTTTTTTTAATGTTTATTTTTTTAATTTTTGATAGAGTATGAGCAGGTAAGGGGCAGAGAGGGAGGGAAACACAGAATCTGAAGCAGGCTCCAGGCTCTGAGCTGTCAGCACAGAGCCTGACACAAGGCTCAAGCCCACGAACCACAAGACCATGACCTGAGTCAAAGTCAGACACTTAACCAACTGAGCCACCCAGGCGCCCCAAGGATTACAGAGTATTTACAATAGAAGCACTGGGGCCTATAACCATGTGCTAGTGAACATGGGGACATGCTCATTGGGACATGAGGAAGATGGCTCAGGATCACTACGAACAACAAACATGCAAATGCTTCTGTTCCTTAAAAACCCTGCCAATCTATAGACTGTGTATCTAGAACTAAACCAGAACCAAACTACTTCAAATGGGCGAGAGGCAAACATGAGCCAAATGTTTATTCTTTACTGAATTTAGTTTAGTTTCACTTCCAAATCCCTTTGACTTTTCCAGGCCTTATGCTACTTTCTCATTACAACCCACCCTGGGTCTGGAATCCCAACTGGGAACTTCCAGGAAGCCAAAAAAAGTAGTTGGTACATATGTTGCAGACACACACAGGTTTAACTCTGACCAGAGATTTAAGGACTAAAGCTAAAAAGCAGACAAACTGGTCAAAGAGCAACACAAAAGTGGAGAGAGTCTATATCACATTCTGAGGCTTCCGTGTCAAAATTCAGTACCAAAACTCTTTGAAGGAGCCACCTCTGTTCTCTACCTCCAACTTCCCTCTTCATTCTCTCTTGAACTTACTCTAACCGAGCGTTCACCCTCCACCTCTCATCATAGTCACTGTAGAGGCCTGTGAACCATTAGAGGCAATGGAGATAGCCCCCTGCCCCCATCTACTCCTTGGAGCATGCCCTCACCTGGCTGCCACGCCCTCACTTCCCTGGTTTCCTTCAGCTTCAGAGGCTGCCACTTTCCAGTCCTACCTGTCCATTCCTCTTCCCGTTGCCTACCTCTGAGCACTATCGGGCAGCATTCAGTCCCTGCACTCCTTTTCTCTGCCTCGCTCACTCCCTTGGCAGTCTTTTCCAGTTTCATGTCTGTAGTGCCATCTATACATTAATGATTCTTAGATTTCCAGACCGAGCCTTTTCCCTAAATTCCAGTATATACAACCTCCTACTCATTTCTGCCTGCACGTCTAATAGGATCTCAAAATATCATTTATTCAAAACTGATCTCATGATGTTCAATGGTCCCACCCCAAACCTGCTCCTCTTAAAGCTGTCTGCATCTCAGGAAATGGCAACTCTATTCTTAAGTTGCTCAAGCCAAACATCTATAAGACAGTTTCGACTCCTTTCTCTTGCATAATTTACATTCAACCATTAAAAAATTCCATCAGCTCCACCTTCAAAACATATCTAGAATCCACCTACTACTTAGTGCCTCTCCTGCTACCACCTGGGTCCTAGCCTCTATCAGCTCTTACACACACCACTGCAATAAACCCTCCTTTGCTAGGTCTCTGGGCTTCTGCACTTGCCCTGCTATATATACAGACAATACAGCAGCCAAAATGATTTTGTTAAAACACAAGTCAGATGCTCAAAATTGCCCAGTGACTTTCCATCTCCTCTGAGTAAAAGCCAGAGTGGCCTGTAAGGCCTCTGTTGCCTCTCTACTGTTCACTCATCCCAACCACACTGGCTTCCTCCCTGTTCCCTCAAATACGCAAGGTATCCTTTGCACTTGGCTTTCTCCTCCTTGAATGCTCTTCTCCCATACAGCTGCCTGATTACTCCCTCACCTTCTGGCAACCATCCCTCTGAAAAAAACAAAAACAAAACCAAAAACCAGAAACAAACCCCGAAAACAAACACATCCTCTCTTGCTGGTTTGTTCTCTCTTCTGAGCATTTACCATCATCTAAACACTGTGTGTGTGTGTGTGTTTGTGTGTGTGTGTGTGTGTGTGTGTGTGTGTGTGTGTGTGTGTGTGAACTTTACTTTCTTTGCTTAACTGCCTCCCACTATTAGAATGTAAGTTCAATGAAGGCATGTACTTTGTGCCATTTTATCGAATTAGTTATTCCCAGTACCTAGAATGGCACTTGGCACACAGTAGGGGCTCAACAAATTTTTGTCAATTCAAACAAAGGTGCATTTTCAGGACAGTGCTAGCAGGCTGAGGAGTGTGTCACAGTCAGTACCAGAAGGTCACACACAGGTTGTTTTTCTCCTCTTTGCCACACCTCTTTTTGGGGCTTTGCTTTATTGAAGCAATAAATCTCAGTCTTTGTTACTCCACCTGAGAAACTGTGGGTTACAGAAAATACCCAGGAGAATCCCCTGCACATTTCCCACCTCAGAGGGACAGTGAGAGGGAAGAAACACTGCTGATACCTAACTACACGTACAAGTTCATGTTTCAAATCCCAACCTACAAACATTTACTGAGCACTAATGTGCCGACAAAGCACAATACCAGGCATAGCGAAAACAAAGAGAAAGAAGAAATGACTCTGAATTCCCATTTTAGGCTCTTAAAATCAAATAGAGAAACCAAACATTAAAAAAACAAAAACAAAAAAACCCTAACACTAGACCAGGATATGAACACACATAATATGGGAGCACAGGATAAGGAGCTATTATAATTAAGGAAATGATAATCATACCCATTATAACTAGAAACTTGATAATTTATGAATTTAATAAGTTTCAATGTTGAAAAACTCAGCAATTAAATGTTAAACCTCTGGTCAAAATTACAAGAAAAAAGGAAATCTCCCAAGATTTCAGAGGATTTTAATGAAGATGACAGAACAAAACAATGATACTTATACTACTATAAAACCATAATTCTAAGCATTTTTATACAACAGAATTAAAGTAACATCTAGCTTCCAAATGTTTTCTACTTGTTTTCTTTCTTAGAATGAAGACATACAGAACTTCTTAACTGTCAACTGAGAAAAATTAGATTAATATGGCTAATTTCCACAATTCACAATGAATCTCCTTTTCTAAAATAAAGACCAATAGATATAGAAACTCTGTTTATAAAGATGTCATTGTCTCAAATCCAGAGAACAGGTATTAAAAACTGTAAACTTCTAAAATTAAATATATGTAATGCTACTAAGTCTAAGGTTTATCCCATAAAACAATTTGAACTAAACTTTATTATTTTACTTATTAAGAAGAACTATTATAAACTGTAAAAATAAATGCTAAATATCACTAAAAGTCAGGTGGCATGTGGATCTCTGAATAAGGAAAATTAATATACTGTAAGTGGGAGAAATGTCAAAAAGATGACTTCTGGAAATTTGTTTCACATTTGTGTGATCACAACAGGTTAGGAATGATCTACCTATTTTCAAGGCACTTCTTCCTAAACCATCATTTTATTTATACTTAAAATTTTTATTTTTAATTAAAAAAAATTTTTTTTAATCTTTATTTATTTTTGAGAGAGACAGACAGCATGTGAGCAGGAGAAGAGCAGAGAGAGAGGTAGACACAGAATCGGAAGCAGGCTCCAGACTCTGAGCTGGCAGCACAGAGCCTGACGCAGGGCTTGAACTCGTGAACTGTGAGATCATGACCTGAGCCGGTCAGACACTCAACTGACTGAGCCACCCAGGCGCCCCATACTTAAAATTTTGAAACTTAAAAAACATTTTAAACTGTAGCCATTAGACATACATGAAATTTGGTATTTTAAGTTACAAAAGAACTAATATGGAGTTTTATGAGGAACTGAGCAGGTCATTGGTTAAGTGTGAAGAGCAACTGATTTACAGCTGTACTTACCTTAAACAAGGCATATGCTGTTAGGGCATTTCCACTCTGGGAATTTTTCAGAATGTTTACTACACTGTCAGGTAACCCAATGAGTTCTAGAAAAGGAACGACATTCACTCCTCTAAGAAAGAAACAAAGTAATTTAGATATATGTACACACAAACTTAACGGGATAAATATTTTCAAAAAATTTTCTGAAAACACCAAAACCAAATTTTGTTTAAAAGTCACTTCTGCATTATCAAGCACTGTGATTTCACTCTATAAGAACATGTACAGAACATTGGTGTTGTACCGTATCTGTTTGCGGCTTCTGCTTTGCTTCTGCACATGGTCATCCCTAATTACCACATTAAAAAAAAAAATAGAAGGATCTAGCTGAGTTAAATTAATTGCTTTATGTGATCTAAAAGGAAATAAAGGACCAGAATTATTTACCTGGTCTTAGTTTCCTCAATCAAATACCACTTTCTCAGAAAGCTCCAATTCAAACTTCAAGACCTAAGCTTTTCACCTCTAAAATTTTATGTCAGGTTATACTATTATTGTAAAAGCAATACTACAGTATCACTTGTGTTATTATGCAAAGAAGAAATAATTCTATGGGTATTCTAAAAGGATGCCTCTATTCTATTAGCAGGCTTAAAAGGCAGGTGAAGAAGCAATTACCATAAATTGCAACACATTTTTGGAGGGAGGGACAGAAGGCAAAGTCTCTAATATGAACTGTTAAGCTCTAATTTATTTTTAGTTTCCCTGATTACCAACATTTCGCATACTGGTGTGTGCTCTTTCACATTCTTGCTCTATCACTGTGTGTTGTTTTACAGACATTGTGACCCTTGACTCCTAAATCAGAACAAGGTTCTTGTTCTGTGCTTTCCTACGTGCACATAATTATCACATTCAGGAAATGTAACATATAACATGAGTATATAATGATACACAATATATTATTTAATATTAAAATTTCCTGAATTGTCCCAGCATATCCTTTAAATCACTATCTTGTCATTTCTCTCTGGTCTCCTTTTCTCTAGAAGTACTCCCCAGAACTTTTTGTTGAAGAGGGCAGGATAGTTTTTGACACTGAGATTTTTGAAGCATCCAGGCCTGTTGCATGGGAGAATATCCCTCAATTTGGATTTGTCTGATTTTTTCCTCTTGATCAGGTTCAGGTTAAACATTTTTCAACAGGAAAACTGCACAGTTAATTCTGTCTGTCTCAGTGCATCATAACAGAAGCCACATGATGTCACTTTGTCCCATATCGCTGGTATTGTGACTCTTGGTTAAGGTAGGCTCCACAGTGTGTTCCACTGTATAGATATTCTTTCTTTTTGTAATTAAGAAAGGGAATTGCCTAGATCCATTATTATCATGGATAGCTGTATCCTGTATAATATATAATAGCTAGCAAAATCCTAATTTATTCTTAATATTAAAAAAATAATTTGGGGGCACCTGGATGGCTCAGTCGGTTAAGTGTCCAACTTCAGCTCAGGTCATGATCTCATGGTTTGTGGGTTTGAGCCCCGCATCGGGCTCTGTGCTGACAGCTCAGAGCCCGGAGCCTGCTTTGGATTCTGTGTCTTCCTCTCTCTCTCTGTTCCTCCCCTGCTCTCATTCTGTCTCTCTGGCTCTCAAAAATGAATAAACGTTAAAACAAATTTTTTTTAAATAATAATAATTTGGGGCGTCTGGGTGGTTCAGTTGGTTAAGCATCCAACTTTGGCTCAGGTCATGATCTTGAAGTTCATGAGTTTGAGGCCCACATCAGGCTGTCTGCTGTCCACACAGAGCCCGCTTCAGATCTTCTGTCTCCCACTTTCTCTGCCCCTTTGTTTGCACTCTCTCTCAAAAATAAATATTTAAAAAGATTAATTAATTGGGGGAAAGTTGTTATCCCTCTATGACTTCACTATAATACTACAAAATCAGGGACTACTCTCAAGAACATATGGCTGACCATCAAGGAAAATTACCTATCATGTATAAGAGGAAAGCAGATAACTGAAGGAATCTTTAAAAAGTTTTATGAAGTCGACTCTAAGTCCAATCTGGTTTCTTCTTTCTCCACCATCAGTTCCTTTTCAAATCTCTTTCTTAGATAATGACAGAATCCCATTTAAAGCAAGACTTAGTACTACAAGGACTTAGCTATTCTGTGGATCGAATCAAGTCACAATGCACCAGAATATGCTAATTATATATTCTAGAACCAATACAATTATAAAATTATTTAATCATTTCCTAGCCCAGTATGTAAAATCTCCCTATTTAATAGCAACCATGAAGGGGGAAAAAAGACAAACATTTGGCCAAAAATCAGACAAAATTGAGTGATGGAAAAAAAAAACCTATCATAGAGATCAAACAATAATTACCTCAGACACCTTGCACAAGTATCTTTTATAAAATTAAGAAGTAAATACTTGGTTCTATTTAATTCTAAAATATTGATTTGATGGTTTCATTATTTTAAGAATAAAAATAACTCTTTCTTTGGAACTGCTGTATACGAAATACTAATGAGGGACTGATTTAAACAATAATATTTACTTGTCACTTTTTACTTGGAAGTTTCCATGGTCTGACAGAAATCTGTGCTTCACAAACTGCCAGCTTTATGGATGTTTCAATTGATGAAGAAATACGCAAGAGCATAAACACATTCACAGTACAGATAAAATGCAGTAAAAATTAGGCAGGATTTTGCCTCAGAATGGATCTGTAACTTTAGAGACTTAAGGCCTAAAACACGAGGCATCTCACTATGATGCCCTACGGACAAAACCATCCTCACAAAGCTACATTTGATCAGAGAGCATTTCTGGTTGGAAGATGTAAGATCTCTGCAAGGTTTGCCAGATAGAACAGACAACAAAGCTTAAAGTAAAATCTATTAACATATACAATTTAGATCTCCCTGAAATAAAATGTTTCAGAAGTCTAAGATCTTTATCACTGAGTTAACTAAATACAGAATGGCATTTCGTTCTCTGATGTCTAGAAAAGTGGTAATAATTCTAGTTGTCAGAGTGACTAAAACAAACACTGGTCAGTAACACAGTGTGATGTCAAATGCCCATCTTCCAAGTTACAAACTATTTTTTCCCTTTCTTTTACTAGTTAAGTAGGTAATAAGCAAGTAACAGAGAATTTGCCCAGCTACAACAACAAAAAAAAATAAAGCCAATCTCTTGTCAGTTGAATTGAAAACCTATATTTAATACAATCAACTTCAATCTAGCAATAAAACCACATCGCAGTGAAAGATGCACTGCCATTAGAACATATTCTCAATCCTTATTTTGTAAGTATTACCTGTGATAAGATCGTTACTTAGAAGAAATCAACTTTCTGAAGGCATAGGATTTAATAAAAACATTAGGAACTGTTCTGGGAAGCAACACATCCTACAAAATTGAAATTAACTGTGTGATGGTAGAACAGAACTGGACCAGTGCAGTGGTGTTGGGTCTGGCAACCACAGTCCCATGCTGACAAAGAGCCAAAAGGCAAATTGTGATGGATAAAGGGACAGGACTTTAAAGTGGATATTCTTACCACCACGTTTATATACAAACCATTCTGCAGAAAAAGAGGGAGAAGGATAATGCACACACAGGGAACAACAGAATGTTACCACAACCACCTGAGTGCCAGACAACATTGAAAAAGTCTTAAGCATAATTATTCATATCACTAGGTTACTTGGGGTCTGCTTTTTCATTTATAGAACTCTTTTACTTAAGAAGGTAAGGAAAAGTAAAAGGAACAAAAGTGCTCCTTTTAACAGTCCAAATGAGACCTCATATTCAATTAATTAAAAACATAAATTGCTCCCTCCAAGGCCACCTGGCCAAATGCTTATAAAGGGCAACCTAAGGTAGACAGAACTATCACTCATATCATTTTCCAGAGCACTGCATCAGGAAACCCTCAATGGCTCAAAAAAGAACATTTGATATGTACACATTAATTGAATACAGCTAAATCCTATAATAATTTTTATTCAAAATGGTACATGATTTAAACCAAGGGCAGTTTTGAAGACTTCCATAAATATTACACATGTTCATAAAAATGTCATTAATGAGAAAGATAATTCCATTAAGTGTACATATAAGTATCTTCTATAAAGGATAATAATACATGATAAAGAAGGATATAATTGAATATTCGGAAGATAATGGAGAGAAAGATGTAAAGAGAATCAGAACAGCATCAACTACACAAGGTAAAAAACCCTTTTAGAACTTTTGTAAAGAAACACCTCTAATCCTGTGTTTTCCAAAAGTAGTCATTATCTTTTAGTTTGTAAAAAATAACTTTGTCCCCAAAATGACATATTTTATTAATACCTTAATATCAAACCATTAAATAAAACCAAATATTGAATATCAGTGGACTTTTAGAAAGAATAAAGTAATTCTAGAGCCATAGGAGATTTTACTAAAATGTCAAAGTAGTGTACAACATCGGGCCATTTCATTGCCCTCAGGATGGTGAGCTCCTTCAGCTCTTATAGCCCAGGCCACTACAAGAAAAGCCCACACAGTACGTTCAAAGAACAGGCACACACGCATCAAAACACTTTGGTTACTAGTGTTAAAAACAAACTGGAAATCATTGAGATCTGTTTCAATGTGTGCTCTTGCTCCTAAAACACCATAAATAACTTACCTTAAAAGAAAGGAAGAATATTTATATTTAACAAGAAAAGCACATTTAGAAATTTTGTGTTTTACAATACCTACAGGCTAGGCCCACCAAATTAACTGTTTTTAAAAGTTTATTTTAGTGGTGGTAAGAACACCTAACACAAGATCTACACTCTTAGTTTTAAGTATACAACAAATTAACTTCTGATTAAAACAAAAGACCTTACCTTGACATTTATCAGATGTGGGTAACACTAAAACATAAGTCTGCAATTTGTTTATTTTTGTATCTGCAACAGGTATTAGCCAGGTTTTGGCAAAAATATCATATTAACTTCCCACCAAAATCATACATAAGGCAAAATAATAGGTAATTTTTTATATTCATGAAAACTTCAAGAAATACAGAAGTATAGAACTCATGGTGCTGCCAAATTTCTGAACTCTCTTACATTGACAGATGAGCATAAGAGCACGGGCTCTGAAATAAGCCACCAAAATATTTTGGGAAAAGCTAAGTTATTTTGACTTACTATTGCTTAATTTCATTAATAAAATGGGAATAATTACACTACCTGCTTCATATAGTTATGAGAATTAAATGAGATGATACCGTTTAAAATGTTAGTATAATGCCTGTTATACACACAAAGCAAATTTAGCTATGAAAATATCAAAAACAGCTATGACAAACAGTCATCAGTTAAAGACATTAAAGCATTAAAACTATTTAAGGCTTTCATTAGTACAATTAGGAAGACTGACATTCTGATAAAACAGGGAAAGGTGCTCAACCAAGCAAAAACTTACTTTATGGCTGCATAATAAAATGTTCCAAACCAAACACCAGAAGTTATTAGATGTACTGGAATCAAAACTTTTCCATATTGTCTAAATGTTTTCTTAAATCGCTGATAAAGACTAATAGATTTGTCTTGTAAAGGATCAGGCTCTTCCTTTCTTTCCGAAGGAGTTCCTGGGGATGTGGCATTGGATGATATAACCCTCTTGGATAAAATATCTTGCTCCCACTGTCTATGGTGAAGGACCCCCGGTTGGGGTGGATGAGCAGTAAATGGCTTCTTTTCCTTTGCAACACATTGGACAGGTGATAAGTGCAGCCATTGTTTTTGAGGGCCCTGTACCAAAACTACTCTGGATTCAGCTTTATACAAAAGTAATTGTCCCTTTATGTTTTGACAGTGTGGTTCCATGCATGTCCTATGTGCCAGTCGGAATATAGACCTTGATACATTCCATTGCATTTTGAAGAACGGTGATTAGTGGATTTCGGCTTCTACAGAGACCAGATAAAAAAAAAAATTAAGACTATACATAGATTTCAATTTTAAACTAATCCACTTAAAAACAAATTAACTATTAGGAAATAAAGGACAGACACTGCTACCAAATCCACAGAAATTAATGTTAAGGTATGTAGTTCTAACATATCACAATTTTAAAACATTACTAAAATACATCATTTAAATAGGATATAGTAAACTAGTCTAGCAGACATCACAGAGGATAATGTTTTGAGGTTATCTTATTGCTACAAAAGGGATGTTTGTAGGACTTCTGTTTTTCTACAAAGAAGCTGTGTAGTATAATGGAAAAATCATAAGATCTAGAAACAAAAATCTGGGCCCTCATGTTGTGGGGACATAATTCTATACAATCGCCTTTGACATTTTAAGTCTAAATTCACTAGTAAAATGAGGATTACTTCACAGGGTTGTTATAGAAATTACATGAAATTTCTGATGTAAAACTGCTTTTGTAAGTGAACAAGCATCATGTAAGTTATTACAACTGTTAAGGTCTGATAAATAGTTGATACAAGTACCATCTATTCTATAATCCCTTTGGACTAAATTAATTGCTTTCGCCGGTGAGGAGACAGTTTCCAGATATCTAAAACTTTTTGTCAGAAAGACAGTATAATGTAATTTTAGAAGAATATAGACTTTGGAATACGATAGACACAACTGAGTTAACAGTGTTATTATTTTGAGCAAATTACTTAGCTTCTCTAGACATAGGTTCTCCCACTGGTTAAACAGAATTACAATATGCATTACTATATAGCAAATTAGTTCCCTTCCCTTAATATCAGGGAGTGTCACCTGACCACTAATCTCCACCCTGACCCCACACCAGCAATCTTACTACTTCTACTACATTGTGAATAACTGATCTTATTTTTTAAACTGTACACTAAATAAGTCAACAGTATTTGAGTTAGCACTCCAATAAATACAGATACTCCATTTCACATGAGTATCTGTTATCTGGGGTACAAAGCTGTCTATCATTATATAAAAATATCCACTAATGAATTGTCCCCATATAATCTCCTGACTCATCCCTAATTAAAAATTAACATCAGCTTCTATTAGGCTCTCGCTGATAATCCAACAACACAATGTAAATAAATTATGAAATGAAACTGCATTATCTGAAAATAGGCTCCCAGGAAACCTTTAAAGGGGATACTGAAGATTACTGCAATGAAAAGCAAAGTCAATGACAAGTAACAATCTGAAGAATCAGACCAGTTAACAACAAAAAACTACAGGGATGAAAATAGGTGCTTCAAATAATGACTTAAATATTAAATGACTAAGAAAGACCATAGAGAAAAATGATTAAGTCCTTAATTACTTTTATGAAATTGACTTGTTATTTGTTGTGAAAGTCAAGCATTAAGTAAAGGATGTTTTATTGTGCTTTCTTACAGTCCATGTCCTAAGTTGTTTTGTTTTCTATAAATCTATGCTATGCCTATTCCAAAGGTGAAAAGCATCAACTGATCATTTAGTCTAAGAATTAGCTCAGGTGGAATTATAACCTAAAATTTGTCAAATATATATATGGCTTCATTTTTCACACACAAAAAAATTCCTTTTGAATATTTTACTATGTTTTTTTGGTCTTTATTTTTGTTGGATTTGAGGATTTTCTCCAGCACCATTATCTTTGAATTATTCCTGTCTGTGGCTTTAGTGGTGTTTTCTGAACTCAAAGACTTTCTGTTTTGCTTTTAAATCTACTTCCTTTACAAGGCTGTTTTCCAGGAGTTCAAGTTCCCAGACTAACTTTCAGATAATCAGATTATTGTGTGTTTGTGAATAAAAGAAAAAAAAGATTAAAAAAAATTTTTTATAAAGTAGTTTTATTTTGTAAGTTTTATTTTATTTTATTTGAGAGAGACAGAGACAGAGTGGAGGAAGGGCAGAGAATCTCAAGCAGGCTCCATGCTGCCAGCACAGAGCCCAGTGCAGGGCTTGAACTCACGAAACCATGAGATCATGACCTGAGCCGAAACCAAGAGCCAGATGCTTAACCGACTGAGCCACTCAGGTACCCCTAAATTTTTTTTAGTGTTTATTTATTTTTGAAAGAGAGAGAGAGAGAGAGAGAGAGAGAGAGAGAGGCACGAGTGGGGGAGGAGGAGCAGAGAGAGAGGGAGACACAGAATTCGACAGGCTCCAGGCTCTGGGCTGATGGCATGGGCTGTCAGCACAGAGCCCAACGCAGGACTGGACCTACAAACTGCAAGATCATGACCTGAGACAAACTCAATGCTTAACCGACTGAGCCACCCAGGAGCCCCAAAGAAAAAAAAGATTTTTAAAAAGCCTCTTTCCAAGCTTCCAGTTTGTACCCTTTTCCCTGGTTTCCCCAACTACTCCCTCCTAAAGAAAATATTTTTTTCCCATCCCACTTTTTATTGCCCATTAAAAAAAACCACACATCTTTATTGAGATACAATTCTCATGCTCATTTAAGGTGTAGAATTCAAGAAATTTTAGTATATTCACAATTGTGAAACCATCCTCACAATCTCAGTTTAGAACATTTTCATCACCCCAAAAAGAAACCCCATACCCACGAACAGTCACTCACCATTTCCTCCCCATCCCAGCCCCTGCAACTATTAATCTATTTTCTCTCTATATTTGTGTATTCTGGAAATTTCATATAAATGGAATTATATTATGTGGTCTCTTGTGACTGGCTTCTTTCACTTAGCATCACATTTTTAAGAGTCACCCCTGTATTATTTGTTCCCTTAGAAGCCAACCTTTGGGCTAGTGGTTTCTAAAACTGGCTACATATTAGAATCATGGCAGGGTGGGGATACTGAAGGAAAGGAGAGATAATCTGAAAAAACCAGATTCCTGGTCTCCATCTAGACCTAACAAATCAGAATCTCCTACTGCCAGGTCACACCTGACAGTATGAATTTGGGGATCATTTCTCTAGGCCCAGCAAATGGCTTCAGTGACAGAGGCAACATGGTGGCAAAGGTATCATCCATTATTGTTGCCGTCATCATCATCATCATCATCATCATCATCATCATCATCATCATCAAGATATTTTTGAGCCCCTAATATGTGGTAGGAGTTTTATAAACACTTTACATGTATTAACTCAGATTATCCTCATAACAATCCTATGAAGGAGGGACTATTGTCATCTTTTCATATTTGAGGACACTAAAGCACAGAGGAAATATCATTCAACTGGTGAGTGGAGGAGCTGGGATTCAAACTTAGTCACTAAGCTATATGGCCACTTCCAGAAGAAAGAAACAGTGCCAATTTTCAGTAAACTAAGACATGTAAGACACATGATAAAAGTGCCCTAAGGAAATATAGGGCCCAAGAAATTAACCTTTTTTAAAAAGTTTACTTATTTTTGAGAGAGAGCAGGGGAGGGGCAGAGAGACAAGGGAAGAGGGAGAGAATCCCAAGTAGGGTCCTCACTGCCAGTGCAGAGCCCAAAGTGGGGCTCAAAACCACAAACTGCAAGACTAGGATCTGAACCTAAATCAAGAGTCAGACACCTAACTGACTAGGCCACCCAGGTGCCCCCCAAGAAGTTAACTTTTACCTTAAAATTAACTTTTAAATTAAAAACAAAAATTAAAATTAATTTAAATTAAATGGCAACATATGGGTAATAGCTACCATATTTGACAGTACAGCTCTATACTTCCAAAGTGATCACAATACTGACGACATACACAGTAAGACTCATTAGATTTCAAGGAACAAACCTACTTCAGATGAATGCAAGTAAAAGTAGAGGGCAAGTACAGACTGAGTAGTATCATACATATCCTGGAATGAACAGGCTTCAGGAACAATAAAACCAAAGCAAGGTAGGAGTTATCTTGTCTCACAGCAAGCACCTGTGTATAATGGCCTCAGCCCACTGGCAGTTTCCATTTCTGGATTTTATTAGTCTGTTCATCTTTTCAATTAAAGATAAAAGTTTTTGGTTATCGGTCAATGATGGAAGTGCTACTCCTCATAAACACTACTCAGATCAAATCAGTTATATCTGGACAAGTGGATGAGTGGCCTGAAGAAGCTGTGAACTAACAGGACTCTATTTCAGATACAAATGCAGAACCTGGAGTGATGAACAACTTAAATTTGAATTTCTTCCAATGAAATACAGTAATTTCAGTAATATATTTTTTAAATCATGAGACTTAGCATATAACAAAAGCTGCCTGTTATTTCCTACCCCTAGATATGAAATTCTCATATCTATAGATGAGAAAGTGTTCTAAACTGCTTATGCTTCAGTTATAGAAATAAATGATGAAATGTATTACAGGACCCAAGAAAAGTGACATGATTACACTGCTTGTTATGACTATCCTTTTCCACTTTAGAATTATGTCATAAAAGCTGTTAACACTACAAGTGAATGGCATATGATTACTGGTGCCTAATTCTCAGTATACAATCCTACCCTGTATGGTAGGGATACTGATTCTGTCATGACTTAATTTTCGTGAGCAAGCAGTAGAGTTTAACAACTGAGAGTATCCAAGAGGTCAGACTGCCCAAGTTCACATCCTGAAAACACTATAACTATAAACTATCTACTAATAAACAAGTTAATTAGCCCCCTTGTGCCCTGGTTTCCAATTTGTAACATGGGGTTAATAATAGCACCTTCTTCATAAGGTTACCAGATGAAAATAAATGTAAAAATGTTCAGAAAATGACTAGCATGTAGCAAGTGCTCATAAAATGTTACAAGTTATTATTGTAAGTAAACAAGATAGTCTGTTGCCCTTATTCACAGTGAAAACAGCCTAAGGATCAGTGCCTGAGCTGAACAGGGATTATACAGGATAAACGAAAACAGTTGCCTAGGATGGCTCTGGCACAAAACTTGAAAAACTATATGAAACTGTACTAATCAAACCAATAATATCCAGTCTCTTAGGCATAGGCCCAAGACCAGGCATGAAGCAGCAGTAATATACATGTCTGAAAGTCCAGTCTCTCATGTAGCAATTCTGAGGCAAAGAGAAGATGAAGACATAGTGGTAAAGAGTAAAGGTATAAAGCTTCCAGTTTCAGGATGAATAAATCATGGGAATAAAAGACACAGCATAAGGAATACAGTCAATGATACATTAATAGCGTTGTACGGTGACAGATGGTAGCTACACTTACGGGAGCCTAGCATATAGAATTGTCAAATCACTACCTTGTATACCTGAAACTAATGTGACATTGTATGTCAACCATACTCAAGAAAAAAAGAAAGAAAGAAAGAAAAAGAAAGAAAGAAAGAAAGAAAGAAAGAAAGAAAGAAAGAGAAAGGAGTAAAAGTATAAGGAAGCAGTGGGAACCAAAAAAAGAGAAGCCAAGTTAAAGGAATGATAGAGAAGAAAGAATGGATTGGAACAAATGCCTTTGAGAAAGCACAAATGTTAGAATGCTGTTGAAATTCTAGAGAAGCTATATCCTCAAATTCCAGTTCCATGAGGCAAATGAATTAGTTCATGAGATTCCTTTACTCCCTCTGTATCCTAACCAAACCCACACTGCTTAAGATTATATGAACATGTTTCTGTTCCTCACAACCTGGAACACTAAAACATTCAAACAGCACTAGAAATACAACTGAGTGCAAAAGGAATTAAGTATATTCCATTTTTATATACCAAATAACACGCTAACTAAAAAGACAATTGAAAAAAATTCCAATAGCAAGATTTAGTTTTCTATTGTGTGAATTCAAAAAACTCTTGTCAAACAAAATCTTACTTGGAAGTTCAATAAAAATAAATAAATCAAAGCAAAGTTGCTCAGGTTAAAGCAGGAGTGGGAGGAATAGTCTTCTGGCTTGTTTCAAGTCCTCCAGCCCACAAGGCACTGTCACAGATGCCTTATGCAAACAAAATCACAAAGTAGACAAATCCTCTATAAAGAATGGTTCTACTTTGGGGCACGTGGGTGGCTCAGTCAGTTAGGCATCCAACTTCAGCTCAGGTCATGATCTCATGGTTCACTGGTTCGAGCCCCGTATCGGGCTCTGTGCTGACAGCTGAGCCTGGATCCTGCTTTGGATTCTGTGTGTCTCTCTCTCTGCCCCTCCCCTGCTCACACTCTGTCTCTCTCTCAAAAATAAATAAACATTAAAAAAAATGGTTTACTTCTTCTAACTACCATTTTCCTGCAAGTCACAGCACAGCACTAATTCCTTCTGAAGTCCCTGAACCCCACAAACTACACAGAAAATTGCACTGAAAATGTAGATACTGGAATCTTCTTTTTCTCTGTGGACTTTAAGTTCCTGGAGACTGAGGAGTTTGTCTTGATTCCCAGTAGTGACAGGGACTAGTGCAAAACCTGGCATCCAGTGGGTGTTCAACTAATTCAATTCCATGAATGTCAACAATCTGTCAGTTTTTAAAAGACTCGATTTATCTCTAATAAATGACTTCTAAATTCAGTGTAGCATCTTCAATTTGGACAGTTTTGAGCAGTTAATAACTATAATATGTTAAGAGCTTGAATGGGAAAAGTAAACAACATACAATGTAAGCAAAGTGGAAATTCAAAGCATCAAAAGGAAATGTTACAAAACAAATACACTGTAACAGAAATGAAGAATGCCTTTAATGAATTCCTGGTGGATTTATAATCCACATACCCAAGGAAAGAATCAGTGAACCTGAAGGGATGTCAATAGAAACTTGCTAAACTGAAATGCAAAGAGGAAAAAAAAAAAAAAAATGCACCCTTTTCCCCATACCAAGACACATACAAAAATACCAGAACAAAACATCCAAGCATATGGGACAACTTCAGAAGTTGTAACATACACATGGTAGGAATGCCAGAAGAACAAAGAAAGAAGTAAAAGAAATATCTGAAGTAATAATACATGAGAATTGTCCAAAATTACTAACAAACACCAAACCACAGGTCCAGGAAGCTCTGAGAATCAAGTAGGATAAATATCTAAAATCCCTATCTGGGCATATCATATTCCAGTTGCAGAAAATCAAAGACAAAGAGAAAATCTTGAAAGAATCAGGGGTGGGGGGTGGACCTTACCTAGAGGGGAGCAGGAATAAAGTTAGAGCCAACGTCTCATCAGAAACCAGGCACAAAAGAAAGTGAATATTTAAAGTGCATTCAGAAAAATTATCAAAGTAGAATTCTGTATGCAGCAAAATTATCCATCAAAATGGAAAAGAAATAAATTATTTTATCAAATAAAAAAAAAACGGAGGGAATTCATCGCCAATACACTTGACCTTCAAAAAGGAAACAACATGGAAATTTGGATCTACATAAAAAAAAGAAAGATTGACAGAGAAGGAATCAACAAAGGCAAAATCTTTTTTATTATTAATTGATGTAGAAGATAACTGTTTAAAGTCATACTAGTAATACGTTAGGTGATTAATAGCACATAAGTGAAATGAAAGATAGCGTTGTCACAAGGAATTGAGAATACCCTATGATAACACTCCACAGTAAGGCACATGTAACTACACATGAAGTATTATAGTATCATTTGAATATGGACTTAGATGAGATAAAAATGTATTATGAACTCTAGAGGAAGAAAAATACTATGTGATCTCACTTATGTGTAGAATCTTAAAAGAAAAAAGAAGAAATCTGAACTCATATAGAGAACAAATTAGTGGTTGCCAGAGCCTGGGAAGGAAGACATATATGGCAATGGATGTTAAACAGACTTACTGTGGTGTTCATTTTGCAATATATACAAATATTGAGTCATTAAGTTGTACAACTGAAATTAATATCTTATATGCCAATTGTATGCCAATTAAAAAATAGATGTTCAACATCATTTGTCACTAGGAAGTTGCAAATTAAAACAGTAATGAGATACTACTACACACCTATTAGAATAACTAGTATTCAAAACACTAACAAACACCAAATGTTTGTGAGAATGTGGAGGGAATGTGCTGGTGGGAATGCAAAATGGCATAGGCAATTTGGAAAACAGTTTGGCAGCTTCAAAGAAAGCTAAACATAGGCTTACTGTATGATCCAGCAATAGCACTCCTAGGTACTTACCCAAATAAGTTGAGAAGTTATGTCTACAGAAAAACCTCCCACACAAACATTAATAGCAGCTTTATCAGTAATTGCCCCAAACTGGAAACAACCAAGAAGTCTTTGATTAGGTGAATGGATAAGCATGCTGAGTACCTCGAAACAACAGACTAGTATTTACTGATAAAAAGAAATGAGCTATGAAGCTGTGAAGCCATTAAACGACACGGAGGAATCATGTTGCCTAGTGAAAGAAGTCAGTCTGAAAGGCTATATACTATATGATTCCAACTCTAACACATTCTGGAAAAGACAAAACTACAGAGACAGTAAGAACAGCAGTGGTTTCAGGGGCGCCTGGGTGGCTCAGTTGGTTGAGTCCGACTCTTGGTTTCGGCTCAGGTCGAAACCCGTGTTTCGGTGCTGACAGCACAGAGCTTGCTTGGGATTCTCTCTCTCCCTCTCTCTGCCCCTCCCCCAATCACTCTCTCTGTCTCTCTCTCAAAAATAAATAAATAAAACTTAAAAGAAAATTAAACAAAAAAAGAACAGCAGTGGTTTCAGAGGCTGCACAGTGAGAGAGGAAAAAGATAATTAGGTGGAGCACAGGGCCCTTTTAGGCAGCAAAATATTCTATATGATCCCGTAGTGGTGGATAAATGTCATTATACATTTGTCAAAACTTACATTAATAATTGTACAAGACAAAGAATGAACCCTAACGCAAACTGTGGACTTCAGTTAGTACTTCAATTCTAACAAATGTGCCACACTACTACAAGATATAGGGGAAACTGTGGGGGTAGGGTTAGATAATATGGGAATTCTCTGTTATTATCTGTGTTCCATGTTTCTATAAACCTAAACTTCTCTAAAAAATAAAACCCATTAACTTTTTTTTTTTTAAAGTACACTATGTGGCCTTGCCAGATACAACTCATATTTAGTACAGCTTTAACCTGAAGAATAGGTATGAGGAAGGGATCAATTGTAGAACTCATCAAGCTGAAACATAACAAAAGGGATAGGAAAAGAATTGCCTCTAGTTATACAAACCCTCTCAATTACTATCAAACAGGAGGACACTCAAATTTGCTTCTTTCAATAGATTAATATTCTAATTTGTTCATTTCAATCTCTTGTCTTAATCACACCTTGACTGATGCTTAGAAAAAGTAAAAGCATGCAAGTTTATTTGTAGTATTTTCTGGGCTGTTACTCTCCTCCTCCTTAATGCATTTGATGCCTTCAATTTAATTTATATTATAAAATCCACCTCCTTCAACCTATTCTGCTTTTGAGCTTTCTAATACAAGAACTGAGCGACATATACAAGCTGTGGTAATGATGGAGCCATTGTTAAATTCTTAACCTTCAAGAAAAGTTAAATCATGCTGCCTAGTGAATTCCTAAAGAATTTCATTAATAATTGATTTCCAGAGCAGTCTTAAATGTGAAATGTATCATTTGTATAGAAAATCAGTGATTTTTCCAAAATTACCATGTAAATATATTCATTTACATAAAATGTTTATATCTTTATGTCTTTACAGAGGGTCTAAATTTCACAAGGCAAACCATGGTGATCTGTAATCCTAACATTGGTCCAGAATCCACATGGTTCCACTTCTACTCCCTTCTTTTCTGGGCTGGCAGGTGTTATCCCATTGCAATGGGAAAAAAGTAGGCTTTGCAATCAGAAAGATCTGAGTTCCAACTTTTCTGGCATTACTTTACTTAATTTTTTTCCTTATCCCTAAAATGGGGTTAATTACACTTTTATCATATGGTATTTATGACAATGAAATGAGATACAGTGTTAAGCATCTAGCATTTAGCATGCTGTAACAATAATTAGTTCTAGTTTTCCTTCTTTACCTTCTCATCTGTCAACCCAGCCAAATCAAGTTTGTATTCTTCCTTCATCTAAACTTTTACCATTACTCCATTTGGATGACCCATGCAAAATCCCAACTTCTTTAGCAATGCATTCCACCTTGAAATTATCTGATATTGCCCCACAACTGAAATCCTGAAACTACACTATCCCACTCTCTGCAGCCTCTACTTTGAGCCTTCACTCCCTTACCTTCTGGATTCTAGTTCCAAGGCCTTACCCCACCCTACCTCCTTTTTTCTTTCAAATGTAACAGCTCCTCCAGGTTTCACTCAGAAGTCTTTATCCAGCTTCAATTCTATAGTGCATTACTTGAATTACTACTCTGTCAATCTGTAATACCAGCCCACAAAATCTAATCTGGAACTAGTCCAACTATCTGTTCTTCCTACAACTACATTTCAATAGCTGAGCACTAACATAAATCACACAACTGAGTAGATTAGTACCAGCATACACTGAGGGTAAATTACCTGATCTCAGAGAAAGGCTCTGAATGTTATGTGACAATCCACAATGGTTCCTGATCCAATCAGCTTCCCTTTCCCTTTCCTCTCAGTGACCATTCCACACCTTTCCCAATTTCTTCAAGCCTCTTATACTTTATTTTCAGCCTCATAACATAGAAAAGATACAATCATCTCTCCTATTAAATTAAAATTCTACAATTTCTCTTACAATAAGGGCATAAGTACTTTTGCCTCACATAATCTCCTTCCTTTCCCTCTCTGAATGCATCACCCACTCTGTCTTCTCACCCTGCTCCAGCCACGATGGCCACCCTTACAGCTCTTCCAAAAAGTTAAAGAGTATTGTAGGAATTTTGCATTAGCTGTTCTTTCTGCTTGGAATAGTCTTTCTCCAGATGTCTGCATGGCTAATTCCTTCACTTCCTACAAGTCATTCTTTCTTTTTTTAACGTTTACTTATTTTTGAGAGACAAAACCTGCTTGCACACAAGCAGGGAGGGGCAAAGGGGGAGAGAGAGAGAGAGAGAGAGAGAGAGAGAGAGAGAGAATCCCAAGCAGGATCCACACTGTCAGTGCAGAGCCAGGTGCTTAAATTCACAAACTGTGAGATGATGACCTGAGTCAGATGCTTAAACAACTGGGCCACCCAGGCGCGCCAGTACAAGACTCTCTTCAAATGGTATCCACTTAATGAAGTCTAACCATCCTATTTAAAATTGCAACACCACTTCCAATCTTCCCCTCCTTCCCAACGTCCCAATCTTCCTTATCTTGCTGTTTCTTTTCTCACAGCACTTACCTTCTAACATCCTATATAATTTACTTATTTATTGTATTTACTACCTAATGGTCCCACAATAAAGACAAAACTATCCCACCTTCCCTTTAAAAACAAGCCAAAGTTATTAGGAATGAATTTTCTCAACTTCAGCCTTGCCCCTTTTAAAGTTAACTACATCAACACCCAACTCAGAATCCATTAACTTCCTCAGAAAAGGAACTATCTCAGCTCTCCACCATGTTCCAAATCTAACCTCTTCCTGTCTTTTCCAGGACTCCACTCAACCACATTTTCTTTATATTTTTTTACTGCTATTCTCCTTCCTATGTACTTCAACCGCCCTCTCCTCTGGCTTCTTTCCTTCAACATATAGATATGCCATTAAGAAAATAGGTCTCTTGGGGCGCCTGGGTGGCGCAGTCGGTTAAGCGTCCGACTTCAGCCAGGTCACGATCTCGCGGTCCGTGAGTTTGAGCCCCGCGTCAGGCTCTGGGCTGATGGCTCGGAGCCTGGAGCCTGTTTCCGATTCTGTGTCTCCTTCTCTCTCTGCCCCTCCCCCGTTCATGCTCTGTCTCTCTCTGTCCCAAAAATAAATGAAAAACGTTGAAAAAAAAAATTTAAAAAAAAAAGAAAATAGGTCTCTCAGGGCACCTGGGTGGCTCAGTCAGTTGAGCGTCCGACTTCGGCTCACGTCATGATCTCACGGTGAGTTCGAGCCCCACGTCCGGCTCTGTGCTGACAGCTCGGAGCCTGGAGCCTGGAGCCTGCTTTGGATTCTGGTCTCCCTCTCTCTCTGCCCCTCCCCTGTTCGCACGTGCGTTCTCGCTCTCTCTCAAAAATAAACATTAAAAAAAATTTAAAAGAAAGAAAATAGGTCTCTCTGTAATATCTGCCCAATTTCCAATTATCCTCACTGTATTTAAGGATCCCTAGTTCATTGGCAGCAGTTTCTGCTAGAACTCTTGACCCACAGAGAAGAGCAATCCCATAGTTCTTCATGGATGCTGGGGTTCTCCTCACCAATTTATTTCTCACTTTCATGGTGAAAGGTATCTCCTCTAGACCCTCCCAGAGCGGGTGAGTTGTTCTTACATGATTAAGACACCTTACCATTCCAATCTCCCTAGGTCTCTGGATCCATTTCTCTGTAATATAGCAAGGCAGGTCTGGTATTTTAACTTCATTTGGGGGGGGAGGGGGTCACCTTTGTCCATGCTTCAGCCAACCAACCAAACCCCTAAGGCTACAACAGTGAATCCAGAATCTTTGCTTAGTGGTCCCTATTATCAATAAATTTGGCCTTGTCCAACTTTATGTTCCTTCCACCATTATCCCCCACCTTTAATATCCATTCCCACAAAAAATCCCCCAGATTTCTACATGTATAAGTCAAAATAAATCATGTGGTTTTTAGAGTGCAGTACACCTCGTTCTGGAACACACTTTGTAGCTTCCCCTTGAGGGCCTGCGGGGACTTGGGAGTCTACTTATAGGTCTAGAAACAAAGAAGGGTGGTAGGGGTAGTTCCTGAGGAGAATCAGTTGTCTTGCAAGGCAATTACCTCAGGGAAGGTACCATTACAGGGACTTCCCACAAAGCAAGGTTAAATTCTTCAAAGAGGAGTGGAAGGACTGCTTCTACGGGCAAAGACAATGGATTAAAATTTAGGCGTTCAGTACCCCATTCCAAATTTAAGGATTACATTCCTTCTCAATCAATGCCCTCATTTTAATAGCAGATACTCTGCTATACATTGTAATTCAGCCACTTTGCAGGATGAGACTTTGGGTTTGGTTTTCAGCAATCTCAGCTCTGCAATTACAGGAGATAAGTTTCTTTAAGGCAGATATAAAAAAATTTCAGGTTATTTATGTAGAGTTTGAGCTGAGAATCTGAAGACCTGAGTTCATCCTTTTCTTTTCCCTTTCCCCAGCACAGTTAGTAGCCAGCAGTCAGCAACCAGTCTCATTATACTTGTTAATTTGACAAAAATGTTTTAAGTCATCAAATATGTGATCATCCCATCCTTATCTTGTATAAATACTTGCAAAGGATGGTGATGTTCTGGGTTTTGCATATTTCTGTTGTCACATCACACTATGGGCTATCAGTGACCTTTTCACTTATTAGTGCCTTTAAATCTAATTAGATTAGAAAGGTAATTCCAGGAACATCATAACCAATTCAGAAAACTCATCTTCAAGAATCTGCTTCTCTAGAACCACTCTCAGCACCAAAATTTGAATCAGGCAAGTTTCTCCAGAGATACAGAACCAAGAGAAAAAATTTATACATACATCTCTAGCTATCTATCTGTAGATTTATCTGTATTTAGATAGACATTTCTATTAGAAATCTATTATTATTTATCTAAATACATAAATATTTATTTTAAGATTGGCTCACAAAATTGTGGGGGCTAGCAACTCTAAAATGTGTTGGGTAGATCGGCAGGTTGGAAATTGGCAGAAATCAATGCTGTAGTCTTGAGGAAGAATTTTTTCTTCTTGAGACACTTCAGTTTAAAATTCAGGTCTTCGGGGCGCCTCGGTGGCTCAGTCGGTTAAGTGTCCGACTTCAGCTCAGGTCATGATCTCATGGTTTGTGGGTTCAGGCACCGCGTCAGGCTCTGTGCTGATAGCTTAGAGCCTGCAGCCTGCTTCAGATTCTGTGTCTCCCTCTCTCTCTGCCCCTCCCCCACTCATTTTCCCTCTCTCTCTCGCTCTCTTTCTTCTCTCAAAAATAAATAAACGTTAAAAAAAAAAGTCAGGTCTTCAATTGATTGGATGAGGCCCATCCACATTATTGAGGGTAATCTCCTTTAAAGTAAATTGATTGCAGATGTTAACCAGATCTTTAAAATGCCATCATAATAACACACAGATTAGTGCTTGATTAAATAACTAGGTGGTATAGCCTAGTTGACATAAAAAATTAACATCACACATAATAAACTTACATTTTTCAACCAAATCTTACTTTCAACTATACCAAAAATCTTTTGAACAAGAATATCTTATGTGCTCCAAAAATGCAGTAAAATTTCAACAGGAACACTTTGGCAAGTGTACTGGAGGAACAGTCCTTCCTCCAAGACTGGAGAAACAAAACTTCCATAAACAATTCTCTCCCACCTCAAAGAATACCATCATCTTTAGGAAGCTATAAGATTGTATCAACATTTACAATTTTTTTATGTTTCAAAAATGTGATCTTCAACTACACAACAGAAATCACACTTTAAAATTATACTTCTGAGAGCTGTCATTTTGGAAACTAATGACTTAAAAAGAGGGATGGTATCTACTGAATCTGTTGCTTACCTTTACTTTGACCAAAAAACTTGCAAGTTACTAGTCCGTTTCCTTTCACTGACAAAAGTATAATCCAAACCAGGAAGCAGGCTGGATGACTAATGAGCCAAATAATCAAAACAGTGCATAAAGAAATCTTATAAATGAATTGAAATAAATCTTGTATGTCCTTTAAAAAAAAAAGGATTTTTACAAAACTTTTCTTGGTAATTCACTCATTCAATCATCACCCAAGTATGCCAGGCACTGTTCAAGGCACTTAGGTTAAATCACTGAACAAAATGATGATCCTTGCCTTGTTGGGAGCTCACATTTTAGCAAGTAATGTCTTTATCGAGTTATTTTCTCTCTGAATATAATAACCCAAGCACTGGGAACAATCAAGAAATTTTCTGAAAATCCATTATGTGCCAGCCAACTTCTAGTTCTGAGCCTGGCCTTCTAGCAGGCAGGGTTTCATTGTTAGCACAGCTTCTGGTCTCTGGAACCAGCTTGCCTGGGTCCAAATCCTAGTTTATTACTTCCTAGCTTCATGACCTTGGCCAAGTTACTTAACCCTCATCTATAAATAAATAAATAAATAAATAAATCACAGCAACTACCCCACTGGATTATGTAAGAATTAAATGAGTTCAAATATGTAAGGCACTTACTCTGGCACACAGAAAATACCAAAATATTTGCTATTATTAATTCAAATTTCAGAAAATCAGACATTACTCAGGCAATAATGGGGGAAAATAACAACAATAGTAACTTTTAAAACATTTTTGTCTGGGCCATTCACTCCTTCCACTACAACTACATTCAAGCGTTCTTCCTCTATTCTCAATTTACTGACTTTCAGTTAAGTTTTATAAAATTTACAAAATGTGATCTCTATATATCTCATGCATGACATCAATTCATGGTGGAGTTTGCATGCACACATATTTAAGAGGTTTTTAATCTAATGAAAAAATTTCTTAAAAAGTCAAAATTAGATTCATTTTCCCTAAAATTACAACAGCAATTATCTCAAGAAATTTTAGCATCAGAACCAGTAAATATGGCCATATGATCGCCTAGTTTTAATGCATGGATATGTACATAGTACATTCAATCCCTAGGACCTATACCTTTGCAGTTCTCAACATTCAGGAACTGAAGTTAATTCTCAAAACAGCTCACTCCATACAATTAAAAACACAAGCACAGTCATCTGAAATTGAAGGCTCATTCTCATTTGTTAAAAATAGGCCTCATTCTTGGTCCAAAGTTTATAGAGGGTCAACAACCTCAAAAAAGGTTAATGCCCACAATTTAGAAGTGACTGGATTGGAAAGTACATGCTGCAAATGTTGCCACCCCCAATGCAAAGTCTCAATGTAACTACCTACTGACAAGGCAGGCCAGTAAAATACGTTTTCAAAGTTGCTTTTAAAGGGATCAATTTTGGTAAAGAATTCAAGATGAACTGTAAATCTAATCACGTTTTTATACCCGTAAAATGGGGGTGCTGAGGCACAACAACTAAAATGTGCACGCCATCAGTAACTTTAGTTCACAGATACAGTTTTGACCCTAAGTCCCTGGTTGAAAGACCTGAACTATGGAAATCCCAAGTTTCAGTACAGTGGGTGCCATGGGCTCTCCAGTGGAAGCGTGAGGGGATGGCCAAAGTGAGTTTTCTCCCCCAACTATCCCATACCAAAGTCCAACCAACACAGAATAATACCACAATGTTTCTCAAGAATAGGGATGGGCTGCCCCCACTCCAGAATCTGACAGATGAGAATGGCCTCCTCAGCGGGAGGTATGGCAGGTCTTCCCAAATACAGCGGTAGGGAACGACCTACCAGTCCCTAAGACGTTGCTCATTTTTAAAGTAACTCCAAGAGCGGCGGCTCCCAGGCCCCTCCCTCAGCCGTCTTCTGACGAAGGGAAGAACAGAGGGCAAAGGGTTAACAAAGCACAAAGCTGAAAAACTATCCCCAAACCGGATTTGCAGAGCCAGGGGCCTTACAGAGAAGGGCGGGGGTGATCTCTTTCGGCCGCCAGGGCTTGTGGGCAGGATAGTGTGCAGGACCCCGGCCCTGCAGGCGGTTTCCCGGCACGGCCCGAGGAGCGGTGGTCGCCGGGCTGGTGTTGGGGTCACGCCCCAGGTATTTTCCCTAACATGCACCGAATTGAAGGTGCCCTCTCGACCCCTCCCGCAGTTCCTTTCAGGTCTTGGGCCCGGGCTACCTCTTAGGACGTTGAGGCCACCGCGTTTCCCGCCGCACAGGCCGAAAGACAGCTCCTCTGACGCCACGGAGGTGTCACTCAGGAGAGTGACCTGACCAAACGTGGGTCAAGATGCCGGAACCCACCCGGGTCAGGCAGACTCTCGCCGCTCCCGCCCCGCCGCGCCCCCCCGGGGCCCGCCAGCCGCGCCCACTAACAACGTGCTCGCCACTGCCCGAGCCGCTCCGCGCGTCCCACAGCTGACCCCCGCGCGCTGCACGACGGGACTCGTAGTTCCGGCGCAAAGGTCGTACGACGCTCCACTCTCCGCGGAGAGCGACGTCACGTGATCCGTCCACTCCCCGGAAATGGCGTAGCAACAACGCGTGGCGCCGACGGTCGCTTCCGCAAACAGAATCGTGGATGGATGTGTAGGTGAGTGTGGCGGCTGGGACGTTGGCTCTTCTTTGAGTTTAGGCCCTCTGCTGCCTTCGCTATTGAAGGAGGACTCCAACTCTTGACACGCGCTCGCTTCGCGTTAGCCCTGTTCTTTCAGTACCAGTAGCGAGGGATTTATTGTGCACTCAGCCAGGAGCTAAGTGGGCAGTACTTGTAGGAGTTGGCGGGCTCTGTTGCTTCTCCAGACCGAGCGAGCCGGGATCTGGAGAAGCCAGAATTGGAGCCTCAGGCCGCACCGCAGTGGTGCCGAGAAGGCGGGTTGGGGAGGGGTTGTCAGATCCTAAGAAGCGTCTGTAATGAGCGGCGGTTTGGAAATATGGACCCGAGGTTTAGTAAGAGCTAGGCCGCGCCAATGACGGAAGAGGGTGAACTTGTCTGAAGATTTCCCTTCTCGCCTCTGTTGCGTCTTCCTAGGCCCCCGAGTTGACCCCCATCTAGCTGGCGGGTCGGGGCGGAACACTTACCTGCTTGAGGTTAAGCCGGGTGGCCCTGGCGCCCTACTTGGTCGTTCTTTGGGAAACTGAAATGACGAAGACATGGCCTGCCTCAGAGGTGTGACTGGAAAGCCAGGTCGAAATGCCTATTTGGATATTTAATAAACTTCCATCTCTATGTCAGTTTACTCAGTACCTTAAGCTCCTTCCTTGAGGATTCTGAGGGGCAGCTTTCTTTAGTTTGGAGTTTATTCATGATTGCACTTTGATGCTCAGTTTCTACTCTTACCCACCTCTGCGGTTCTTTGAAATTTTATGTTGTTTATTCTGACCTATTCGATTTTTTTTTTTTTGACATCCCTTTCGTGGTAATAGAGTTGCCTATAAAATACAATCCACTCTTACTCCTAATACTAATTTTAGGCGCTGATTGCAGCCAGCGATGTTAAATCACATTGGTTTATTGGAATTTAAACCAATTTTTGTTTCCTTAATAGGAAATAAGTGGCAGGGTGGAAAAGATAGGCATTTGATAATTTTGTGGCCAGTATTGCTACATAATGATTTTAAGTGGTTATTCTGAAAATTACATTTCTGGGTGATTTTTTTTTTTCTTTGATTCAGTTCTTCCTAGTTTGGCACGTCTTGGTATTTTGTTACCTACCCCTTGGTTATTGAAAGCTAATATCCCTTGAAACTTTTCCTGGTTTATAGTGACTTGTTTTTACTTATTCCCTTAAGCAACCTCATTTCTTACTCTATTTCTTTACTCAAAAGACCTTTTCCCCCTTCTTCATAATTTTCAGGTTCTGAATTTGCTGAATTTCATGGATTTTTTGACTGTTGCTCTCCCTTATCCATTTGGTTTGAATAATACAGCCTGACATTTTAAAAGTGGTATTTAGGCTGTAAGCTTCTTGAAGACTAACCAAATAGTGCCTTATTGAGATCCTTGTAGTAGGAGTATAGTGAAATTGTCAAATGACTTAATAAATTTCTGTTCCAGGGCGCCTGGGTGGCTCAGTCGTTAAGTGTCTGACTTTGGCTCAGGTCATGATCTCACTGCTCATGGGTTTCAGCCCCGAGTGTGGCTCTGTGCTAACAACTCAGAGCCTGGAGCCTGCTTTAGATTCTGTGTCTCTGTCTCTCTCTGCCCCTCCCCTGGTCACACTCTGTCTCTCTCTCTCTCAAAAATAAATAAACATTAAAAAAACCCTCAAAAAAATATTTCTGTCCTATAGTTCACTTATTTCTGTCCCCCTTCCATTTTACACATAGGTCTGTGAACATTTGAAACGGACTTAATAGTCATTAAGTTGCAGGCTGGGTCATGAAACTTCTTGTCCAAAGCTATTTATACTGTCTTTCCTTTCCAATTCTGACACCGATTATGAAATAAGGATTTCAGAAGTTAACTGTAGGTTCCCAGACTTTTCCTGTTCTTGGTGCCCTTAATATCTCTTGATTATTTTTCTTAGTTAACCATGAAGGATTACTAATGGGATGTATACACCTGTTAGGTACTCTCAAGTTTTGAAGTCAGATTTGACATTGCCAACTTCATTTCCTGATTCACATTGATTTCCTGTGGTACCACCACAACCTCAGCTTCACAAAGTTCTGATGTCATTGAAAGGAATGTAGTGCAGTCTATTCATTTGAAACCTCTATTTGAAGCTGTATTTGTGATATCTTCTAGATGTCAGATATCATGGTTTCCCTTAAAATTTTAAAATACCCTGCTGTACCTGTACAAGTTTGCTATAGTGTCCAGCTCACAATTTGGGAACCAAGGCTATAAAGTAAAGATCAGAGTAGAAATGAAACTAGTGCTTGTATAATACCCCCACTTCATCTGTCAGTTTCAATGGCAGTAATGACTTTTATGGATAAGATTGTATAAAGTGTTTGGGGATTATAGTTAGTACTTGCATATTAGCATATTCAGAGATTCATTTGTAATATATACTAGTTAATATTTTCAATATTCTCTCCATAATGAGATTTTTTAACTCGTAGTTGATAACTGAGATTAAATGGCTAGCTTCTGGTTAAAATTGTTTTAAAGTTTCAGCCTTGATGTTTACAAGTAATATCAAACTTTTGCCATTCCAGTGTTAGTTCATGAAGTTTTACCATCTAAGTAATCAAAAATGGAAAATTCTGTAAAAGCAGAGTGTGAAAAGATCTCTCTTGAAGAGGCAAAAGCATCAACAGATTCGGAAACAGAGTCTTCATTCAGTATTAATGAAAACACAACCACTCCTGGGACTGGGCCCTCTGAAAAGTCTCCTATCTGTGGACACGTAGACACACCAAAAAAGAGAAAAATGGAATTTGAAGATGATATTGTAAAGGAAAGTTCTAGTTGTGGGGAAGACACTCCAACCAAGAAAAGAAAACTTGATGCTGAAATTGTTCCAGAGGAAAAAGGTTCTGGTGATGATGAAGGCATTTCAAGGAAAAGAAGAATGGAAACTGATGATTTTCCAAAAGATGAACCTTCTACTGGAGATGGCACACAGAAAAAGAGAAAAATAGAACTTGAGGATGTTCCTGAAAAGCAAAAAGTATGTTGAATGTGTTTTCTTTTACTCATAATGGAATATGTCACATTGGAATGTGGAGCAGCTGTGAGAGAATACTGTTTTTTACATAATCTTAAACCTTAAGAATATAAGTTTGTAATTATTTTTTATCTATTTGTAATAGATAATGTCTTAAAAGATAGAGTAGGTTTTTAACTCTGTAATTTAGTTGCTTTTATTTAGATGAAACTTCTAATTGAGATAATTTTTGTTATTTAAGAACTCTTATTTGACTAGAAACTTGAAAACCAGTTTTTATAGTTTGCTTTTTCTCAGTGTTTTAAAAAACCAGTTGATACATTTTTTTTCCTTTTTTGTTAGGTATTCATCACTTTCTTGTGTCCTAAATAGTAGAGATTATGACTTAAGATGATAAATTTCAGTATTACACCCAGCTTTACATTCCTTTCTTTAAAAACATTTCTTTTTAATGTTTTTATTTATTTTTGAGATAGAGAGAGACAGAGCATGAGCAGGGGAGGGGGCAGAGAGAGAGGGAGACACAGAATCCGAGCAGGCTCCAGGCTCTGAGCTGTCAGCACAGAGCCCAACGCGGGGCTTGAACCCACGGATTGTGAGATCATGACCTGAGCTGAAGTTGGACGCTCAACCGACTGAGCCACCCAGGCACCCCTACATTCCTTTCTTAATGTGATTCTTTAAATGATATTGTTTCTAACTTCTCATTGGTGTAGTACATGCAATTTTAAGGCTGATATTTAGCATGGATATTCTAGAACAAGGAACAGCAAGTTATTTTCATCTGGGAATACCATATTATGAAGGAATCTGAGGCAGAATCTAGATTTGAATAGAAAGAGTACTTCAGTGAATGAGTAAAAATTCTGCCATCAGTCTTGAAAAGTAAGGTGTCAGATAGGCCAGGCATTTGTCGTTGGTGGAGTGTGAGTTCTTGTTAACAGAGGGGAGCTTGTATTATAACCACAGTTTTCAAACTTTATTAGCAGCAGAACCTTTTTTTCAAGTGGAAATCTTAAACCTGATATGTAAGATAGGTAAAAGATGAAGCACTTTGGTTGAACGGGGAAATGTGGGAATTTGAAGCCCTTTACCTACCATAGCATTTTTACAAAATGCTTAGTATCAGGTAAGGAGCACAAACTGAAACTTTGGAGTTAGATGAAGAGAAAAACAAACAAAAAAAAAAGCCACAAAAACAGAACCATTGACATGAATACAGCTTATTGAGTTCTAATTCCTTTATTATTTAATGCTTATGTGAGTTTTAGGATAATATAACTTATTCCTATTTTATTCTCTTATAGGAACCCCATCCACTGATGGACATTTATTGAATTGAATAAATCAGAACTCTGGAAGAGTACTGGTTTTATTAAGACATTGACATTGACACCAAAATTATATAGATGAAAGATCAAGATGAAAATTTTAAACCAAGAGATGTTTTTAAATACAGGAAACAGGGGAGAACAAATCTTACGTATGATTATAATTAGTAGGATTATGTGGTCAATGTCACTGCTTTTTGAAGTTTACCAATTTTATTAGTATTTTATCCTTATGTAGGTCAGATGCTCTTTTAAGGCTTATTTTTGCCATGTTCTGATCCTTAATTTTATTCCATTCTCTTATTTTCAGAACTTAGAAGAGGGACACAGTTCAGCAGTGGCTGCCCACTACAATGAACTTCAGGAAGTTGGTTTGGAGAAGCGTAGCCAAAGTCGTATTTTTTACCTCAGAAACTTTAATAATTGGATGAAAAGCGTCCTCATTGGTATATATGATTGATTTTTTATTTATAGTTTGGAATTTTTTATTTTAGCTTATGTCTTTTTTTTTTTTTTTTTTCTTTTCAAATGGTTATACATTAAACTACTTGGTCTTTCATTCCTATTCATTTAATTATCCAACCTTGACTTGGTAAAATTAGAGCAAAAATGAAAACTAGGCCTTTAAGATACATTTTTTTCATATTTACTTTTGGAGTAAATAAGATATTGCTGAGTGTTTAATTGATATTAAGTTCATAAGTTAACCAGGCTTTCAAAAGGCAGTATGCTCCTTTTATACTAAGAATTAAGGTTACCTAGTGCTATTAAGTAATTATTCTATGTTACTCTAATAGTTTTGGAGCAATGACTCATTGTTGGATTAAGCATTTAGCTTCTATTAAGTCAAGAAAATGGGCATTGTCATGATTTTTCATCTCTAGGCCTTTAATGAGTTGGTAAAGACGGTGGTATCACCACATATGTGGTAATTTTTTATTGAACTTGTACAGTGTTTGGGGAAAAGTAAAGTTTACTTTGAGGCTTGATAAAGACATCCAACTTTTTGGAGCCAGCCAGCATTTTATTTATGGAAACTCATCTTTAAAATTAGAATGTGGGGTGCCTGGGTGGCTCAGTCGGTTAAGTGTCCGACTCTTGATTTTGGCTGAGGTCGTAATCTCGAAGTTCATGGGATCCAGCTCTACACCTGCTTGGGATTCTCTCTCTCTGTCTTTCTGCCCCTCCCCTGCTCACGTGCATGCTCTCTCAAAATAAAAAAAAACATTAAAAAAAATTAAAATGCAAATCAGTGGAGAAATATGATTCAGAATATATTTATTGCTCTATATATTTAACATATTAAGTAGATTCTTAGGTGAGTTTAGAGAATTTTTAAAAGCCAGTGTGTTTTGAAGTTTTTCACAGTAAGATTTTGGTATTTTTTTTTTAATTTATTTAAAAGCCAGCCTCAGGAAAAGTGAGAATGCTTTTGTGATGACACTGGAAAGAATGAAGTGCTAATTGTGGAGACTTTTTAGTAGTTTTGATGATAATTTACTAATTTTTATTTTACTTATTTTAAAGATTTTATTGTTTTAGTAATCTCTAAATCCAATGTGGGGCTTGAACTCACACCCTTACGTCAAAAGTCACATGCTTTACTGACCGAGTCAGCAAGGCTTCCTAGTAATTTACTAATTTTTAAAGATACCTTATTCATTCTGAATAGTTATTAGGAGTGGGAACTAGGCTCATTATTTCAAACACATATTAATATTTTCTATCTCACTTTTGTTTTTCATACTCATTTTATTACAGAACTATGACTTATTTGTCTCTGCTAGTTTTCAGCTAGGGTAATTAAATGTTGCCTCCCAATTCCTACCCGCCCCACCCCCCTTTTTAAGGTTAGTATTATGGCATTTTTAGTCTATACTTCTAAGGTAATCTTTGAACCCTAATTCTCATTTCTTTTCAGTTTTTCTTTTCCATTCCTCATCATCATCAGTAACATAGATAACTTCTTCGGTATTTTTTCTGATGTGTCATTTGTTCTTGTATTTATTCATTGAATAAATATTTTTAAGTTCATCTGTATTTTTTACATCATTGTATTATTTTTATAATCAGGGAAACAGGTCATTTTCAAAAAGTCATAAGTCAGATTTAACAAATTTTTTCTCCCTGCATATTCATGCTATTCTTTCTTCCTTCAGCAACTCTCTCATTGGGTGCTTTGCTGTCTGCACCTGTCTTTCTGATTCTTTTGCCACAGTGTGGTCTGTGCCAAGTTCTGTCTTTGGCTTTTTCCTTTCTCTTTTTAAACATCCATTCTTTGTCATTCATTTATTATGCTATTTAAGTTTTCTAGGGGAAAATTAAATATAGAACACTGTGCTTCTGTCAAAGTTACTTTAACATCCTATGGACAGTGAAAGGCAGAAATATTTACACAGAGTATTTTAGCAGTCACAGTAGTACACACATGAAATAGGAACTGTTAAACTCAGAATAATAAGGACAAGAAGAGTAGATCTAGGATTCAGCATTGTATCAGGTTTTTGAATTGCTGAATACTTCAGTTTTTTAAGAATATTAATAGGCCTTTAACTGATATTTGAACCATTTGGCTATTGATACATTGGACCATACTGATACTATTTGTTGGTTATTAATGTGATTTGGTAGATTGGGATGAAAGATTTTTTAGAGTGGTTAAAAATTCTGATGATACTGGGGCACCGGGGTGGCTCAGTTGGTTAAGTGTCCGACTTCAGCTCAGGTCATCACCTCACAGTTCGTGAGTTCGAGCCCTGTGTTGGGCTCTGTGCTGACAGCTTGAAGCCTGGAGCCTGCTTCAGATTCTGTGTCTCCCTCTGTCTCTCCTCCGCTTGCACCCTGTCTCTCTCTTTCTCTCTCAAAAGTAAATTAAAACGTTTAAAAAAAATTTAAAAAAAAGAACTCTGATAGTAAAGTTAAGAGGTATGTATAGTTTTGGGACTTATATTTGTTTCTTATATTTGTTTTGGTGGTAAGCCTGACACCTTTTTTGAAAATCAAGCACTCTATGACCCCATAATTACTTTGATTTACGTAGGTATATTATAAGCTAAACATTTAGCTTTCGGAAAGAGAAAACTATAAAAATTACGAGTAGGTTTTTTCCTTATCATGAGCAAGTGTTGGATTTTCTTGTATTAATTAGAATTTAAAATGTCTGCTATTCAGTGTTGAATCAGATTCTAAGAGTAACCTTCAAAAACCTGTCTTAACTTTCTAAAATACCAGGCACATACTCTTTTATCTTTAATGCTAGAGGATGAACTTAACTCTTAGTCATATTTTGAAATGTTTACCAAAAGTTATAAATTACATAAATGAATGTTTAATAGTTTATAGTAAATGTCAGGCAGAAGTTAGTAGGTTTTTAGGGGTTGCAGTTGATGCTGTGGTAAAAATGGAGGAAAGATCATTTCTTATGACTTATTTCTTTTAGGGGAATTTTTAGAAAAGGTACGACAGAAAAAAAAACGTGATATCACTGTTTTGGACCTGGGATGTGGCAAAGGTGGAGATTTGCTCAAGTGGAAAAAGGGAAGAATTAATAAGCTAGTTTGTACAGGTAAGGTAAATAATGGTGTGGGGAAGAATAATTCGTGATCAGTCAGGTAAATGGAAAATAAGCAGGATCTCATTATCACATGATACTAAAAGATCTTATAAGAAGATATCTGAGGCTGTGTGTGAGATGGGTGTTTTTTAAAAATGAATTATGAGACTTTACTGATGGTATTATGCAGTATAGTTAATGAGCCTGGTATAACTTGTCCTCCCTAAAAGGAAGGAAGTAATCAAAGATAGAGTCATGTCTAAAACACAAACATGAAAAGACTTCCACTGGCCAAAGATAGGACAATTTCATCATCAAAAAGAATAGTGATTACAGTAGATTGAAACATCAAATAAAGGGGAACCCCCCCCCCCCCCCCCGCCGCAAACCCTCAGTATTCACCCTTCGAGGTTGCTATAGGAAACTTACTCATCATTCTGAAATCCATAAATTAAGGGGTGGGGGCTGAGTATGTATCTTCCTTACCTTATGTGAACTGTATTTCAAAGTAACCAAATGGTTGACAAAGAAAATTCCTCTTAACTAAAAACTCCTAATGAATAAATGCAGGAGGAATGATGAAAATCACTATTTTCCACCCTCAATGAAATAATAGATCTAAGCAACAATCATAGAAGTTGCTAAATCTATTAGGTGAAAAGTTGATAGGAATTTAATAACTGAATGAATCAAGCTCCTGAACCCACTGGTCAGTCTTAACACTGAAGTAGGACAAGCAGATGTTATGTTCTTCCAGTGCAATGAAGTGTACAGCACCATCTATATAAAGTTACCTATTTTGACACTTCCCAAATTTTTGGTTTTACGAGTGCCATACACCTTTATTTTTAAGATTGAGGATGAGAAAACTTTTGTGTATGTGCCTATATCTATTGATTATAGAAATTAAAACTGAGAATTTAAAGAATATTTTTCATCAATAAAAAATAAAGTTTAGTGACAAGACTAAAAATATTTTAGTCTTTAAAAATATTTTTCCAGATCCCTTTAGAATATAGAAAAATAGGAGACAACTAGATTTTCATACCTGTTTCTGCATTCAGTGTGTTTTGATGTGTTATTTTATTTGATGAATAGTTGTAGTGAAGGAGTATTTTAACACTTTTCAGATAATTGAGCATATTCATCTTTGATATTATATCAAAACTCAACAGATAGGGGCGCCTGGGTGGCTCAGCCGGTTAAGCGTCCGACTTCAGCTCAGGTCATGATCTTGCAGTCCGTGAGTTCGAGCCCTGCGTCGGGCTCTGTGCTGACAGCTCAGAGCCTGGAGCCTGTTTCAGATTCTGTGTCTCCCTCTCTCTGACCCTCCCCTGTTCATGCTCTGTCTCTCTCTGTCTCAAAAATAAATAAAAACGTTAAAAAAAAAAAATTAAAAAAAAAAACTCGAGATAGTAGTTCCTTACAGATAGTTATAATGTGGCATCTGAATCTGTATCAATGAACTTTTTATATTCTGTTACATTTAAATCCATTGGTCTGTCTTGCACTTTGAATGGATCTTTTCCCTGTAAGATTTTGTAATATTTGGAAAATAATGTTCACTGAAGTTATGCAGACCTTCTAAATGTTGACATCAAGAAATCACATTTTTTTTAATGTTACCATCAATCAGAAAAGTTTAAGTGTTGGGGGGCGCCTGGGTGGCGCAGTCGGTTAAGCGTCCGACTTCAGCCAGGTCACGATCTCGCGGTCCGTGGGTTCGAGCCCCGCGTCAGCCTCTGGGCTGATGGCTCGGAGCCTGGAGCCTGTTTCCGATTCTGTGTCTCTCTCTCTCTCTGCCCCTCCCCCGTTCATGCTCTGTCTCTCTCTGTCCCAAAAATAAATAAAAAACGTTGAAAAAAAAAAAAAAAGAAAAGTTTAAGTGTTGGGAAGATGCCCAGCCTGTGGTGGTAGATAGAAGTGTTTCAGATTGTAATTTTTCACTTGAAATCTCAAGTTTTATCATGGGTAACAAATACTGTCCTTTGTTTTCCTTGAAGTGGAGGTTCACTTTGTTCATTTTCAAAAAATGTCTGCCAAATCACCAAGTCTAAATAACCGGTTTATCTGTCACTGGTTCTTTCAAGTGAAAACAATTTTCTATGAAAAAAGTGTCCAGTACAGCTCACAACACAGTCACACTGGTCCTGTTCAAACTTTGTTAGGTAGCACAGATACTCTGTTACTTTCCATTTCATCACACAGAATATTGAAAAAGAGCTGAGCTTTATCAAGAGCATTCTTAAATGAAATTAGGTTTTGGGGTTTTTTTGTCCATGCTAGTTTGTAGTGGTGAAGAAGATATTAAGTATTACGTGTACCATTTGGTGCTGCTACCTTGTATTCATGATAAGGTGCCAGCATTTTACTTTTCATTGCTTTTGCACCATCAGTGCAAATCTCAACATGGAAAAAGCAAATAACATTCTATTAAAAAAAGCAAACGATATTTTCTGAGCTGGGCACGTAGTTTAGGTTTTAGAATTCAAATTGGAGTCTAAATTTTCTACTTTTAACTTGGAATAAGCATTTAAAAATAATGACGGGACGTTTCTGTTGTCAGTATCTATTGAGAAAGCTTTTAATCCTTTTAAAAAGTAATAGGATATTTGCATTTGAACAGAGACTTTCTTTTGTTTTGAAGAAAATAGAACCTCCTTGCTTTTACTAAGGATCAGTTTGGATTAATGTGTAGATTTGTTCCATCTTTGCATTTACATTTTATTTCTGTAGGTCTTTGCCAGTTACTAATGTCTGTCCCTTTCTGCCTTGCAGATATCGCTGATGTTTCTGTCAAACAGTGTCAGCAGCGGTATGAGGACATGAAAAATCGTTGTCGTGACAATGAATATATTTTCAACGCAGAATTTATAACTGCTGATTGTTCAAAGGTACAGAATTTTTTAAATTTGTCTATTTATGTATTTATTTAATTTATTTATTTATTTTTAGAGGTGGGGGTAGTGGCAGAGGTGGAGAGAGAGAAAGAAAGAAAGGGAAAGGAAGGAAAGAAAGAGAGAGAAGGAAAGAAAGAGAGAAAGAAAAAAAGAAAGAAAGAAAGAAAGTCAGTCCCAAGCAGGCTGCATGCTGTCAGCACAAGGCCCAGTGCAGGGCTCCATCCCGCGACCTTGTGATTATGACCTGAGCCAAAATCAAGAGTCAGATGCTCAACTAGGTACCCTTGTCAATTTATGTTTTATATTTTTCCTTTGGATAAATGATGTGTTTTAAAAATCAGTTCATTCTTTTAAAATGTGCTTTGAAACATTAAAAATCTCAAGACATGCATTTTCAGTTTCAACTGGAAATTCTATTAATGATAAATTTTCTTAAATGACCCACTGAGTATTTCTGGGAACTTTTTGCTTTTAATAATTTGAACTCTTGAAATCACTTGTTGCTTTTTCATTCAGGCAAGATTTATTTTCCGGTATTTTGAAAAAGAACTGAACTTATGTTTTGTTTACAGTATAATTTATTAGGGTAGTTTCCCAGCATATCAGAGTTTGGTGCTTTCCACCTTCCACCTGTTTCTGAATTTCTTAACAACTATGAAGTTTAAGAACTACAGTGGCACTTGAATAGTGAAAGTCTCACCTTGACCTTTAATGCTTTGTCTGACTCATTTGCTCATTAAACTATTATAGCTATCTTTAATCCTATACATTTTGTTTGCAGTTGTGAAAGTGAAATGGAAATGTGGTAGTATACTGCTAGAATGTCAGAAACCTTTAAAAACACTTCTGCATGTTTATAAAGTATCCCAAAGGCCAGCTTTATGTTTTGTTTTGTTTTTTTTCAACGTTTTTTATTTATTTTTGGGACAGAGAGAGACAGAGTATGAACGGGGGAGGGGCAGAGAGAGAGGGAGACACAGAATCCGAAACAGGCTCCAGGCTCCGAGCCATCAGCCCAGAGCCTGACGCGGGGCTCGAACTCACAGACCGCGAGATCGTGACCTGGCTGAAGTCGGACGCTTAACCGACTGCGCCACCCAGGCGCCCCTAGCTTTATGTTTTTTAAACATACTGTTAAAGTTACTGTTCAACATCATTTTACTTTAGCTTTTAAGTAAACCAGATAAAAGCATCAACTCTTTTAAATGTCATACTTGGTTGATAAGTTTTTAAACATGATTTCAGAATCCCTAGTTTTTAATTACTTTATTGAAGGAAAAGATCATTTTATTGTGGGCCTTATTATACATAATGAGAGAAAAGATAGGTGGTTGAGAGGGGCATGTCTACTTTTGTTTTAAGGACCCTAATTCTGGGATGCCAGGGTGGCTCAGTCGTTAAGCGACCAACTTCACCTCGGGTCATGATCTCATGGTTGGTGAGTTCGAGCCCCACATTGGGCTCTGGGCTGGCAGCTCAGAGCCTGGAGCCTGTTTCGGATTCTGTGTCTCCCTTCTCTCTCTGCCCCTCCCCTGCTCATGCTCTGTTTCTGTCTCAAAAATAAAAAATAAACATTAAAAAAATTAAAAAAAAAAAGGACCCCAATTCTACAAATTATGTTACTAAAAATTTTTTATGTTGCAGTTAGCTTCAAAATCTTGACCCATTGTATTTTATTTTTTAATATATATTTTTTAATGTTTATTCACTTTTTGAGAGACAGAAACAGAGTGTGAGCAGGGTAGGGGCAGGGAGAGAGAGACATAGAATCCAAAGCAGGCTCTAGGCTCTGAGCTGTCAGCACAGAGCCCAACACGGGGCTTGAACTCATGAACTGTAAGATCATGACCTGAGACGAAGTCAGATGCTTAGCCAATTGAGCCACCCAGGTGCCCTGTTGACCCGTTTTAATTTTTAATTTGTTTCAGGAACTTCTAATTGACAAATTTCGTGACCCAGAAATGTGCTTTGATATCTGCAGTTGTCAGTTTGTCTGTCACTACTCATTTGAGTCCTATGAGCAGGCTGACATGATGCTCAGAAATGCTTGTGAGAGACTGAACCCTGGAGGCTATTTTATTGGTACCACTCCCAATAGCTTTGAACTGATGTAAGTACTTTTGATCATGGCTTATAAGCTACTCAGAGTCAAGTTTTTTTTTTTTCCTTAAGTTTATTTTGAGAGAGGGGGAGAGAGAGAGAGAGAGAATGTGTGCACAAACGGGGAGGGGCAGAGAGAGAGAAGGAGAGCCCTACCAGGGGTCAATCTCATGAACTGTGATAAGGGCTGAGCACTTTGGTAATGTATTTGAGTAGATACTCAACATTTAAGGTCAAAAAATAGATATACAGATGGATCTTTAAAACATTTTTATGTATAAATTGGAGACCGATGCTATATCCAGCCAGTGGTTATAGTGCTAGACAAACTCCGGATCAGATACACAAAGACTTACCCAGGAGTCATGAGTGGTGAAACCAATTTCTAGCCTAATTTTATGAGTGTAATTGTTCATTATCTTTTACTTTATTGCTTCTTAAAAGTAGCTGAAATCCAATTAAAAATCCGGTAGTTTTTTCATATGCATAATCTGATCAAAGTAAGTCTAAGCTAATAACAACTTTAATCTTTTTATTTTGTTTTGGGGATAACCTTTAACAGAAGACGCCTTGAAGTTTCAGAAACAGAATCATTTGGAAATGAGATATATACTGTGAAATTTCAGAAGAAAGGAGATTATCCTTTATTTGGCTGCAAATATGACTTCAACTTGGAAGGTGTTGTGGATGTCCCTGAATTCTTGGTCTATTTTCCATTGCTAAATGAGTAAGAATGTCATTAATCTGTTATTCTTCTCTTTTTGCCTTAAGAGTGAAAAAAAGGGGGAAAAATCAGTCTTTCCATTCATTCCTTATTTTACATAGAACCCAAAGAAAAAGTATAGCCTTGTAAAGAAAAAGAAAAAAAAAAAAATAACGTCATATCCAGTTTTGTGCCATAGGTCTCTAATAGCCTTGCTTATTTAGTTTTCTTTCATCCTTAGAATTACTTTATCCTGTAGGTAAGAAAGGAACCTGTTGCCTTCAACTTGTGGCAGAAAATACCTTACATTGCAAATAGAGAAAGATTTTTTAAAAAAACTATTAGTAACTTTGGTAATATAAAATGATCCTCTTTTGACAAGGATAGGTATTAAAAGTTGTTTTACATTTCACTATAGCTTTGAAATTGCCTGTGTCTCACAGGCAGTGTTAATAATAATATCCTGATTCAGGAATGTATTCACTCGTGCACCTGGACCTAAGAGTCTTGGCAAACTACAGACATAGGGAAACTTGGGCTATCCAGGCTTCAAGGACTTATGAGACCCCTGGGCCTTGGAGGTTTCCCTGAGACGGAAAGTGGAAAAGTCAAATCTAAGGCCGTGTCACAGTTGACCAAACCTAAGTTGATTTCGTACTTTTAAAGACAAAAGTCTTTTATTGAAGAAAAAGCTTTATTTGCTACTTATTTTGAGTTGGTGATTACTTGAGTTGTGCCTCAGTCAGCTTATAAAACTATAGATACAAGATTTTTAGGATTCTACAATATATAAAAGTTTTATACAATAGTATGAGAAAATCAAATAGCATGGGACTGAACATGAGAAAAATGTTATGTACAATTTATATAAGCTGTAAAATTTAAAACTTTAAATCACTTTTTCCCCCCTTAACATTAGTAAACTCTTGTGAAATGTTTCTGCTCTTTCTAAAAGAAGAAATTAAATTTTTTTAGTATGTCATTTCGTATGTTTAGTATGTTAGCTTGGTGTTTTTGGTTAACAAAGTTGGTGATTTGAGTAGAACCAAAAAGATAAAGGCTATAATGAAACTTTTTTTAAATGCTAAGGAAGCACTAGCAGTCTTTTGTACTTAAATTGCTTAATGGTGATGCATGTGTAAAGTGTCAAGTCATCTCTATAATATCTAAAGTTTTAAAAAATTAATTACTAAAACAGCTATACATTCAGTGGGACAGTCTGAAAATGCACAGGATTTTGAGATGCCCTTCTGCCATTTTGTTAAGAAACTGATCAAAAATATAATTAGCTTTTTATATGGCAAACCCATTCAAATTGGTCAAACTGAGTCTCAGTTCTTTGTAATTATGGTATTTCTCAGGCATTAAGCTTGGTTTTATTTCTAAAGCCTTATTTTGTAGATTTATGAGTTTCATGAACTGCCAAAAATAGAAGAGACTCTTTTCTTTACTCATGTTGTCTTTCCAAGGAAGGCTAATTCAAATTATGGGGAGGCCTTACAGATGCCTCTTACATACAAATCCAGTGGCTCTCAAATGTTTCCATTCTCTCTGTTCCCTCAACTGTCATCTCGCAAGTCTTCTCGTGGACTCTTTCAGAATTATTTTCCCTTCATCTCCTTTATCTGCTGCCTGAGATCATATATGAATTTTGATATATATATATATATATATATATATATATATATATATATATATTTTAACAAATGCAGTGAGGAAAAAAACGAGTATAACAGGGAGACCTAATGTAATTGAGGATTTTGGAGTCCACCTGGGAAGAAGTGATGTTTAAGTCAACATCTAAAGGATGAATAGAAGTTGGCCAGTTGAAGACTGGAAGGGAGAATGTTCCAGGTATAAGTGACAATATGTATGAAGGCCCTGAAATGGGAAAGGGCTTGGCTCTTTCTAGGAGCTAAAGGAAGGCCATTGTGTGGTCATAAGGAATGAGGGCCCAAGTGGCTCAAGATAAGGAACATTTTCCTTTTTTTTTAAAGTAAGCTCTACACTCAGTATGGGGCTCGAGCTCACAACACCAAGATCAAGAGTTGTATGCTGTACCAACTGGGCCAGCCAGATGCCCTAAAGCAGCATTCCTTTATAGATGAGTGCCTTAAAGGCCATGCTGAAGCCTTTTGAATTGTGTGCTGGAGATCCAGTGAAGGGCGTAAAGGGGGAAAGTGACATGTGTGTATTTTTGAAAGCTCAATCTGGTTGCAGTTGAAATATTCATTGAGGGAGAGTAAGAATAGAAGCATGGAACCTAGCGAAGTAGTACAGCTGAGTGGTGGTGGTGGTGGTGGTTAAAGCAAGATGGTGGCCAATGAAGGGGTAAGAAGACCTATTTGAAGTATATTTTATAGGTAAACAGAGGATGTGTGTGTTGAACACAGCGGGCATTGGAGAGAAGAGGCATGGAGAACTCTGAAGTTTCTGGCATGAATCATTAGATGGATTTACTGAAATAAAGATTGGCAGAATGGTCTAGTGGGATTCAGCCTTGGATTTGGAAAGTTAGAGAATTCCTGTGATACATCCTGGATGTCTCAGTGGAGATTTCTAGGAAGCAGTGGAATAAATGAGTGACGAGAGAGCTGAACTACAGATAGCTGTTGGCATGCTGTGTAAAGTCAGGAAAGAGAAAATGAGTAAGGTTCTGGGCCAAACTCTTCAGAACATTAAAATTTACAAGTTGGGTAAAAGGCATTTGTAAAACAAACTGTGAAGAAGCAGCTACAGGTGTATTATAAAAATTAATAGTGTCTTTTGCTAGAGAATCCAAGAGATGAAAGAATATTTTAAAAAGGAATAGCAGCTGTTTTCAATGCCACTGTAAGGGATTAAGTTAAATAAATGAAATTTATAGAAAAATGTTCCTTACAGCTTTCATCCCTGTCTCACAGCCTTTCCTTTTACTTTCATGACACATTTATTACAGTAATAGAGTCACCTGTGGCCCATTGAGATTGAGAATACATGTTTTCTTAGAGATGTAATTATTGGTATGTTGCTCTTCACTCATTTTGTATCATCCTATTGTGAATTTATAATAATAGTTTTTTTAGTGATGCCCAGAAGTTGTCACTGTTGTGTGAAAGTAAACTATTGAGGAATTATAAATAATGTGGAAGTGTTTTAATTAAGTAATCTATTTTGGACAGAATGGCAAAGAAGTACAATATGAAACTAGTCTACAAAAAAACATTTCTGGAATTCTATGAAGAAAAGGTTAAGAACAGTGAAAATAAAATGCTGTTAAAACGAATGCAGGCCCTGGAGGTAAGTATTTAGAAATTCTAGGTCATGATAAACTTGTTTGACTGTTTCTGAGATTCCTTTCAAGACCATATAGATGCTCAATATTTATATAAATCACACAGATTATTCTTAACTGCTCTAGACCCTTCAGCACCCAGGACAGAGCTCATTACAGGAACTTTCCTTCATGGCTGCTCAAGAAATACTGGAATGAATAAATGAATGGCACTGTCATCAAATTCTGTTTTCTACATAGACTGTTTTAATATAGGATTTCTTAACCTCAGGATTGTTGGCATTTTGGACTGGGTAATTTCTTTGTTGTGAAGGGCTGTTCTAGTCACAGGATATTGAACATCATCTCTGGCATCTATGCACTAGATGTCAGTAGTACCCCTGCCCCCAGTTGTGAGCCAAAAATGACTCCAGATGTTACCAAATATCCCCTGGGGTGCAAGATTACATTACTTCTTCACAATAATGCCCATTGGTTACATTAGTAATTTAAAATCTTCCTGACCAGGATCTAAGATGAGCTCATACCATGCCTAGTTTTGTTCTTTGGTGACTATCTAGCAAGATTCTGGTCTTTTAGACTATATTGTTGCTGAGACCTGTTTTAACTCCTGGATTCTTCTCTGCTTTCCCAAATTGCAGCAATGGCAGCTTCTATACAAGCGTTAAATACAGTGTATAGCCATTGACTAGTTAGTTTTCATTATGTCCTTTTTCAGTATTTAATGAGATCTGAAATAGTGAACATTTTTGTTATTATCAACAGGATCATATTAATCAAATGGTTATTAAACTTCTTTAGAGAGTTCGTTTAATTTAGAATATTTTTTAAAGTACTGCAAGCATACTCACTTATTTTGCTAATTACCCCCATGAAGTAGGCAAAACAGTCCCCTTCCACAGTTTAAAATGGGCCATCTTAGGTTCAGAGAGGATACATGAGTTTTTCAAGGCCACAAAGTTGTAAACCTAAGATATTCTTTAGTTTTTATAGGTGGTTTTCAAACAAATCTCCTGCTGCAATTGCATCCATACAGCTTTCCCAATTTTGAGTGGAAAGATCCTCTTTAAATCCTAAGTTATCTTTTGAAACTACTAACCACTAAAATGGTACATTCTTCATTGGTTATATTTTCTGTATTTTAGAATTAAGAATATTTGTATTTGCTTTATGTTAGCAGGAGAGGTTTGTTTTTGTTTTGAGAGAGAAAAGAAAACTAGAAAAAGTGTGTGTACACAAATCACACACACATGCCTGTAGTTTGTCGTCCTTAACTTGGTGGTGCTTTGCATGTATGATGATCAGTTATTTATATTTTTCTCTTAGCATGTATGTAATGACTTGATATGTGTAATTTTTTCGAAATTGTATGTGGAGAGTGGGATATGGGATAGCAGGGTCCCCTTTCTTCAAGGATCTTATGGTATGTTGAGGAGATAAACATTCAAGCCAGTTATTCAGTACAATATGAGAATTGCAGTAATGAAATACTCAAAGTGCAGTGCTTATCCGAAAGGGTCTTTTGTGAAAATAGTAAACTAAGAGTGAAGGCAGAGAAGCATGAAAGAGTAGGGGATGTTTGAAGAAGTATGAAAAACTTTTCTTTAGCAAAGTGGTTCTCCAGTCTTCCTTTTCCCCCAGTGTTGCCTTTGAGGATATGACTTATCCCTCTGGGAACATACATGAATGTAATAGCATGTAATTTGAAAAAGTTCTTTGGTTTTTCCTACTTCTTCACCAAGTTACTTCTGCAAGTCTATAAAGGACTTTGAGCAGGAGACAACATGTCCCACGAGTGGGAACATGACTCAGATGGTAGTATAGAGGATGGTTTGGAGGGGTGTGAAGACCAGAGACACAGTCAGAATGCTAATTGTTTTAGTCTGTGTTAGAGTTTTAAATGGATCTGTTTTCTGATGTTTGCTATTAAAAAAAAATCTTTTCCTAAAGCCGCCAGCCTTGAGCTGACCCAGAGGTTCAGCAATAGAACCAATAACTTTGCTCTCCTAGAGCACTGTAGCAGAGGGAAGGAAGAATGAAAAGACTCAAGGCACTATGGTTATAAAATCCTGACACCTGTTTCTTTTCTTTCACCTGCTTTCAACATTTTTTTTTTTTTTTTTTTTTTAATTTATTTTTGGGACAGAGAGAGACAGAGCATGAACGGGGGAGGGGCAGAGAGAGAGGGAGACACAGAATCGGAAACAGGCTCCAGGCTCCGAGCCATCAGCCCAGAGCCTGACGCGGGGCTCGAACTCACGGACCGCGAGATCGTGACCTGGCTGAAGTCGGACGCTTAACCGACTGCGCCACCCAGGCGCCCCTCTTTCACCTGCTTTCAAAAGAATAATCAGTTTTGCAGCTTTATAGTCATATGTTGTTTGGTCTTTTAAAGTGATTGAGAGGGGAGAGAGATGTCTAGTGAGAGGCAGATAATCACATGGAGGAATCTTATACTGATACTTTGAAGAGCATATTTACAACAGAATAGTTTGCAGTCATTCACATTAAAGTTTTGAAGCTTTATAATAGGATGAAACCACAAGATGTGGGATTAAAGTTTCAAAAACACTTAAAAGTGGTGTTTCTTATATCCCTTGTATTAAGATACCATAAAAGGTAAAGTGGCTGATTATAGCAATATGGGACTCCAAAAAGCTAAGTACTTTTTAAATAGTAAACAACCAAATTTCTGATGTCTGAGCTTACTGTGGGATACATTTAAAGAAGGGAAAAAGGAAGATAGCAAAGTAGACATTCCTGGATCATTTTTTCTTTCTTTCTTTCTTTCTTTCTTTCTTTCTTCCTTCCTTCCTTCCTTCCTTCCTTCCTTCCTTCCTTCCTTCCTTCCTTTCTTTCTTTCTTTCTTTCTCTTTCTTTCTTTCTTTCTTTCTTTTTTAGTGTTTATTTAGTTTTGAGAGGGAGAGAGAGCTCATGCATGCCTTAACTGGGGAGGGGCAGAGAGAGAGAGAGACAGAGGATCTGAAGCAGGCTCTGTGCTGACGGCAGAGAGCCAGATGTGGCATTCGAATTCATGAACCTTGAGATCATGACCTGAGCCAAAGTCAGATGCTTAACTAACTGAGCCATCCAGGTGCCCCTGAAACATTTTCTTAAAAATTTACTAGGAAGATCTAGGTCTGAAGTGATTCTTTGCTGGCTGGTTTGTTGTAAAAAGACAAAGAAATTGGGGCGCCTGGGTGGCGCAGTCGGTTAAGCGTCCGACTTCAGCCAGGTCACGATCTCGCGGTCCGCGAGTTTGAGCCCCGCGTCGGGCTCTGGGCTGATGGCTCGGAGCCTGGAGCCTGTTTCCGATTCTGTGTCTCCCTCTCTCTGCCCCTCCCCCGTTCATGCTCTGTCTCTCTCTGTCCCAAAAATAAATTAAAAAAAAAAAAAAAAAAAAAAAAAACGTTGAAAAAAAAAAAAATTAAAAAAAAAAAAAGACAAAGAAATTAGAATATATAACCTTTGTAGAGTAGATGGTTGTTAAGTATTCTATGTAGTTCATTATGGTTTCATTTACATGTATTACAAAGCAGTACACTTCATAGTATAAAGGGATGTTACTTGAGATGGATTAAAAATAGCACTTGAAGTAATTTGAATAAACATTTGGCCAGCATAGCCTTAAAACAGCATTTTTGTGTATGTGTAGCCCTTCAAATTCTTAGAGAAATATGGAGACTGCCTGTATTTTGGAAGCTGGATTATTTTCCTTACCTTCTTGAACTCACAGGGCTCTCTGTTGATTCATTTTTCATATGTATTTTTAATTTTTTATTTTAATTACCTGGTGCTCATCAGGACAAGTGGACTCCTTAATCCCCATACCCTATTTCACCCATCTCACCCCCCCTCCCCCACTACCAACTGCCCTCTGGTAACCATCAGTTTGTTCCCTGTATTCAGTCTTTTTCTTGTTTTACTTCTTCCTTACCAATTTGGATGCCTTTTATTTCTTTCTGTTGTCTGATTGCTTTGGGTAGGACTTCTAGTACTATGCTTATGCTGAATAAAAATGATGAGAGTGGACATCCTATCTTGTTCCTTGGTTTTTAGGGGAAAGGCTTTCAGTTTTCCCCATTAAGAATGATGTTAACTGGGTTTTTCATATATGGCTTTTACTATGTTGAGGTATGTTCCCTCTAAACCTACTTTGTTGAGGGTTTTTATCATGCATGGATGTTATACTTTGTCAAATACTTTTCTGTGTCTGTTGAAATGATCATATGGTTTTTATCCTTTCTCTTATTGATGTGGTATATCACAATTGATTCATGAATATTGAACCACCCTTGCAACCCATTAATAAATCCTACTTGATTCTGGTGAATGATATTTTTATATGTACTGTTGGACTTGGTTTACTAGTTATTTTGTTGAGGATTTTTGCATCTATGTTCATCAGAGATATTGGCCTATAGTTCTCTTCTTTTGTGATGTCTTTATCTGATGTTGGTATCAGGGCAGTGTTGGCCTCACAGAATGAATTTCGAAGTTTTCTTTTCCATTTTTTTTTTTTTTTGGAATAGTTTGAAAAGAATAGATTTTAACTCTAAATGTCCTGCACTTTGGTTTTTTGGGAGTTTTTTGATTACTGATTCAATTTCTTTGCAGATTATCAGTCTGTTCACATATTCTGTTTCTTCCTGTTTCAGTTTTTGTAATTTATATGTTTCTGGAAATTTATCCATTTCTTCTAGGTTGTCACAATTTGTTTGCCTATAGTTTTCCATAAGATTCTCTTATATTTTATGTTTGTACTTCTGTGGTGTTGGTTGTTATTTCTCCTCTCTCATTTGTGTTTCTATTTATTTGGGTCCTTTCCCTTTTTTTCTTGTTGAGTCTGGCTAGAGATTTATCAATTTCAGTTATCAATTTTTTTCAAAGAACCAGCTCCTGGTTTAATTGATGTATTGTTTATTTTTTGTTTTTTGTTTTTTGGATTTTTTTAGTTTCTATATCATTTATTTCTGCTCTAATCTTTATTATTTCCTTCCTTCTGTTGATTTTAGGTTTCATTTGTTGTTCTTTTCCTAGGTCCTTTAGATGTAAGTTTAAGTTGTGTATTTGAGATTTTTCTTCCTTCTTGAGGTAGGCCTGTATTGCTATAAACTTCCCTGTTAGAACTGCCTTATTGCATCCCAGAAGTTTTGGATTGTTGTGTGTTAATTTTTATTTGTTTCCATGTACTGTTTAAATTTATTCTTTTATTTACTGGTTGACCCATTCATTGTTTAGTAGCATATTGTTTAACCTCCGTGTATTCATGGTCTTTCCAGATTTTTTCTTGTGTTTGACTTCTGGTTTCATAGTGTTGTGTTCAGAAAAGGTACATGGTGTGATTTCTATCTTTTTGAATTTGTTAAGCTTTGTTTTGTGGCCTAATTGTGATCTATTTTAAAAGAATATTCCATGTGTACCTGAAAAGAATGTGCATTCTGCTGTTTTAGGATGGAATGTCCTGAATATATCTGTTAAATCCATCTGGTCCAGTGTGTCATTCAAAGCCATTGTTTTCTTGTTGATTTTCTGTTTAGATGATCTGTCCATTGATGTAGGTGGGATGTTAAAGTCCCCGACTATTATTGTATTATCATCAGTTCCTTTATATTTCTTATTGTTTTATATTATTGTTTATATTTCTTACTGCTTATATTTCTTATATTTCTTATTAATATTCTTAATATTCTTATTGTTTCTTATTGTTTATATATTCTTATTGTTTTACCCAAGTACTTGGGTGCTTTCATATTGGGGCCATAAATATTTACAATCATTCTGTCTTCTTGATGGATTGTCCCTTTTATGATCTAGTGTCCTTCTTGGCCTTTTGTCACAGTTTTTGTTTTAAAGTATATTTTGTGTGTTGTAAGTATTGCTACCCAGCAGTCTTTTGACATCTATTTGCATGATGAATGTTTCTCCATCCCCTCGCTCTCAATCTTAGGTCTAAAATGAGTCTCTTATTGTTGTTTATTTTAGAGAGCACGAGCAGGGTAGGGGCAAAGGGTGAGAGAGTATCTCAAGCAGGCTCTCCACTCAGCATGGAGCCTGATGGTGAGGCTCAATCCCGTGACTTTGGGATCATGACTTGAAACAAAATCAGGAGTTGGACACTCAACTGCCTGAGCCACCCAGGCGCTCTGGGTCTTGTTTTTTATCCATTCTCTCACCCTGTGTCTTTTGATTAGAGTGTTTAGTCCATTTACAAATGGAGTGTTTAGTCCATTTACATTCAAAGTAATTATTGATAGGTATATATTTATTACCATTTTATTATTTGTTTTGTGGTTGTTTCTGGAGATTTTCCCTGATCTTTTCTTGTCTTTCTCTCTTTCATGGTTTACTGGTTTCCTTTAGTGATATATTTGGATTTCTTTGTCTTCATTCTTTGCTTATTTATTAGTGGTTTTGGATTTGTGGTTACCATTAGGTTTTTATAGAACATCTTCTGTATACAGCAGTCTGTATTAACTTGATGGTCATTTGAGTTTGAACCCATTCTTTATTCTTCTCCTCTCCACGTTTTAGGTATATAGCTTTACATCTTTTTATTTTGTGAATTCTTTGAGTTTTTATAGAAATACTCATTTTTACTGCTTTTGTGTTTCCTACCTTCATACTGTCATTTTTGGTCTTTCCACTTAGGACAGTCCTCTTCAATATCTCTTGCATAGCCAGTTTAGTGGTCACAGACTCCTTTAGTTTTTGTTTGTCTGGGACACTTTTTATCTCTCCTTCTATTCTGAATGATAGCTTTGCTGGATAGAGTATTCTTGGCTGCGTATTTTTCCCATTCAGCACTTTCACTATGTCATTCTACTCCCTTCTGGCTTGCACAGTTTCTTTTGAAAAATCTCTTGCTAGCCTTATGGGTTTTCCCTTGTAAGTTAATGACTTCTTTTGCCTTGCTGCCTTTAGTGTTTTTTCTTTATCACTATATTTTGCCATTTTAATAACAGCATGTTTTGATGTGGATCTGCTTTTGTTGATTTTCATGGGGGTTCTCTGCTTCCTGGATCTGGATATTCACTTTCTTCCTCAGAGTAGGGAAGCTTTCAGCTAATATTTCTTCAAATAAATTATCTGCCCCTTTTTCTCTTTCTTCTTCTGGGACTCCTGTAATATGAATGTTACTGCATTTGATGGAGTCACTGAGTTCCCTAAGTTTATTCTCATTTTGCATAATTCTTTTTTCTCTCTTTTGTTCAGCTTGATTACTTTCCATTACTCTGTTTTCCAGGTCATTAATTTGTTCCTCTGCTTCTTCCACCCTGCCGCTGTTCATTCCATTGGGTGTGTTTCTCATTTCATTTATTGAGCCCTTTATCTCTGCTGTGTTATTCCTTATCTGCATTAATGGCCTCACTGATGATGTCCTTCATTTTTTCCTCAAGTCCAGTGAGTATCTGTATGATCATTGCTCTAAATTCTCCATCAGGCATATACTTCTATGTATTTCACTTAGGTCTCTGATCGTGGCCTTGTAGTGTTCTTCATTTGGGACAAATTCCTCTGTCTTCTCATTTTGTCTAAGTCTCTGTGTATTAGGAAAGTCAACTATATTTCCTGTTCTTGAGCATAATGGCTTTATGAAGAACAAGTCCCATAGTACTGCGCTGTGTAGTGTTCCCTGGCCCCCAGGGCCTGGCACTTCCAGGTGTATCTCCGTTGTGTGCTGTGTATGCTCTGCTAATGTGTCCTGGTCTTTTTATCCTTCACGCCAGTCGTTTGTAGAGGTTTTTGGGTTTTTTTTGCCTGTTGTGAGCAGGGTTTGTTCCCTAACCTGAATGTGGGACATTTTACCTAGGTGTGCTGTGGTCTGCTTGTGAAATGGGACCTCTTGCCACTGCCCCTGGAACCAAGGCCCTGCAAAACACCGGCTAGGGAGATGAATTGTGGGCAGGGGGTTGGGCTGGTCTTCTGCTAAAGGGGGCCCATCTCGTTGGGACTAAGGCAAGCATGACTGGGAAGGGCGGTTCCACTAGAGTATAGGCAGGGCAAGGCTTGGTGTAAGAAGTTAGGTAGTGAGTGTTGGAGTGCATTGGTTCCTGCACATGGCTCTATGTTTATGCTGAGGGGTGGGGGAAGGAAATGGTGCCAGCCAGTTCCCTTGTTCCCTTAAGGGTCTCTTTGTGAACATAGTCTCTCTGGGACACATTTAACCTCCCTGCTGTGTGGTCCAGGCAATTTTCAGATGACTGTTTCCACACTGTATGTCTGCAGGCTGTTTGCCCTGCCTTTTCTTCAATAGTAGGTTCAATGCTCTCTGAGCTCTCCCAGAGCCAAGCATGCTGACCTTTAAAACTCCAGGCTTTAAGCCCCACTGGTTGCAGGAACTCATAAAATTCAGGCCTTCTCTATTTCCAGGCCAATGGCTATGGGGATTTGTTCTCCCTGTGCATTCCCTTATGTGTTGGTCTGTCTCTTGCCCTTTTCTGTGACTGCAGCTTTCTCCCCACCAGAGTGGCCACTATTGGTTTCTGTCCCAAACCATGTCTCTGCTCTTCTTACCTTCACTGTGACCCTTTCTCTACTTTTAAGTTGTGGAGTTTGTTTTGCCAGTCTTCAGATCAATTTCTGGAGTATTTAGGATGATTTGATACTTAGTTGTATTCATGGGACAAGGCAAGCCTAGGGGCCTATCTCCCCACCAGCATATTCCTCTCGGCATTTCAAGTTTTTCATCTGTATTCTAGTTTCTGTTCATGCTTCTGATGGCTATTATATCACCATAATGTTTAAATTAATATTTAGCTCTTTTTTTTTTTTTTTAATTTTTTTAATGTTTTTATTTATCTTTGAGACAGAGAGATAGAGCATGAGCAGGGGAGGGGCAGAGAGAGAGGGAGACACAGAATCTGAATTAGGCTCCAGGCTCTGAGCTGGCAGCACAGAGCCTGACGCGGGGCTCGAACTCATGGACCTTGAGATCATGACCCGAGCTGAAGTCGGACTATTAACCGACTGAGCCACCCAGGCGCCCCAATATTTAGCTCTTTTGATAATAACTTCCTTCAGTTTTGTGTTATAACAGAAAAACTTTCACTGGGAGTCAGGGAGATGCAAATGTTTGCTGCTAAGTGGACCAGTTTTGTCCAACTGTAAATATCCTATGATTATCATCAAAGTTGACCATAACAACTGCTTTGTTAGGAGAGGATTCTCTTCACCCATTTTTTTCACATTTCAAAAGTATGTGTAGTTTGTATTCCTGAAATAATACTTAAGGATTTTCTTAAGTATTTTATTTTTGTGATTTAGTATTTTTAATTCCGAATTGTAAGTTTCATTTAATTGCCTAACTAGGAATTTCCCTGGTTTCCCTAGCCATATCCTGCAAACGAGAATTCCAAACTTGCTTCTGAGAAGGTGGATGACTATGAACATGCAGCAGATTACATGAAAAACAGTCAAGTAAGGTTACCTTTGGTAAGTTTTCATTTGTAGCATGTTTTATAGAAAATGAAAAAAAAAAAGCATATAGTATATGGAGACTTATGAAATTATTTCACTGGTTTACAAATCAAATACCTGTTAGTCTGTTTCCCCTTTTTATAGGCATAGAATATAAAATAAAATGTATTTCAGTACTAAGAACTGAGTCCTATTTCTGAGGCAGTAAGGATGGGGAGAAAGTTGTAAGCTTGGTTGGAGAGTTCCTTGCTATATCATTGTATCTTAACCTGGGCACTGCTGACTCACTGTGTTCCGGAGGTAAAATTCAGGGGCTCATGAACTTTGATGGAGAAAAATTACATCTCCATTTTCAATGACTTCTGCATGCAAGCTCACATTTCTTTAATTAAGAATGTAACAGTACCACAGTGGTATTAGATATAGCTGTGATTGTCATCAATAGAAATTACAGATATTTTCATAACACATTTCTGCTGAAATCTTAGACTATTGTTTACATTTATCACTTCTTCAAAATCACATTAATTACTGGAATGGCTACTCTATCTTGTTAGTCTAAGGACATGGACAAAGTAGCACATATAGTACTATATCAATGTGTTTTTTAGTATTTTAGTAACTTTAAAATATAATTTATTTCTTTTGTATGATATGTATGTTGTGATTCCTTTGTAAAAACACAAAAATCTTATTTCTTCCTACAATGCTATTGGATGTTCAAGAGAGGCTTTTTAATGTTTTCATTTTCCACGTTAAAAATATAAAATTGATGCTTTTTCCAATTATACACACACACGAATACCCTCTTTACACAGATTCACCCTTTGGTTGAGAATCGGCAGTTTAGAGAATTAGGCAGGAGAGCACAATTGAGAGGATAACATTAAAGTCTCATTGACTTTTTTGATATATTTAGATCACAGTAATATTAAAAGTAAATTATGTATACAGTTGACCCTTGAACAATGTGAGGGTTGGGTTGCTGACTCCCCATGCAGTCAGAAGTAAGCCTATAACTTTTGATTCCCCAAAATGTAACTAACGATAGCCAACTGTTGACCATAAGCCTTACCAGTAACATGATCAGTTAATACGTATTTTGTATATGTATTGTATACTATATTCTTATAGTAATGTAAGCTAGAGAAAAAATGTTATTTAAAAATCATAAGGAAAACATGTTTACAGTATGGCATTTATTGAAAAAGTCCACATATAAGTATATCTGCACAGTTCAAGCTTGTGTCGTTCAAGGGTCAACTTATATTTATAGCGAACTAGGGTTGTTTGGGCACTTCTGTCCATTGTTGAAAAATACATGTTTATGTACTTCCATATTCAATCTAAAATGTTCTTTTTTTTTTTTTTTAATTTTAGGGAACCTTAAGTAAGTCAGAGTGGGAAGCCACAAGTGAGTATATCATCAGTGTAGATTTACAAAGATTGTTTCAGAGTGATTGTTAAAATTTGAAAACTTTGGAATTTTTTGATATACGTTAGTATGTGTGTGTGTTTTATGTTTACACAGAATCCCTATATGTGTCTAACTCACTTTTTCTTGCATAGCTATTTAGTGCCAAGAGAAAATATATGCAGGGCATTCCTTAACATAAACTTTCATGAGCATTCTTTTTTTTTTTAAAGTTTATTTTATTTATTATGAGAGAGACAGCATGAGTGAGGAAGGGGCAGAGAAAGAGGAGAGAGAGAATCCCAATCAGGCTGTGTGCTGAAAGCCTGGTGCAGGGCTCCAACCTGCAAAGCCATGAGATCATGACCTGACCTAAAACCAAGAGTCAGTCGCTTAACCAACTGACCACCCAGGCACCCTTAACATTCTTAAACATTTTCATTACCTAATTGTTACTACATAGGCATCTGTATTTGCTGTTTTTACCTTAGATTTCTTTGGAAATTTTGGCTTATGGAACACTTCCATGTATTTTGTTTCTAGCCACTCTGATGTTGACTACAAAGGCATAATTAATAAGTACTAGAACATTTAGTGAAGTAGCAGTGAGCAGGATATTTTAGAGGGATGTGTGATTGGGAAGGGCCTGGTACAAAGACATTCTGAAGTGAGATACCTGTCTTTGGAAGAGAAGTCAGAGGCCTGGCAAATCTGTGAAGTCCGTGGTTCTTCAGCAAATGGATGCTGAGAAAGCATCACCCAGGGCCTCCGTGTTAAGATGATAATACCCTAATGTAGCTGTCCTGAGGACATAAAAGGTAGTTCCCACTGTTCATTTAAGTATTTGTTGATTATGTTGAAGGCATAAGTGGTAATCAGAGACAACCTATTTGATAAATGTTGAGTATTAACTTACATAAAGTTCTGTGAAAGGGCTTTGGGGGATAAACAAAGTAAACAGTTGCAGTCTCTACTTCCCAGATGTTTACAATCTAATGAAAGAAACAGACACAAATAAATGCAGTGCTAGGCAAACTGTTTTAAGTGCTGAAGTTTCTATAATAGGGAAAATAGCTGTAGGAGAGCCTAAGGAAAAGTAGTAAAATCTGGGAAGTAATAATAGTTGGTATAATTGAATATTTAACATGTGCTCAGGCATGACTGGAGCCTTTTCATATGTTGTAACTTATTTAATCCTCACAACTTTAAGGGTAAACTAGTCTCACTAATATCTCCTTTTCACAGATAAGAAAGCACTTAAATAACTTACCTGAGGTCACAGAGCTAACCCAGCTGATTCATACTTGTACCCATGGCCTCATGGAAGCCTGTGTGAAGGGATTTTTCTTAGGACTTGCTGAATTGGAGAGAGAGGAAAAGAAGAAATACAAATAGAGCCAACATGTTGAGCCTGTTTGTCTCAGAATATTGGTGCCCTTAGTGGAAATGGGATTATAGGACCATCAGACTGAGAAATGTGTGCCTAAACCTGTACATTTCATTACTTTTCCCAAAGTGGAGACTTAGGTATCTTAGACATCCTGCCAGTCCTAAAGTATGATGTAAGGAAAACTTTGGTCAAATGCGATGGTGGTACTAGGTATAGTTTAGAACTGTGTTTCTGTACCTCAGTGTGGACTTTAGTGATAGCTTGCAGATGAAGAATTAGATGCCCCCAGACAGTGGAGGGAGAGATAGGTTAGAGATGTGAAAAGCAGTAGGAAAGGAGCAGTGGCCACATTGCAGCCAAACTCTAGCATGTCAGGATCAGTGTGGTCTTTCATGAATTACACTATTCTAAACTGGAGGATTTGTGGGCTGGAGTCACAGTCTGATAAGTAGAAGCTGTACTTCAAACTCCTCCTCATCTAATTAAACTCCTATTACAAGAACCTGTTGCTCCTCTAGAAGATTCTTTAAATGTGAAAATAAAGTAGAGAATTGTTGCTTAATTGCTTTTATAAGTGGTTCAGGATTTATTTCTTTAAATTCCAAGTGAAATGCCTACACAGAAGGCATTTTAGAGAGGAAAGAAAGTTATTAATTGTCGATCTGAAGTCAGACACTGCATCTGAGTGATTTTAAATGACCTTAGATTTAGGGAAGGTCAGGATTGCTGGATTGTCTGCCATAGGTACCAGTGTGTTTGGGGTGGGTAGGACTGGAGACAGATCACTTGGAGTGTGAGACAAGCTAAATAACACTGCCTGCTCCTAAGTCCTGTGATACACTTATAGATATCTTAGACTGCTTTGCTTCCTTGTCTTCTGGAGGAATCTGATGTGTTGCTATGACCCTGACTATTCTCTGTCTATCTTTATACTGTGTTGCTAGCAGTATTTAATTTCTTTCTAAGTTTATTTATTTTGAAAGAGAGAATGAGCAGAGGAGGGGCAGAGGGCAGGAGACAGAGGATCCAAAGTGGGCTCTGTGTTGATAGCCGATGTGGGGCTTGAATTCATAAGCCGTGAGATGATGACCTGCGCTGAAGTCAGATGCTTAACTGACTGAGCCACCCAGGTGCCCCAATATTTCATTTCTCCTAAAAGAAATTAGGAACTAGTAGATAAGAAACAGAGAATAGTATTGCCAAAGTAGCACGTGGAAGGACTGGTGTGGTACTCCTGGACAGCTTGAGTAAAAAGCTAGAGGATCAGGAGGTTTTTACATGGTCTGTAGTCATTCATCTGTACCCTGTTCAGAAGTTAACTCATGAAGGGAGGACACCAAGGTACATGGCCTACTTTCTTGACTTGCTGGCTGAGTGTCCTAGTGTATGCCCTGAGCATCCTTGTGATGTTTTGAGGATTTTTCTTTTTTTAGATGTTTGCTCACCATAAAATCTACTGGTATCTTAGAAGATATAACAGATTTGAACTTCACTGTGATCCAGAATGAGGAACCGTAGATGCGCTTAGGTGTCTTTGAGTAAACACGTGCCAAAGCAGGAAACCATATTTAGAGGAGAGTATTCTTGGGGCTGGAATATCACTGTTGGGCCAGATAAATATCTCTAAGCATCAGTTATCAATATCTTAATTATCAGTTATGTAGCAAAAGCTACATAGCTTTTGGCTCACTTTCCTTATCAGGCCCTACAACACAATAATTGGGTAGGTGGATGAATTTTAACATGCACGCCATGTATGTTCCTTATAGTATGTTCCTTATAATTCTTACTAGTGTTTTTTTGAATAGAAAACCTAGAGAGTCACTGCCAGAAGTCCTCGAGGTAGTGCAGCTATCCTACCCATCTCATTCCAGATAGAAAGAATTAAGTTATAAGATTTTTTAATTTTAATTTTCTTGGTTTTATACTTTTAATTTTTCTTATCTCAAACTGTTTTTAGAGGTGTTTAGAACTGTTGAATTGGTTTTCTCAAGAGCTGTAATGTCACTATTATAGTAAGTGGATATATGTTTTCAGGTAAACAGATGTAATCCCATAGCTACTTACATATGACTCAAAATAATTGAGGACCCTTAGAAATAATGGGATTTTTCCCTTCAGAAGCTTGAGAATTTTCCCCAAATTATGAACAGGACTAAAATTGTACTGTTTAGCATGACGATATGAGAAACCAAACTCAAATTTCTATTACTTTCTTTTTAGGTATTTACTTGGTCTTTGCATTTGAGAAGCAGCAGTGAGCACATATACAGTAGCCCCAGGACAGCTGTGGCCTGTCTTGTACAGATTTGCGTGATCCATCCTAGATTTGACAACTTCCTGTTTGTTTGTTTTAATTAGTCTAAATGTGCAGGATGCTGCCGGAAACTCCAGTGTATAAATTCAACATTTGCTGTCTGTGACAGATGAACTTTTGTGTGTGTATATAAGAATGAGTTGGGACGTTTGTCTTTAAAAGTCTATTTTTAAGTAATGTTCTAAGAATTCCATTTGCCTCTCTACTCTCTTAGCGCATAAAAATTATAATATGACTTGTTAAAGCTGCTGGACCCTTTCCACAGTGCTCTGATTTGTTTAATGTTTGTTTATAGTATTAAATTTATTGTAGTTGTAGAATTGATGAGGGAGCATACTGGTTTGCCGGGAGTGTGTGCTCATTTCTGTTTTGATAAATAGTGTTTTTCAAGATTAAATGGATTGTGTTCTGTACAACTGAATATGTTCAGTATACATCGCTAAAGTTACAAGTTTAAAACAAAATTGTAGATGGTCATAAAGTTATTTACCTAGAATTGTAGCCAGTTAATTACATTTCACTGTAAATACTAACTGTTTGCTAATACGATCTAATTCTGGAACTGGTTGGAACGTTTTAGATGCCAGCATAAAATTGTTTTGGACTTTAGGGGCTTTATCTTAAGAATTTCTTTCCATAACAATTAATGCTTCTTGTTATCAAGAATGTATTTAGACACATTTCCCTTTCTTCATTTAACAAAAATGCCGTAGCTGTTTTTCTCAAAATTTAATGAACCTGTCCCATGTGAACCTGTTGCACATTTTCCTCAGACTTAAGTATGAAACTGCAATAGGAGGATGTGACTAAATGGAACGGACAAGCAGACTTCAGATTAATTCTCCCTGATGTCAGAGAGGATACTGGCACTGTGTGCTGTATAGATTTGTTACTCCCCTTCAGCCCAGAGAGAAGCAGTACTGGTTCTTCTATTACAACGTTGTACTTTGCACAGTAGGGTCCAGCATCTCATCATCATTCAGAATTTGCATTTGCCGTTTCAGAACTGTTACTATTTTCAGCCCTGGCTTCTTGCTTGACTCCTCTTCCAACAGACACCTAGGTGAACTGTTGTCTTTACTTTACATCACTGTTTAAAAAACTTGCCAGTGTTTAGATGTAGTGAAAAACTTACAGAGAACAAAGCAGAGCAATTATTGCGTATTCTTTTAAAAATCATTTGTTTAATGCATAGGTCTAAAGACATTACTTTCTATAACTATCCAGAGTACTTGTTTAAAAGGTAAAGTTTCTTAATTTGTTTATATATGTAGATTATTCATGGTGTTGGAGTAACAGACCTTTTAACAAGAGAACACGGGTTACCTAATTTCTGTTCCTTGTGCAATCTGTCAACCTCCAAACTGTTACCGGTTTACAAAAATGAAGTCTTTTTGCCTTATGTGGTGGTTTGCCATAAGTTATTTGGAGAAATAAATAATAGTACTTCTGACTGTGGTGGCTGCCATTAACTAACAAAGTTTTTGTAATGGTGCTGGGGAGGTAGGGATGGTGAGCTCTTAGTGTACATATCCAGGTTCATTTTAATTCTGGGGCAGGTACCAGAAAATGTTTTGATAGTTCGATAGAGGATGTAAAGCTTCTTTATCATTTCCTATCATCATTTTCATTTAATGGTCTTAGTTAATTCTAAGCAAGTAATAAGACGTTTTTAGCCTCCTGCTCTTTAGGATCCCACTGAAGGATGGAGTGTTTGGTGGTGATACAAAGCAGAAAAGGAAGGTGGAGTCCCTGGAGCCTTCACTGAAGGGGTAGAAAGGAGCAAAGAAAACACGAGTGTATTGAGCAGATCTCTTCAGTCTGAGCAAGTAAGCTGTTGTGTGTGCAGGAGGCTTGCAGAGCCATACCAGGAGGATGCAGAGTTCTAGTGTTTCCCTTGCCCCTGAGCTTTGTTGGTCTCATGGCTGCCTCTGCTCTTCCCCCCATTCCCTGATGCGTTCCTGCTGCAGCTAAGTGTCTGGGCAGTGACTCAGGGATAACTGTTAAGAAAAGGTGGATCCTGCCCATCATCTCCCATCACCAAGGTAAAAGCTGGGAGGACTTAGCACTGCCCCCCCCCCCCCCCCCCCATACCCACAGTCTGAAAGTTTGGGGATTTTCCATTCAAGACTTGTAACTTATGAAGAGGACATGGCTCTTCACTGTCAGGTCAGTGATGTGTGAGTAGTTGTGGGAGTGACTACAGGCACTCCAATTTGTCCTCCAAGGATGAAAGAAATGATCAAACCAGCCATTTGTGAGAGGACACAACCTAAGGATTGGGAGGATTGGTCAGGGAACATGGCTGGATTTTGGCATAACAAGAATATTCAGGTTGAAGTCTTCGGGCCTAGAATACACTAAAGGAGAGGTACTGTGTAGCCACAGTGTTCAGGGAGACAAACTGACCATTTCCAGCTGCATCCAACGCGAAGGGGTCCTAACCTGTACACTATAGCCATTTGCGGGTAATGATTGCTCTTCCAGTTCCCACCAAGCCTCTGGTTCCAGTGTTACTCCCCAAAGAAATTTGACTTCTGTTAAGTAGTATGCATGATGAGTCTGAAAGGTAGATTACCAGTACAGAGTTTCCTAGCCTCCCTGGTCCCCAAACTTGGAAATTGAGGAAATGTGATTGCTATTTAAATTATGATAGCACTGATAGGCATCAGAGCAGAGGTGTACCAAGTGACGGGCTATGAGACAGGGTGCAATGTTGGTCAGCAGTGGAGATGCAGAAAAAGCATTGTCCACTATTGGAGGTCCAGATTTCCAGTCTCATTAGTTCTTCTGGGGATGTGTTCTTTGGCCTGTTTATTGCAACTAAGTTATTTTTTGGTAGATCTTCAAGTATCCTTCTACTGAAGATTTGGCTTCTTCTGTAGGTCTGCCTAAGAGGAAATGCCAGTGTGAATATTCTACCTACTGATTATTATTTTGCATTGTGATAAACTGACTTTTTGTTGTCTACCTCAGGCTTTGTATGTATTGTGAGCCAGTCACTGCCAACGCTTCTGCATCTTCAAAGTAAAGGCCAGATCCAGAACCCAGGGCCCTAAATAAAAGTTGTACTAAAATGCCTGTGGTGTTTACTGGCCCTTTAGTCAAATAGGAAGCATAGGTATATGGAATCACCACCTCCCTAGATGCTGTTGTGTCAGAACTACACACCTCATTTCTCACCCTCTGACAGAGCAACATTCCTGATTCCTTGAAGGCAGTCAGTGCAGAAGCTCCTACACTTATTTATTTATAGATATACGTGACTAGCCTGGGGGGACAGCCAGCTCTTCACGTTCTCAATTTCTCCTCTGCTCCCATGTAGCCCTGAAGCATGGGTGCCTGCTCCTCACTGCAGTACTAAGCAAGTGTGGGATGCCCAAGGAATGCCCTCCTCAGTTTGGGGAGATTTTTGGGTTAACCCCAAAGCCCTCAGCTCTAGATTCATCCCAAGCCATGCTTGGGGACAGCATACCTTGGCTAAAGCCAAGTTGACAACTAACATTTATTGGGTCAGTTATTTTTCTAAATCTTTTATATGTGTTAATTCATTTTGATTCTAATAATGATTTGAAGTAAGCGCTAATCCCTATTTTAATAATGAAACTGAGGCACAGAGAAGGTACAAATTTGCCCAAGGCAGAGCCAAGATTTGAACACCCATATTCCTCAAGTCCAGCCTGCACCCCAATCTCCAGGGGTGTTACAAAGACCCAGATGACTTCTCACCCGTGCACTACCCACAACTTGAAATGTTAACTGGTTGGTGCTCCAACATTTTGGTTCAAACCTTTGATATTTAAATGTTCCCTGAGAGGAGCATTTATCCTGAGTAAGAGGATTTGGGGCAGAGAGAGCAGAAGAGCATTTGAGTGTCCTAGGGGAGGAGGGTAAAAAGTGAATAATCAACAGGCAGGAGGGCAAAGATCAACTTGGACTTCATATTTTGGTAGACTTGCTCCTTTAGCAACCAGCCCTGTAGCAAATCTAGTTTAGTCTGCATGTTAGGGAATGGGGGATGGTTCTTTTCCCACTCTCATCATTTGGAAGTGGCAGGAGGTGGTAGCATAAGTGTGAGAGTGTAGCCAAAGGGAGAGGTCAAGAGAAGGAATCACTTCTTCAGTCTGAGTTGATTAAGCAGAGGCAAATCATTTTGTTTTAAAATTTTTAAATGAAATGTAGCATATACTAGTCGATTTTTCACAAATGGAACACAAATACAGTCATCACTTAAATCAACAAACTGTTACCACCAACCCAGATGGCCCCTCATGTTCCCTTCCAGGTACTACCTCCCCAAGCATAACCACTATCTGACTTCTAAGAACATAGAGTAGATTCGTCTGTTTTTGGACATCATATAAATGGAATCAAATAGTATGTATTCTCTTATATCTGGCTTATTTGCTCTACATTATGTTTGTAAGATTTCTGTTGCATGTATTTATATGTGGTTCCTTCTGTCTGTAATAGTACTCCATTGTGTAAATAAACCACATATTTATCCAATGGATGTTTGGTTCATTCCCAGGTTCGGAACTATTATTGATAGTACTGCCTCAAATATTCTAGTACATGAATTTTGGTACACATAGGTACTCATTTCTGCCTAGCATTGTAATTACAGGGTCCCATTATGTACATTATATTCAGTTTACTGGATACTGCCAAACAGTTTTCAAAAGTTCCAATTGCCCCACGCTTGGTAGTGTCAATCTTTGTCATTTTATTCTGACAGGCATGTGGTGGTATCTTACTGTGGCTTTAGTTTTCACTGATTATTAATCAGATTTCATTTCACTTTTCATATAATTCTTGCCTTTTGATTATCCTCTTTTTAAATATCTGTTCAGGTTCTTGCCCACTTTTCTGTTCGATGGACTATCTTTTGTATTGTCTTGTGGTTTTCAAAAATATATCAATCTCGGATACATGTCATTTGTGGAATGTATTATGTTGTGAGACTATATGAAATATACATATAATACATATGAAAATAAGCTGTTAATTTTAATACAGTATACCAGTGTTCTCTTTCATAGTTGGCATATTTTGCTTAAGAAATATTTGTCTATTCTGAGATCATGAATGTGTCCTATGTTTTCTTCAAAATCTTTTTTGTTTTACCTTTTACTTTTAAATCTGAATCATACTGATTTTTTTGTTAATAATGTGAGCTAGGGTTTAAGGTAGAAGTTTTCCTTTATGGATTTTTAGCTCTCCCAGCACCACTTCTTGATAAAAACCATCTTGTTTCCCCTATACCACTGTTTTTTTACCTTTTTGATGTATAAGGTGATCATACATGTGTGGGTTTGTTTCTGAACTCTGTTCTGTTCCATAGGTCAGCTTATTTATCCATGCACCAATACCACACTATCTTAATTATGTCTTTGTAATAGGTCTTGATATCAATAAAAGGATACAAAGGTAGTTTTAGCTTGTTAATTAAGTTGAGCAAAGTGAAGAGTGTTACATGATGAATGCATAGAGATAGGCAAGGGTGGAAAGAAACCTAGATATTCTAAAATCAGTGGAAAGCCACAAGAGGATTATATCAGCGTGACAATCTTTTAAAAGATAGCCCTGATCAATAAAGATAGAAAAGATTTAAACAACCTTATCAATGTCATCTATATTATATTATTATATATTATATTAATATAAATTAATATATATATTAATATAAATGTCATATATAAATGTCATCTATAGAACACTTAATAACAATAGACATTATTTTTAGGCATAAATGAAATATTATTCAGGGTAGACCATGGAACAAATGTCCATAAAATTAAAAGGATTAAAATCATACAAAACATTTTTCCTACCACAATAGAATTAGAAATCAAAGGCAGAAGGAAATTTGAGAAATCTACAAATACTTGGAATTAAACCAAAGGACTTTCTAAATAGCCCATGGGTCAAAAAAGAAATGACAAGGGAAATCAAAATATTTTGAGCTAAGTGAAAATAAAAACACATCAGGATGTGTGGGATGAAGCGAAAGCAGTACTTAGAGGGAAATGTATAGCTATAAAAACCTATATTGGGAAAGAAAAAATAAAAAGGAGATCTCTAGTCAATAACCTAAGATTCCACTTAAGAAACTAGAGGGGCATAGGCACTGGGGAAGAATAAGCATATTAAACCCAAAGCAAAAAGAAAGAAGGAAATAAGAATGAAAAAGAAATAGAAGACAGAAACAATAGAGAAAATCAAAATAAAAAATTGATTCTTTGAAAAGATCAACAAAATTGACCAACTGTTAGCTAGATGATGAAAAAAAGATAACTTAGCAAAATGAAGAATGAAAGACAAACTCACTATCCAAAAAAAAAAAAAAAAAAGGATTGTAAAGTAATAATACGAACAATTTTATGTTAAGGAACAATTTGTATTCAGACAAAAAGGACCCAAAATACTGAAACTGACTTAAAAAAATAGGGAATCTGAATAGTAAAAAAAAAAAAAAATCGAATAAGTACTTAAAAATCTGTCCACAAAGAAAAACTCAGGCCCAGATGGCTTTACTGGTGATTTCTGTGAAAAATATTTAAGGAAGAAACAATACCAATCCTTCATAAACTCTTCTACAAAGTAGAGAAGGAGGGAGTATTTCCCATCTCCTTCTATGAGGCTCTGATACCAAAGCCAGGAAAAGACATCACAAGTAAAGAAAACCAGTATCTCATGAATATAATTCCAAAAATCTCCAACAAAACACTAGCCAACGGAATCCAGCAGCGTATAAAAAAGATTATATACCACAATTAGGTAGGATTTATTCCAGTAATGCAAAGGTGGTTTAACATCTGAAAATAAAATTAATATCACTCACCATATTAATAAAAGGAAAAACCACATGATCACTGCAATAGACAAAGTGTTTTATAAAAATCTGACATCTCTCATGATAAAATTCAACAAACCTGAAATAGAAGGGAACCTCTTCAGCCTGATCAAAGGCATCTGCAAAAACCAACAGCTAACATCATACTTAATGAAGACAGATAAAATAAGGTATAAGACAAAGATATTCACTCTCACCACTTCTATTTAATGTTATACTGGAGGTTGTAACCAGTGTAATCAAGCAAGAAAAAGAAGCGAAAGACACCCACATTGAAAAAGAATGAGTGAGGGGCGCCTGGGTGGCGCAGTCGGTTAAGCGTCCGACTTCAGCCAGGTCACGATCTCGCGGTCCGTGGGTTCGAGCCCCGCGTCAGGCTCTGGGCTGATGGCTCGGAGCCTGGAGCCTGTTTCCGATTCTGTGTCTCCCTCTCTCTCTGCCCCTCCCCCGTTCATGCTCTGTCTCTCTCTGTCCCAAAAATAAAATAAAAAATGTTGAAAAAAAATTAAAAAAAAAAAAAAAAAAAAAAAAAAAAAAAAAAAGAAAAAGAATGAGTGAAACAGTCTTTTATTTGCAGACAACTATATATAGAAAATTCTAAAATATTCACACCCATAAAAAATTGTAAGTTCAGCAGTTACATGATACAAGATCAATATACAAAAAGTAGGTTGTCTTCCTATGTACTATCAATGAACAATTCAAAAATGGGATTAAGAAAAAATTCAGTTCACAAATAAAAAACTTAGGAATAAGTTTAGCAAACAAAAACCCTAAGGTTTGTACATTGAAAACTTCAAGATATTGCTGAGAAAAATTAAAGACCTAAGGAAAGAGGCATTTCAAGTTCATATATTGAGATACTCAATATTGTTAGGATCACAACTTACCCCCAAATGGTCTATAGATTCAATGCAATCCCCATAGAAATTTCAGTAAGCTTTCTTCGCAGAAATTGACAAACTGATCCTAAAATTTATATATTACTGCAAAGGACCCAGCAGCAAATTTTTAAAAGAACAGAGTGAGAGGACTTAACACTTCTTGATTTCAAAATTTGCTATAAATATATAGTAATTAAGACAGTGTGGCATGAGCATAGACATACAGATCAACGGGAGAGAATGTAGAGTACAAAAATAAACTCATATTTAAGTCCATTGATTTTCAAGAGAGATGCCACAATATATAGGGAAAGGATAGTCTTCTTGACAAATGGTGATGGTGCAATTTTGACCCTTATCTTACACCATATGCAAAAATTAACTCAAAATGGATTCAAGACCTAATTTAAGAACTGAAACTATAACACTTTTAGAAGAAAACCTAGGGAAAAGTCCTCATGACCCTGGGTTAGTCAAAGATTTCTTAGATATGATACCAAACTCATTCATCCATTAAAATATGATTGATAAATTGGACTTTATCAAAATTTAAAATTTTGTGCATTAAAAGACACTGGTTAAAGAAATTAATAGCCTATAGAATGGGAAAAATATTTGCAAATCATATTTGTGGCGAATGACTTGTATCCAGAATATACAAAGAACTCTTAAAACTCAATGAGGCAAACAATCCAGTTTACAAATCGGCAAAATATTTGAACAGAGGTTTACAAAAGAAGACATACAAATGGCTAAAAAGCACAGGAAAAAAATCATCATCATTAGTCATTTGGAAATCCAGTTTAAAACCATAACACAGTACCACTTTCCATCCACTAGAATGGCATAACCAAAATGAACAGACAAGTGTTGGGGAGGACATGGTGAAGAGGGAGCCCTCATATGTTGCTCCTGAGAATGCAAAACAGCATAGCCACTTTGGAAAGCAGCTTGACATTTTCTTAAAATGTTAGACATAAATTTACCATATGACCCATAAAATCTACTCCTAGGGGTCTACCCAAGAGAAATGAAAACATATGTCCACACGTAAGACTTGTATGTCAGTGTTCACAGCATTATTCATAGCAGCTCAAATGTGGAAGCAATCCACATATCTATCAACTGTGAACAGATAAACAAAATGTGGTGTATCCTTACAATGGAATATTCAGCAATAAAAAGGAATGAACTTCTTATACATGATACAATATAAATGAACCTCAAAAACTGTATGCTGAATAAAAGAGGTCAGATTCAGAAGAGTATATATTGTGTGATTCCATGCATATGAAATGGCCTTTGAAAAGGCAAGTGCATGGACAGAGGTCAGCAAAAATTTTCTGTAAAGGGCAATGCAGTAAATATTTTAGGCTTTGTCAGCCATACAGTCTCTCTTTTAACGAAGCTCTGCAGTTGTTGGGAGAAAGCTGTGGTATACTGTAATGTAAATGAATGGGCACGGTTTGTGTTTCCAAGAAGCTATTTACAAAAACAGGCCACAGGCTAGATCTGGCCCATGATAGTAGTTTGTAGACCCCTACTATGGAGGCAGGAAGTAGATTAATGTTTGTTTGGGGCTGGGAGATGAAATCTGTGAGTAACTGAAAAGGGGCAAGAGGGGTATTTGGGATAAGATAGGGATCTGCAAACTACTGTTAAAAATTTTTAAAGGAATATGCAGCACAGACCGTATGGGCCCATAAAGCCTAAAATATTTACAACAGCCTGGACAATGTGGAGTGATTGGTTGTATGACTAGATTACTCTGGAAGTAAAAGACTTGGTTCCTGTTAATAAGAAGTTTATTATGTGTACTAGAAAATGTAAAAAAAAATATGAAGGTAAAATTTCCGGAAATCTAGAAGTATACCTCTAACCACAGAGATTTGAGTGGATAAGGTTGTATATTGTTCTGACATCAAACCTAGAAGATGACCAACAAAGTCATTTTTGTGAGAGTTCTTTGCAAACACTGCTAGAACAGAAAGCACTCCTTCTCTGCCTCACCTTTACTCCAACTGCTCTATGAAAACAATCCACACAAAACTGAAGTTGCTCTTCCTGCTTGTGAGATTGAGGAAAATAAAAGTACATTTTAATGACTTTTAACAGTGATTTCCTACCACAGATTGTTGCAATTTATTTAATTATCCAGGGCTAAACTGGCATGCTAACAGGAGATATTTCCTATAACATTTACCTTTGTGTTATTAATGCAACAAATGGTCTTCGTTAGCAATTGTCTGAAGCTTTAAATTTCCTTATATTTCATCCATAAACGTTGGCAGTGAATCCCCACACTTAAAATGAACAGAAGCATTAGCAAGAGACGGAAACCCCTGCTCTTTGGGTTTCTAGTGGCTGAGATTCCTCAGCTGGGAATTCCTTCCAATTCTCCAGCAGGGTATAATCCAGACTTCTCTACACCCTATGGGTGCCCAGTAAGTAATATAGACATGTAAACTTATTGTATCCTGTGTCAGCCTTTTCCTGCGCTTCCTCCTCATCCTGCACTCCATTTACTTGTCTTCCTTCCAACAAAAAACTACTTTTGGGACATCCCTTTCAAGGAGATACAGAGAAAAATTTTGTGGTTCAGCGGATAACTATGCATTGTCTATATAGCACACTCTTCTAGGTTATTAGATCCTAACTCCATTCATTGTAACTCTATAAATGATGGTAACTGAAGGATATGCACGTTATGCCTTGTTTGGTGAAGACCACCTTTCTGCCCCTTTTCCCCCCACCTCACACATACAGTGTAAAAACCATTTTTGGTCCCTACCTGCAGATTGGATTGGATCCTGTCACCTTGTCCAAACTGTTAATCATTATCCAGTTTTTAATTCTTCCAGTTTCTGCCAGTATCTGGCTACAACCCTCCAAACAAATCATTGGTTCCAATTTTCCTCCTTCCCTCCTGACTCTGACTGCCCAGCTCCTAGGCCACCTCACAATCCTTATGCCAGGATCTGGGAGCTCCTGTGAGTTTAAGGAATGCAAAATTCTGTGACAATAGGCAGCTGAGATGAGAGGCAACAGTGAGAAGTAAACCCTGAAAGGCTGAACATACAATGGACAGCAGACCATAGATGACCACAGAACTCTGACCCACACCCTCTGCAGTAGCCAGCCCTTTAAGCCATGACCTCTACAGCCATGGCTCAGAACAGCCAGGACTTGGTCAGTGACTCTCAGCTTCCCTATCTTTGTTCCCGCCTCCATTTATGACCAACCAGAGAAAGCCAAATATGCTCCCCCAACAAATCATGATTGGCCTGCTTCCAACAGGCTGCTCCAGCTTCCCAATACCACCAACTTCCAAACTGGATTATCCTTTTTTTTTAAACTTTCTCCTTCCTCTGGCTGCTCATGAGTGTGTCCAAGGCCCGTAGTGGTGCCGACTCCCTTGCTCCAGCAAGTTCTGAGTAGATAGCTTCTACTTATTCTTGTGACGGGGGCTTTCATTTATTTCCATAGATCCCAGAGAACAACTATGAACTGGAAGGGAAGTTACTAACTTCACACATTATTTGAGATGTCTCTTGAACCATACTTGTTCAAAGGCTGAAGAAAAGATTTCAGCTCCAACGTGTGAAGAGCGTGGACCTTCCTGCTTTCCTCTTTAAGAACTTTTGTGATTATATAGAGCCCACTGGATAATAAGGATAACCTTCCCACCTCCAGATCCTTAATCACATCTGCCAAGCACCTTGCCACAGGTTCTGGAGATGAGGATGTAGACATCTTTGGGGGCAGGTGGCATTAGTTATTCTGTCCACCAGAGACATGTGACCCAATGCTGGTTGATGAAATACAGGGGAGTCTATTTAGGGGTTTCTGAGAAAGGTTTAGTCCCTGATAAAAAGTCATAAGACTGTCCCTTGTCTCTGACATTTTGGAACAAACTGATGTGATACCCATCTTGCAACCATAAGGGAACAAGCCTAAGCACAAAAACAGAAGACAAAAGGAGCCTGGATCCATGGAAACAATTTTGAGTAGCTCAGTTAACCTTGACTGGAACCAGCTACCACAGGACATCTTGTTTTATGAGTTTTCTTATGGGATGGAGACAAGATTGAAATTTTATATAGGAGTAGACACTATTAATATATATTGAGTCTTAATATACATGGAGTCAAGATATATCCCTCTTTAAATATAAAAAAGGGCAGTGAGAAAGTTTTTAAATTTGGTGTGAGGTATGAGTCAGTGAAAGAGCCTAAAATTAAGAGAGATTAAGACCCAGGGCAAGATAGAGACCTATTGAGAGGTCCATTTGCCAGACTGGATTTACAAAGGAGTTGTTCAAGAACACCAGTATGTCTCCTAATTTAACTCATGATCTGGGACCTATTAGGAACATGAAAGTTCTAGTGAAGGCTTTTTCAAAGAGCACAGCATTGTTTTTGAGAAGTGAAATGTGTGTCTTGGTTACTATTAGTAATGTCTGTAACTGAAAGGAATAAGGAGTGTCCTGGCAAAGCTTAGTATTGTGGCCTTAGTACATGTAAAGACATATGCCATTTTTATTTATAATTTTGTGTATCTGTGAGGTAAGAGATTCCCAGGGTTCTTTACCCTGAAGGGGACAACTCTTAGGTAATGATCCAGCAGTTTATAATAAATGTGAAGATGGGGACACTTGTTGGCTGGGGCATCTGGTACTAAGATGACTGCCTGAAGTTTGGTCTAGTGTGTTGTTTTGGAGTCCTGTCCTTATTATGGACATCCTGGCTGAGGGGAACGTAGCACATTCTGCTGGTGGTTAACACTGTCACTTGTATGGTTCATGAACTCCCATTGTTGTTCACTCAGTTAATCCCAAGGGATGCCCTAGGTAGCTGAGGAGTCTGGGGAATGGGTGACTCCTCTAGAAAGACACTGAGGACAGGGAAGATCACCCCTTCCTGCACATGGAATATGCCAGAGGGCCCATGTTTAGCTCCATCCTATCTTAAGGAGACCTCAGTTGCTGTGCTGTTTCCATGACCCAAAGCACAATGGGCAACAGAAAATGGAGAGTCACAGGCTCAGGGTCTATGAGAGTCCCTATTTTCAGGAAAGTCCAGTATGTAGATATTTGTAGTTTTAAGGGTAGAACATGAGGTCAAGAGGGGCAGTTTCTTGAATTAAATGCCCTTGGACAATTTTGGCCATAATAAGTGAACTTGAGACTCCAGGAGACTGGAAAAGAAGTTGCCAGAGCCTCAAGAGTGAAGGGTTTTGAGGGCACTAATAGGAGTGTCTGTTGATTTTAATTTGAAGTAAAATTTGTAAATGAGGAAGTGTTGCCACCAGAACCCCAAAGAATGAATGAATATTAGAGTTGTGCAACTGTAATGAGTGTGTCAAATGGTCTTGGAGGAGGAAGTCCTCAATGTAATGTCATACCTGTGCTCCTGGAGAAAGGCGCATGCAATGAATACCTTGTCTGCGAAGGTTGTGTGTGTGCAGTGGTGGAGACACTAAGGTGTCCCATGGGTAGAGAAAGGTGTATTGTATCCCTTCAGAGACAAAGACAAATTGCAGCTAAGAGGCTGTTGAAACAGGTATTGAACACAATATATTAACCAAATCCATAAGAGCAAAATATTGATAGGTTGTTGATTGGACAGAATCAGTAATTTTAATAATATTGGCTATTGGGAATGGGGCTTTAAGAACTGGGAACCACAGCATTCAGGTTGTAGTTGTCCCATGAAACACAATTTATTTTTTCTGTGTTTAACAATAGGCACAGGGTGCCTGGGTGGCTCAGTCAGTTAAGCCTTCAACTTTTGATTTCCACACAGGTCACGATCTCACATGATTGTGAGAAAGAGCCCTCATTGGGCTTTGTGCTGACAGCTCAGAGACTGCTTGGGTTCTCTTCCTGTCTCTATGCCCCTCCCCTTCTCATGCTTTCTCTCTCAAAATGAATAAATGAACATTTAAAACAAACCAAAAGGAAAAAAAAAAAACAACAGGCACAATTGGGCTGTCACACAGAGAAGTGGTGGAGATGATCACCCCTTTATTAATGATTAAGGATCAAGGATTAAATGTTAATATTTGAAGGCCTTGTTTTCTCAAACAATTCCTTTATGTTGGGTCATATTAACTATTTTAACTTAAGGGGAGCAGTAATCCATTCTATAAATGTGGGAAATTTAGGCAAGGCTGTTAAGTGAGGTATACCTATTTTTTCTCTATTTTGCAATGGCTACTTTCCTAAGATTATATGTGATACAAAATTTAAATTTTGTGGGATTCACAGGTGTAATTTGAGCCCCAGGATTGATTGAGTTTGTGAGGTTACGTCAACTGGTGCGCTGTAGCAAATGCTAAATTTAATTTAGAACTTATGTTGTAGAGGCACAATCAGTGCCTTTTAATCTTTTGTGTAAATTATTTTAGTATACAAATTCTAGATTTCAGTTGAGTCAAATTATGCATCTTTGTTTTAATCATTTTATTGTATTTGTATTTATATATAATTTATTTAATTCGCTCTTCCCTGCCATATTTAGGATTTGTGTGTGTGTGCGTGTGTGTGTGTTTTAGGATGTTAGCCACCTGAAGCCTCAGGTTCTGTCTGTCTCTGGCTGTCGCTAGCTGATAGGAAGAAAAGGGGTTGTCTCTAGGCAGCAGGCTCTCCCCAGGAGAGAGAGGTCCCTGTCTTAGAATAATTATTTCATTCTCTTTAGCCCTTCTCCTTCCTTCTAATCAAATCTTTTAGAATGGTTTATTCTAAGTGGTAAAAATTTTCCTTTTCTTCCCTTTATTTTTTGCCTCCTGTCTGTCCCTAAACATTTCATCTCCTTTTCTTCCTTTTTGGTGTTTATAGGATGAGCTCCTGGTGGTCCCAAGTGACCTCTTTTGTGAGCAGCAACTTCCATTTTTAGGGCATCTCACTCAACCTGGGCTTTATCCAAGACAGCAGTGGTGGTGTAAGCTTTAGCATTCAAATATTTTGTTTTGAACATGAGACCATTTGCTATTGATAAGCAGCAGCTCTCAAGAGAGCCCATTACACTGATTGAGGTGTTTTGCAATCTTTTATTAATTGGACCACCTCTCCAGGGGCTTTTTGGAGAGCTGGATCCTGATACTCTTTTCCCTTCCCCTTTCTCATTAAACATTGAGCCACTGGTCTTCACAGGTGAGACCTCTTGTATCCCACTGGATCAGGGAAGAAATCTCCATGGCAGCAGGCAAACAATAGCAGAGAAGTTTGTGACCTGAACAAACATTTGTAGGGCGTCATGAGGAGGCCTCACACTGACCCCATGGGTGTCTAAGACACATGAATGAGCATTCAGGTGAGCACTCTCCCACTATTCTGCAAATAGGTCAAATTTATGGCTCAGCAAACTCAGAGGGAAAGATGGAAGTGGTTTATTGAGTGCCCCTAGATATGTCAACATAAAATGTCTTGGATACTAGAGAGTCTCATCTGAATGACTCAGATGCCTCACTGCTCATCAGTGCCCTGTCAGCAGATCAGACTTGTCCCGTGGCACTAGGGGAGTAGTTACTCTTCATCCCCTTTAGACAAACCTATTTCAGAAATAGATGTTGCCAATTACCTTATACACACCAGATGGACCCTGAGTGCTCTACCAACATGGAGAAAAATGGAGAAATGTGTTGAGTGACCCCTCAGTACTCAGTCCCAGATACCTGACACTCCAGCTTGTGTGACAGCTAGAGGAGGATTCAACTTTTGGAACTCCTCAATTTAGGATCAGGAATTTATGGCAAATCTGAAAATAAACCCCAGTACAATGCAGTGGGTGTTTTTTCAGGTACATGAATGTTTATGAGTGTTTGTGCATGTTTTTTAACACTGGTTTTAACAAATTTGTGACGTTTTCTTGTTTCTTGTTCTTGGAGTTCATTGAGCCTCTTGTGTGTGTGAGTTTATTATCTTACCAAATTTAGAAAGCTTTCATCTATTATTTCTTCAAAAGGTTTTTCAGTCTCCCCAGTCTCATCCCCTTTGGAGGCTCAAAATATACATATGACCTGATATTGTCCTATATTTCACTGAAGTTCTGTTCATTGATTTTCACTCTTTTCTTTTTCTGCATTCCACTTTGGATAGTTTCTATAGCTATATCTTCAAGTTTACTAATTTCTATTCTGTAATGTCTAATTTGCCATTAATTTCATCTAGTACATACTTCAGCGATTCTGTGGGTTCAGATCCAGACTACTGCAATAAATAAATAGTGAATATCACAATGAAATGAGTCAAATGAATTATTTGGTTTCCCTGTATTTAAAAAATTATACATACATTGTACACTATAGTATAGTATAGTAAGTGTACGGTAGCATTATTTCTAGAAAAACAATATACATACCCCAATTAAAAAATACTTTATTGATAAAAGTGCTAACCATCATGTGAGCTTTCAGCAAGCCTAACCCTTTTGCTGCTGGAGGGTCTTGCCTCAATGTTGATGGTGGCTGACTTATCAGGGTGATGGTTGCTGAAGGTCAGGGTTGCTGTGGCAATTTCTTAAGACAACCAAGAAGATTGCCTCGTTGAGCAACTCCTTTCACAGCTGATTTCTCTGTAGCATGTAATGCTGTATGATAGCATTTTACCCACAGTAGAACTTTTTTCCAAATTGAAGTCAGTTTTCTCAAATCCCATCTATACCTTATCAACTAAGCTTATGGAATATTCTAAATCCTTTGCTGTTGTTCCAACAATCTTCACCAGGAATAGATTCCATCTCAAAAAACCACTTTGTTTGCTCATCCATAAGAAGCAACTCCTCATCTGTTCAAGTTTGATCATGGGATCACAGCAATTCAGTCATATCTTAGTCTACTTTCCTTTCCATATAAATCTGGGACCTCTTTTTCACATACTGCTATGCCACATCTCTGAGGCCTGGCCAGAATACTGATAGATACAATATTGTGACTGGGTTTTTCCCTTCCACCTGTCTCATGATGGGGTCCTGACCCACTTACCCACGGAGCTGCACATGGTTCAGAGATTTTTTTGAGAACCAAGCTGCTAGCTATTTCAGACTCATGTCTTACAAACTGATGAAATACCGTTAATACACATTTTCAAAACATGTCTTCTATTTGCTTTTCCTACAATCTAGTCTTTGGTCTTCTAGCAAAGAGCTCATGGCTCCCTCCCTCCCTCACTGGATACTCTAGCCTGAACCTGAAATGTCTTTCTTTCTTTTTTATTTTTTTTAAAGTTTGATGCTATTATATTTTAAGTTTATTTATTTATTTAGAGAGAGAGATGCTGAGAGAGGGGGAAAAGAGAGAATCTCAAGAAGGCTCTGCACCATCAGTGCAGAGCCCAATGTGGGGCTTGAACTCAACTGAGTCGTGAGATCAATACCTAAGCTGAAACCAAGAGTCAGACGCTTAATGGACTGAGCAACCCAGGAGCCCCTGAAAAGTATTTCTTAAGTGGGAAGACTTGAAAGTCAAAATTACTCCTTGATCCATGAGCTGCAGAATGGATGTGTGTTTGCAGGCATAGAAATGACATTAATCTTGTTCATCTCCATCAGAGCTCTTGAATGACCAGGTGCATTGTCAATGAGCAGTAATATTTTGAAATAAATCTTTTTTTTTTCGTGAACAGTAGGTCGCAGTAGTGGGCTCAAAATATTCAGTCAACCATGTTGTAAACAAATGTGCTGTCATTTCAGCTTTGTTTTTCCATTTATAGAGCACAGGCAGAGTAGATTTAGCATAATTCTTAAGGGCCCTAGGATTTTCAGAATGGCAAATGAGCACTGGCTTCAATTTAAAATCACCAACTGTATCAGTTCTAACATGGAAAGTCAGCCTAAACTTTGAAGTTTTGAAGTCAGGCATTGACTTCTCTCTAGCTCTGAAAGTCCAAAATGACATCTTCATCCAATAAAAGGCTCTCCTTTCATCTATACTGAAAATCTGTTGTTTTGTACAGCCATCTTCATGAATTATCTTAACTAGATTTTCTGGATAAATTGCTGCAGCATCCACATCAGCACTTGCTCCTTCACCTTTTACTTTTACGTTATGAAGATGGCTTCTTTCCTTAAACCTCACAAACCAGCCTCCGCTTATTTCAAACTTGTTTTCTGCAGCTTCTTCACCTCTCTCAGCTTCATAAAATTGAAGCGAGTAAGGGCTTTGCTCTGGATTAGATTCAGTTTGCTAATATTTTGTTTAGGATTTTTGCATCTTTGTTCATGCATGGGATTGATTTGTAATTTTCCTTTCTTATGACACCTCTCAGGTTTGGTATCAAGGTTATACTGGCCTTAAAAAGCTCACAGAGAAGTTTTCTTTCTCTTTATATTTGGTAGAAGGTTTTGTGAGAGATTGGCATTATATCTTCTTTAAATGTGTGACAGAATTTGCTGGAAGCCATCTAGGCTTGGGATGTGTGTGCGTGTGTGTGTGTGCGTGCATGCATGTGTGTGCATCTGTGTGTGTGCATGTGTGCCTGCATGTGTAAGTACATGCACATTTTGAATTGTTATATATTTTCCATGAATTGAAAATTTATAAAATAAATAACTCTAGTAATAATTTTTGCCTTAAATTATTCTTTGTTTGAAATGAAATATAGACAAGCTCTTTTAGTTTGTGTTTACATGGTATAATTTGTTTCTTTCTTTACTTTCAGCCTTCCTGTGTCCTTACATTTAGGATATGTCTCTTCTAAGCACTATATCATATTTTTAAAATCTTGTCTGACAATCTTAGCTTTTAACTGGAACATTTGCTCTATTTACATTTAACATATTTCCTGTGTAAGTCTATGTCTGATAACTCCACTACTGGATCCCATCTGACTGTGTCTATTATGTGCTGATTATTTGTGATTGAGTGCTGGACATTTTGTATGAAAATTATAGAGATAATTCAAGGCACCTGCCGATGTTACCTTCCTCCAAAGGGGATTTATTTTTACTTCTGGTAGTCGGTTTCACTAGAGGCAGTAAGTATTCAAAATCATCCTTATTTGATTAGGATTTGAGATAATTCAGGTCTGAGTTTAAGATCCTGTTGGTCTATTTCTTTCTAGTTTACCCTTATTCCTAGGATATACCTCTTCAGGATCCTAATACAAGTGGAGAGTAATTGGTTGCCTAACCCTCATTTTTGGCTAGCCCTAAACTCCAGTTTCCTCCAAGCCCTGTGACACTTTGAAAGTTCTACTCACATTTACAGCCTCTCAGTAGCCTATTCCAGAATCACCAAGTGCTCTGGGGTAAAAGCTATTCCAAATGCAGGGTTTACTTCTCAGAGTTTTCTTCTTCTCTCAGGTTTTGGGCCCATAACTTTCCTATGACTTCATAAAAAATATTTTGTCTAGCTTTTCTAGTTCTCTGTAGGCAAATTGTTCTGAATCTCAGTCTAGCATGGTATACATAGAACTCTTCCCATACATTTTATGTGAGATAACAAATCCCTTATTGTTTATATTTCTTTGGCTTGTCTGTTACTTGCTACCAAACACATCCCAGTAAGTACCAATGCCCTGTGAAGAAAGTATTTTCAGTCTAGTAAGTCTGAAAAACACCATGTAGTAAATTCTCCACTTAGAAATTCATAATATACATTACATTAAATATCAATGAAATATTACATAAAGAAAGTTTGTTTAATCTTCTGCCTAAAGACATTACATGAAGAAACAATCCTTTTAAATAAAATCACCTATTAAACCCTATGGAATTAGGATTGTCTTCTGTTGGCTTGTCAACTACCTTTTTTTTTTTTTTTCTGAGCATGAAAATTAACTCTTCTTGGGGAATTAATCTGACTTCCCATTCAGAGACTAAACTCCATCTTAGTACTCCTGAAACTACATATAATTTTTTGTGTTTGTGTTTGTGTTTTGTGTTTGTTTGTTTACTTGTTTGTCTTTCTCATTAGATTGTGTGCCCTTGAGGTAGTTGGTGGGGTGCACCTTTATTTAGTGTGACTCCAGTACCTGGCATTTTAATTTGACACTTAATAATTCTTTTTTTTTTAAGTTTATTTATTTCTTTTTAATGTTTATTTATTTTTGAGAGAGAGACAGAGTGTGAGTGGATGAGGGGCAGAGAGAGAGGGGGACAGAGGAACCAAAGCAGGGCTTTGGGGCTCAAACTCATGAACCATGAGATCATGATCTGAGCTGAAGTTGAACACTCAACCAACTGAGCCACCCAGACACTCCTAAGTCTCTTTCTTTCTTTATTTTGAGAGAGAGAGAGAGAGAGAGAGAGAGAGAGAGAGAGAGGAAGAGAGAGCACTAGAAAGGGAGGGGTAGAGAGAGAGGAAGAGAGAGAATTCAAAGCAAGCTCCATGCTTAGCATGAAGCCCCAGACAGGGCTCAATCCCACAAACTGTGGGATCATGACCTGAGCCAAAATCAAGAGTCAGGCACTTCACTGACTGAGCCACCCATAACTATTCTTATTCAATCATTTGTCAAGAATTATTAAATGTTAGAGTGCCTGGGTGGCTTAGTCAGTTAAGCACCAACTCTTGATTTTGGCTTAAGTCATGATCCCACAATTCATGGAATCGAGTCCTGCCTCAGGCTCTGCACTGACAGTTTGGGATTCTCTCTCTCTCTCTGTCCCTCCCCCCATCTCTGTCTCAAAATAAGTAAATAAACATTAAAAAAAAAAGAACAGTTATGGAACACAATAGCTCTTTGGACAGATGAACTACGAGGAAATGTTTGGGGTCAATACAAAAGAGAGGTTCTTTTTTTAAACCAGAAACAAATTTTTATTACCCAAGTGTTATCATGTAATTGAATATTTCTCTACTTTGTACACAATTATTGTTATTTTCCACAGAAAGGCTGTTTCTTAGCTTCTCATCTGATGATGGCAAGTATTAAAATCCTGATTTTAACAGAATAGTTAAATGTGGTAAAAATGCCTCAGTGATTTAAGCTGAAAGCAGTACATTGGAACACAGCTCTTGTACTCAGTTATCAGGAATGTACAAATGTCTTTTTATTTAAAAACGTGAAATAAATTATTTGTCAGCATGGACAATGACAGCCGTAGGCCATTATTTACTGTCAATTGAAACCATTAACTCATGATTATAGTGATTTTCTTAAACATCAGCCATCTTTCTCTTTAGTCATTTCCTTCAATTGACTTCTCTGAAGTTATTGTTGAGGAGCACTATCTTGAGCTTCACTACTTCATTACTAATGGCAAAGCACTATTCTAGGAATTAGAACATTCCACCTGCCATTCCACCCATTCTGCCTATTACAGAATCCTTCTCTTCAAAAGAGAGTTTCTTAACCTGTGAATCCATGGAGAAGCTTCCCCATAGTCTGTGAGCCTCCTCAAATTGCAAGCAGAATTTCTTGTGAATAGGCTAATTGGTCTGCAGGACTCTTACTCTTCCACATGGCTTTTCCTTACTTTTTTCATTCAGACTTCTATAAAGTGGAACCTACCTCCACTCTCCAGCCCCATTATCCTGCTCCTGCTTCAGCTTTTTTTCTGAGATTTATCACCATATGGCATTGATAATGGTCTTCTCACCAGCATGAGAGTTTCACAGGGATGGAAACTCCTATTTATTTTACTGCTATGCCTATAACAATGTCCTGAATGTTCTAGTGCTTAGAACAATACCTATGTGGTCAACACATTTGATGTGTATAATCATACGCTATTTTCTCCCCAAAGGAGAGGCCTGCCTGGATCTGACCTTATGCTGAATTTACTATGCAGACCTGAACAGATAGTAGAAATGAATTAGTCTGGAAAATGACAGGTGGGTGTGGGGAGAGAAGTGTGCTTTTCTATGTCAAATTTTTAACCAATTCTATGGAGACTTTTAAGCTGTATAAGTCTATTTATTTCCATTTTGAATGTAAAAAGATGTTTAGAATGTTTGAACAGAGAAGACTTGCTACACACATGTTTTTAAAGGACTTTTGGAAATTTCTGCCTACAACAGAAGAGATAAGTATTTTATATGTAGTTAAATGAAAAATAAATATGAACTATCCAGGTGTCTCTTTCCTGCCCAAGTTCTCTCTGACCTTCACGGAATACTCTAGTCAGCATGCAGCTTATTGAGTCTTTGGAGGGCAGGAAATACTCTACATATTTAAGCCATTACACATGTCCAAAAGGAGGGGAATGGGGGAATATTTACATCAGTTACTTGGATACAGTCCAATTAACTAGCAGAAACTGCATTTTGAAGCACTATTCCCTTGAAGCTGCATAAATGTGTTTTTAATAATATAGAGAGGCAAGCAGATAGTATCAGAGTTGCAGATAGGAGAATTTTAGTCTTTTTGCAGTGATTTATTTTGAAAGAGTCAGGGGACCACAAAGGACAGGGAAGATATTTCCCCACACAGGAAAGGGGGTTCTATCAGCACACAGACAATGGCCAGAGATGAGGAACCTGTCCTTTTCCAATCACAAAACACACATACTCTTATGGAAGCAGAGCTATAGTCTGGGGCCAATGAAGCAGGGGGAAAAGTGTGAGTGATACAAACCCAGGATTCTTGAGTCCACAGGGGATTCACCAAGGAGCTCTGGAAATAGACAGGCACAGCAAGGGGTCACAAAAGTATTTAGCTAAAAATGCTCTGAGAGCATTGCATCCATAAGGGGGCTCTTTGGTGGCAAAAGGTGTTTTATTCATTGGTAGCATGATTCATCTTATTTTCAGGAAGAAGAAAGTCATTTACACCAGGCTGGTAGAATACCCACCTAGCATTTTTTATTTTTCCAAATAGGTTTTAGTAGGTAAGGGTGTCAACCTTAATTCCTCAAGTCTCCTCCACCCCAAAACAATGAGCCCAAACAGACAATCTCTTGTCACTGTGCCCTCACTGCAGCAATTCATCTAGGCCACACATATCTACCTTGCTCCTACTCAGTTGCTTTCCTTTATCACCAAGGTTGTTGGATAGACCTATGCTGCATGAATAAAATAAGGGTTCTGATAATAAAGAAGAAACAAAAAGCAAGTGTGGAATTTGGCCACTTTCAGGGTCTGCCATACTTCTGTCCACTTCTCAGCCACAGCAATATGGCTTCCACCACACATGACACAGAAACTTCTCTGTCAAACCTACCAGTGCTTTCTTTGTTGCATCTCGCTTAACTTTTTTTGGGCACTGATCTATTGAGCCTTCCCTCCTCCATGGCACCTCCTTTTCCCTTGGCTATTGTGGGGCCACTTTCTCCTAATTTCTCTTTTCTGTTTCCTCCACACACACAGTAAATTTCAGCACTCCTGAGGTGCTGGCCTAAGGTTTCTGCTCTTCCTCTGGATACCTCTTCCAAGTTACTTCATCCAAGCCTTTGGCTTTAAGGGCCACCTCCTGCTGATACTCTCCCTCCATCCTTCATCTCTTTGTTCAGACCTCTATGCCCAGTGCCCTTCTGGACATCCCCACAGTAATGGCTCACAAGCACCGCAGACTTAACACATACAGAACAAGTTCCTCACTTTTTATGGTAAGCTTGCAATTCCATCTATGGTTCTTCTTTGAGAAATGGATCCATCATCTCACACATTTCCCAGGTAGGAAACCAGGGCACCATTCCTTTCACTTAACCTCACATCCACTGTAAGAGATGCTATTATGCCCACACTATGGGCCTGGCACACCTGTTAATCAGCTGCTTGCTACAGAGATTGATTGCTGGTGATCCCCACACTTTCACTCTTTTCTGGAGGACAACTCTTGGCTGAGCTGTCAACTGTAAGGTTCCTAGGGGATTACATTTCCTCACCCCTGCATGGCCTGAAGCCAATACTGACTGAGGTAGAAGGTATGGCAGCCCAGCCCTCTCACCCCTGGACAGGACAACCTCTGGTGCAACTTAACTCCACATCTACCCTGAGAGCAGGCTGAAACCAGACTTACCATGAAACCACATTTGTGCCCAGGTTCTTCTGCCCTCACTTGCTTTCCTCACTTCTGCATGGATTGTTCTGAGACTCTCCCATAAATTGATTGTGTAAGGATCCCCATCTCAGGTTCTGCCTGAGGTACCCTGGCCAAAGGTCTCAGATTCCATTTCCAGGTTCCCTACATCTGTGCACCTGTCATCTGTCTGCCACTATCTTAGTCATACTGCACTGGTTTCCACCTAGCCCAATGCCACCAATAGAAACAGAAAGCGAGCCAATGCAGCATTTAACTTTTTCTAGCAACCACATTAAAAAAGCCAGAAGAGTGGGGTGAATTTAATTTTGGAAATATATTTTATTGAAACCAGTATACCCAAATTAGTATCATTTTAACATGTAATCAATGTAAACATTAAATAAAAATTATTAATGAGGTAGTTCAAACTCTTTTATTTATCGAAGTTTTCAAAATCTAGCATGTGTTTTAGTCTTACAAGCACAATTCATATGCTAAATTTTCAAAGAAAATACTTAATCTTTAGATTTAATAAAATTCAGCTGGAAAAAGATTCACATACCCAAATTGTTTTCAAGCATATATCAGTCTTCCAATCACTGAGTTGTGTATCAATTTTAAAAACTTAAGTTAATTAAGATGACATGATATTAAGAATTCAAGTGCTAAGTAGCCAGTGGCTACTGTATGGGGCAGCACAGGCCTGGACTGTCAAACCTGCATTCCTTAACTTCCTTGCTCTGGATACCAATCTGTCTTCTACAGTCTCTGTGCTATTTTAACTATGCATCTTACAAAGGAAAGATCAGTAGCACTTATCCTGCCTTTATTCAAATATTGATAATTTATTCATGGTGTACTTTTGGCATTAATTTTGATTTTTTAAAATAGTGCATTACCATATTAAGTTATCTTGATTACAAGGGTTTGGCACTCAAATTTTGTGTCTGAGTGAATGCCTCATTTGCCTCTCTCTAGTCCTGGCCTTGCATAATGTGATTCCTGCTTATGTCCTTTCAAAGTCTCCCCATGGAGACTTTCAGGATCAAGCCCATGATGGACAAAATATCTCCTGTGGGGGCCTTCCTTCCTGCTCCCTTACAGACACTTTTCACTAATGGTGGGTGAAAACTGAACTGGAGCATGTCACCTTCCTACCTTCATTCACCCTGTTTACTTTGCTCAGAGACTCACTTTTCTGTTTTCTTTATCTAATTCCTACTCAGTCTTCAAACCTCCTCCCTGGGAGCAGGTTGGGGACTGTGTTGCAGTAAATTCCCCCACAGTCTCCACCATCTAGGCTGCACTGGGTAGTCTACACATGCCTGCCCTCACAGATCCCTCTTCCTGGAGGGACTCCTGGGAAGGAGCTGGCAGGAGTTGAGATGGGAAGAGAGAGTGGCTGCCTGGATCCCAGCTCTCTCCCTGGGTTCTGACAGAGACCACACCCAGCCCCAGCTCCTGCTGGCCTGGGTGCTTGCCTCTCCCTGGGCTCAGATCACCCTCCCCTGCCCCACAGACCCTCATGGCCTCCCCCCTGTAAGTGGTCCCTCCTGACTGTCACCCACCCTAGTCTAACCATCTTCACAGAACTCCAGATTCTGCTGGGATTTTGCTAGGACCTTAGACACATGCCTGTTTCCCCCCACCCCTCAACTCCTATAATTGTTAGTTCTTCTGATTCTCCCTGTCTTCCTCCTTTTTTTTCCCCTCCTCCTCCTTTTCCTCTCCTTCTCCTTCTTTCTTCCTTTCTTTCTTCTTCTCCTTTCTCCTTCTCGTTCTCCTCCTTCTCCTTCTTCTTTCTTCCTCCTTCTGCCTTCCCCCTTTTTCCTTCTTCCCTCTCCTTTTTTCTTCCTTCTTACATCCTGGGTTATATAATCATCACTCCAGACTTATCTCTTTCTGCTTCACTTGAGTATAACCTCCCTGAGCATGAAATGGGACTTCCTGATCCTGATGTCCCTCATGAAACCCAGCACTGAGCCATTTGGCAGGGGCTCTGGCCTTCGTGAAGAAAGGGCAAACATTGAGTTGTTTAATTCATAGATGTTTGTATTTTTAAATAGATCATCCATGAGACCAATACTCAAATTATTCTCAAAGGGGTTTTAATACGAGACAATGCTTTCTGAATATTACTTCTTTTTTCTTTTGTCTGGAAATAGCCTCTTCTTGATATATATTTTCTGAAAATAGAAATTCATGTCAAGATACTACATTACTCAACTGATCTATCATTTCATTCCACAAAAGCCTTGTAACTTCAATTGGAGATGGGCATGCCATTTGAACTCCTGTCCACATGGATTAGAACCTATTTATACATGGATATGGCTGCTGTTGCTTCTTAGAGTCATACAGTGTTTCATTTAAAAACAGATTGTTCCAGGTAACATAAAATGTAAAAATGAATGGTGAAAAGGAAAGTGTTTTTAGAGTTCCAACTCATCCCTTTTAATTTTTCTTTATTAGAAATTTGTTTTTACATAAGCCACATTGGAGTTAGACTTGTAAAATCCTAGTGCCACCACTTTCTAACTGTGTGGCCTTGAGCATATTAATCATATTGAACTTCAGCTTCAGTATCTGTAAAATGAGGATAACCCCTTCTTTGTATATGTACAAATGTATGTATATGATGCATATGCCATATACCATATACACAATATACAGTTATTCTCAAATTTTACTGTGTCTAAAATAAGGAGCTAATTAAAGCCACAGAATCCTAAGCAAGTCTCCCAGAGTTTCTGATTCAGAGGCCTGAAAGATCCTCTGAAATCTGTATTTGTAATAAGCTTCTCAGGTAAATCTAATGCAGATGGTTCATGGTCTGCACTTTAAGAAATGCTGCCATAGATCCTAAATTCCTTGGATTATAAACATATTTCTAGGAGTTTTGTACTTCCCATGACCTGCTCATGACATGTGTGCTGTAATACAGCCTTGTGACATCAAAGGTCATGCTCATCCTTTCCATGCTGCTTTGTGATCTAGCTATCTTGACATTCATGCCTCTCTGGGCTGTACAAGCATGGTTGGCAGCTGAACACTAGGACTCCAGGTCCATGTATACTCCAGTCAGATTCAAAGCCCTAGAGAGAGAATCCATTGGCCATCTTATGTCATGAGCTGACCTCCATGAAGAGAAGGAAGGTCTGGATTGCAGGTGGGAATTTCTTCTCTTTTCACTCATATAAATTTGCTTATTCTTCACATTCTCCTTTATGAAAATAAAACCTTGGGCAGTAGAGCACCAATTCCGGGAATTGGAAGGAAGGGTAGAGCCCGTGTCTCACAGGTAATGGAAACCTTAGAAAATACATTCTCAACACCTTATGTTTGGCATATTGTTACTCTCCAAATCTCCAACCCCTTTTCTTCCTTAGTTGGCCAACTTTTCTGCCCACTTCCTTCACCACATCGTATTTCTGAGGATTATTTCTTTATATATAATGTTTTTTTTTTCCATTTCCCTTCCTATACCCTAAACTAGATTTCTTTGAGTTTAGAAAGGGGTAAAAAGAAATGTCAGGGTGGTGTCTCCAGTATTTAGATTATAAAGAAGAGGAAGATTTGACTTATTGCAATTGGCAGTTGAAATTGGATACAGTTATGCCTGGTTTTCTCAAACTCTTGAGTTTTCTGAGAAAGGATTTACAGTATGGCTAAAATTTCTATGAATCATTTAAAAAATTCATTTTTTTAATGTGTGACTGAGCTGGAATATGGAGTACCCATGGCCTAGAGGGTCTCAATTGCTCAGGTACTTTCATCTAACTGCTCATCTCATACCCAAACACACATATAGAAAGAGAGAGAAAATCTTGATTATTTCTCTTCTCCCTACCAAGTGACCAGTAGGTAAGTCAATTTTGGAAAGAATGTTTTGATAGTTGTCTCTGAGGTATTGGCAACCAGGAAAGATAGTCAATTGTTAATAGACTCTTAACAAGACTTTTCTTTCTCCTCCCCGCCCCCCCCCAAGATTACACAGAATGGAATATTGAAAGAACTGACTTTGGTTTCCAGTTCAACATGCAAAACTTTAGAAGTTGTCAGTCTCGTCCTTACAACAAGAAAAAAGCTGAATAACACCAATTCATGATAAAAACTATCAGAAAACTAGGAATAGACCATGTTATGCTATCTGTTAGCTAATTAAAATTTAAATAAAAATTGAAAAAAGAGAAAACTAGGAATAGAGGGCAACTTCCTCATTTTGATAAAGAACATCTACAAAAAATTTACTGCTTATATTATATATAATGGTGAGAGACTGGATAGTTTTCTGTTAAGATTGGGAGAAAGACAAGGATATTCCTTCTCATCACTCTTATTAAACAACATACTGAAAGTCGTAGCTGATGAAATAAGACAGAAAAGGAAATATACGGTATAGAGATTGGGAAGGAAGAAATAAAACTATCCTTTTCCTCAAGTGACATGATTGTCTGTGTAGAAGATCCCAAAGATTTGACAAAAATACTCCTGGAACTGATAAACAATTGTAGTAAAATAATGTGAGGTTAATATACAAAAATAAATCACTTTCCTATATACTAGCAATGAACAACTGGAATTTGAAATGAGAAACACAACGCCATTTACATTAGCACCAGGGAAAAGCACAAATCTAACAAAATATGTATACTATGAATTGAGTTATATCTTCCCAAAATTCATGTTGAAGCCCTACCCCCTCAATGTGACTGTATTTGGAGATAGGTCTTCAGGAGCTAATTAAGGTTAAAAAAGATCATAAAGATGGGGCTCTAATGCACAAAGGATAGGACTGTGGCCTTGAAGAAGAGGAAGAGAGAAATATCTGTGTCTCACCACTGTGTAAGGACACAGCAAAAAGGTAGCTGTCTACAAGGCAAGAAGAGGATTCTCACCAGAAACTAAATCAGCCAGAACCTTGACCTTGGACTTCTAGCCTTCAGAACTTTAAGAAATAAATTTTGTGTTGTCTAAGCCACTCAGAGTATCATATTTTGTTATTGCAAACTGAGCAGACTAGGACAATGTACAAGATCTATATGAGGAAAACTACAGAACTTTGATGATGGAAGTCAAAGATGATTTAAATAAGTTAGAGAGATGTTCTATTTTCATTAATATTGTTTAGATGCCAGGTCTAACCAATTTGATCTATAGATTTAACACAATTCCAATCAACATCTTAACAACTTATTTTGTAGATCTCACCAAATTGATTCTAAAGTCTTTACAGAAAGGTAATATGCCCAGAATAGCCAAGACACTACTGAAGAAGAACAAAGTCAGAAGACTGATTTTACCTGACCTCAAAACTTAACTTTATAGTTAAGTGATCACATTGTGGTGTTGGTGAAAGAATACATGTATTTGTCAGGGTTCTCCAAAGAAACAGAACCAAGAAATAAACCTACAAAAAATATACTCAACTGATCTTTGACAACAGAGGAAAGGCAGGTCAATGGAGAAAGGATCATCTTTTCTTTAAAAAAATTTTTTTTAATGTTTTATTTATTTTTGAGACAGAGACAGAGCATGAGCAGGGGACGGTCAGAGAGAGAGGGAGACACAGGCTCCAGGCTCTGAGCTGTCAGCACAGAGCCCAATGTGGGGCTTAACTCACGAACTGTGAGATCATGACCTGAGCTGAAGTCAGATGCTTAACCGACTGAGCCACCCAGGCGCCCCAGGATCATCTTTGCAACTTTTCAAAGGATAGTGCTGGAGCAACTGGATATCCATATGCAAACAAATGAATCAAGTTTTATATATATATACATATATATATATAACTATATATATAGTTAATTATATCATATATATAGATGGTTATGTGTATATATATACAGTTATGTATTTATAATATACATAATATATATATATATATATATATATATATATATATATATGGTTTTGTTTATACAGATATAGATATTATGGAGGATGAGAAATCCCATGATCTACCATTTTCAAAGAGGTGGCTCAGGGAAGCCAGGGTGCAGTTGCAGTCCAAACCCAAGAACATGAGAACCAGGGGAGCCAAGATGTAAATCCCAAATGAGTCTGAAGGCCCAAGAACTAAGAGTGTTGATGTTCAAGGGTAGGAGGAAATTGATGTTCCAATTCATAGAAAGCAAATACACACTTCCTCTGCATTTTTTGTTCTGTTCAGGCCCTCAGTGAATGGATGATGCCCACCAGCATTGGTGAGAGCGGATTTTCTTTACTTAGTCTAGGATTCAATGCTAATCTCTTACACATCCAGAAATAGTTATACCAGCTATCTTGGCATCCCTTAAATTGACACATAAAATTAATCATCACAGTAGACAAATAGATCAATGTATTCAATGTATTCAACCACCACAGAGAAAAGGGGCCAGAAATAAACCCACACAATATATACTCAACTGATCTTTGACAACAGAGGAAAGACAATTCAATGTAGAAAGGATCATCTTTTCAACTTTTCAAAGGACATCCATATGCAAAAAAAAAAAAAAATCAAGATATTGAGTCTACACCTTTCAAAAATCAACTCTAAAAGTATAGGTCCAAAGGTAAAATGATACAACTTGTAGGAGATAATATAGGAGATGATCTAGATGACTTGGGGTTAGCAATAAGTTTATAGATATATACCAAAAGCATGACCCATGAAGGAAAAAAATTGATAAGCTTATCTTCATTAAAATTAAAAACTTCTGCTCTGCAAATGACACTGTTAAAGAATAAAAAGACAAGCCACAGGCTGGTAGGAAATATTTGCAAAACTTGTATCTGATAAAGGACTTGTATCCGAAGTATCTGAAATATACAAAGAACTTTGCATAAAAAATATACAAAGAACTCTCAAATTTCAACAGTAAAACAAACATCCCAACTACACAATGGGCAAAATGTCTGAACAGACATTTTACCAAAGAAGATATACAGATATCAAAGTATATAAAAAAGATGCTCAACATCGTATTTTATGACATATGCAATTAGGGAATTACAAATTAAAACAACAATAAGATGCTACTACATACCTATTAGAGTGACTAAAATCCAAAATACCAACAACAAATGCTGATGAGGATGCGAAGCAACAGGAGCTCTCATTTATTTCTGGTGGGAATGCAAAATAGTGCAGCCACTTTAGAAGACAGTTTGATGGTTTCTTACAAAATTAAGCATATTCTTACAATAGAATCCAGCGATAACACTCCTAGGTGTTTACCCAAATGAATGGAAAACTTATTTCCACACAAAAACCTGCACAAACCACACAAAAACAAATGGCATTTTTTATTTTTAAGTTTTTATTTAAATTCTAGTTAACATACCATGTAATATTAGTTTCAGGTGTACAATATAGTGATTCAACACTTCCATACAACACCAGATGCTCATCACAACAACGCACACAAATGTTTATAACAGCTTTATTCAGAGTTGACAAAATCTGGAAGCAACCAAGATGTCCTGCAATAGGTGAATGTATAAACAATTGTGGCATATCTATACAATGAAATATTATTTAGTGATAAAAAAGAAATGAGCTATTAAGCCATGAAGAGACATGGAGGAAACAAATGCATATTCCTAAGTGAAAGGAGCCAATCTGAAAACGCTCTGTACTGTATGATTACAACTCTATGACATTCTGGAAAAAGCAAAAGTATAGAGATAATAAAAAGATCAGTAGTTACTAGAGGTGTAGGAGTGGGGAATGAGGAATACATGGAACACAGGACATTTATAAGGCAGTAAAACTATTCTGTATGGTACTGTAATGGAGGGTAAATGGCATCTTACATTTGTCAAAACTCACGGAATGTACAACATCAAGAGTTAGGCAGTGGTGGGAGACCAATAAGTTCTCTGTTCCTCTAGTGGGCCCCTTTTAAGGCATTGACAACAAATAAGTAAATGAATTTCTGCTAGTTTTAGAGGGTGCACATCCATAATTCTGTGCTTCAAAGACACGCTTGGATGAGCAAGTCATTGACACATGAACTATCTGCCACCTGGGATTTGGATCACATAGGCCTTGGGACTTCAATTGCAATAGCAGGAACCTATCTAGGTTCAGTTCCATAATACTTAATAATGACATTTTTTTGGTCACAAACGATTAAGCGGCAGGTGTTATTAGACCAGTGTCTAGAATTTGTTAATGTGTGTTGGACATTCAATCAAAAAATGTCTGATGAGTAATATGTAGAAACAATATCTATTTGTACTTGGCACATAAAACTTGGTTCTGTCCCAACCTGAGCTCTTCTAAAAGAAATAAACTTTTTCCAATTCCTCCAATAAAAAGAACCCAAAGAAGCTCTATCTGGTACCATGTTCCTCCATTCACCAAATTGCCAGTCCCTTTATCAATTTGGTATCCCATCCATTTTCTAGCCAGGAGGACCTAAGGTCAATTGTTGGACTTTTCCTGGATTCCTGGTGTTTGAATCCTTATGCTAAATATTCAATTACTTGACATACTTTAGACAATTTCTTGTAACAAAAAGCAGCTTATCAGAGAGCATCTATGACAAACATTACACTGCACAAGGACCCAGTCAAGAAAGTAGATGGGAGTTGAAGTCAGTCTGCTTCTTAGGCTGTCCATCAGTGTTGGTAGGGGTGAGGGGCTATCTTCCTGGAAGGAGGGATGGCTTTTTCTGATTTCCACAAAGCCATTGTTCAATAACCAAGCTATGTGTCAGTGTGGCTGTCTGCCCAGAGGAGACCCCTTTTCCTAATTTGTATCACACCATCATATAAACTAGCTATGATTTAGTGACATATTTAAGGATGGGAAATTTGACATGGCACCCTGTTCAATATATTACAAAATTCTGACTCAGTATATATCTTTATTGGGTTGCACTATCTTTTCAGCTTTTGTTTGAAAATATCAGGCTATGAAGGTGCTAGCTCAGGGAAGTAAGTCTTCCCCCAAGTTCTTCAATGTGATGAAAGAGAAAGAAAACCATTATTAGAAGCTGCAATGGTTAATCTCTGAACTGAAAATGACTGACATAGATGTAGTTCTAGTAGGATTGGACCCAGGAGTGTTGTTAAGCCGTATACTAAACAGTGTACTCAGAAATTTATCCCTCTGAAGCAGTCTTGTATTTCAGAGACTTCAGAAGATTCCAGAAGTTGGAGCAGTTTCCTGAGATTTTTAATGGCTCCCACCACAGATATCTGCAGAGGGTGCTTTTTCCTAGCTTTATAGGTAAGTGCAAACTTTGAAGCACTGAACAAAAGTAACAGCCTATGGGTGCTGTGGATGCTGACTAAGATAGTGGGAATCAGCTCTTCCCAGGGGCTTTTTTGCATGGCAGCTTTTTTGTGAATGATTGTCTTTGCTCATTCACAACATAGTCATGCACTGTCACAATGGTAAAAACCATGCACATCTTGAAGAACACAGGAACATTAGCAACTTGGGAAGAGAACTATGCCATTTACAATGAATTCCACTGCAAGCCAAAGGAACCTTGGCTCAGGCTAGCTTAAGAACAAGAAATTAATGATCTCCTATACAAGTTGTCCAGTAGTGGAATGGGTTTAGAGTTGGTTGACTCAGAGGCTAATCAAATTCCCAGGTTGTTTCTGTCTCTCTCTTCTACCATACACAACGAAGACCTCACCTTCATGCTTACTAGAAGTTGCTTCAGCAGTCCCAGAGTTTCATGCACACTTGATGCTGCCTCCCAAAGAAAGAAGAACCCTGTTTTGTTTTGTTGCTGTTGTTGTTTTGTAGCTCTCTTAGAAGCCCTTCAGCGATTCTTCTCCTATTTTATTGACTAGAATTAGCAAAACCATGAGGCCCACTCCTGGGACTGGGTATGGTAGGAAGACAGCTTCCTCTGAGGAATGTGGTAGGCAGTGGGTGGGGGGAATGGATCCCTGAACACAGTCCAGAATCTATAGGGAAGGATAAAGGATGAAAACCCCCAAACTCCTAAGCAAGAAAATTTAAGTGCTGCTGTGGAAGATTCCTATACCAAAGCTAATGCATCAGTGGATTTGATTTCCATCTCATTCTCTAGTCTTTAAGAACCACACTGGAAAAGACTGGACGAAATAGTGCCTGTGAGAGCTTAAGATCTCCTAGTGTCACACATTCAGAGTTTTAAAAATAGTTCCTGAGCTTTACTTTCAGTAGAATCTGTACTTAACATTCTTACATCTGCAGATAGACTTCAAGTATTTAGATTTCAGGGTTAGGACAGAGACTATGAAATCCATATCTGATTCAATTTGTGAAATTTAACTCTTAGAACAATTATTGGGTCCTGAAAGTTGCACTTCCACTAATCCCTAAAGTTCTGAATGTACCAGTCTTAGGTGAAATAGTGATGAATAATAATTTTATTAGGGAAAATTAGACTCCCAACTTGCCAGGAATGCAACATGCTTTTTGTTCAGCTACTTTGTTACCTCCTTTGTTTAAGATAGAATAGAAGGTTCTCAGAAAATGAATGCTAGAACTCTTCTTCCTAACTTCCAGGTTTTGTCTGAATATTTGGGAGATTTAGACTTTCGTGGGGCTGCCTAAGTAGTGCCATCTGTGATCAGGAGAGGGCAGCAAAGAGTCATCTGAGTCACGCCTCTGAGGGCCAGTCTGCCAGTCTGCCCAGGAATCAATTAAGGAACCAAGGGAAAATCCCAGCCTCAGTTGATACCAGCAGAAATCAGGGAAGATTTAGAGCTAAAGCAGAGTCCAAAGCATGTGTATTGCAACAGGGTTGAGGTTAAATGGTGCTAGAATCCAGGAGGAATAATCGCATCAGGAAAGGCTTATATTTCCAAAACAAAAACTGGTGTTAGCAAAGTGAAAACTGGCAAATTTGAGTCAGATAGAAGTCAGGCCAGAGGGATTGGGTTGGATCAGAGAGTTATAAAAGGTTAATTATATTGATGGTTTGAGGTGAGATGCAACATTTTTATTTTAAAAATACTGGGGTGCCTGGATGACTCAGTGGGTTAAGGGCCTGACTCTTAAATTTGGCTCAGGTCTTGATCCCAGGGTTGTGGTTCCCAGCTCCACGTTGGGCTCTGCATTGAGCATGGAGACTGCTTAAGATTCTCTCTCTCCTCCCCTCTGCCCCATTCCCCTGCTCACACACTCACTCTCTCTCTAAAATAAAAAAATAAATAAAAATAACATTTGTAGTTTATAATTACAAATATAAAATACCTTCACTATAGAAAATCTGGAAACTAGAGAAAAAGACACAGAAGAAAATAAAACTCATTTGGAATTGTTAACTCATCAGAGGTAACAGTGCTGGTATATATTCAATCAGTTAATCATGTATTTGCCCAAATAAAATTGAGATCATGCATTTAACCATATACTATCAACATTTCTCTTTGCTATTAAATATTTTTCCAAATCATTTTAAAAACTGTCTTCATAACATTCCACCATATGGATGTGTCACGAAGCGTTTAGTATGTGCTGTCTAGTCCTCTGGAGGTCATCCTGGAACTGCTTTGCACTGATTGATGTTAAACCTCATCAGATGCTCCAGATCAGGCATGATAAAATAAATACATTCAAAGCTTGGGAAATTAAGAAAAAAAACAAATCATTGCTGAGCCCAGTACCCTAGCCCATTTTTATTTTTGTATATTTCCTCCTAGTCTTTGTCCAAATGCATAAATATTTTAACATGATTACAATCATTATGTACCTTTGAATCTTATTATATTATAAACATTTTAAAGCTGATTAATGATTTTCCAAATTTTTAATGACAGGGTAATATTTCTGTCAGTAGACACACAATGATTCAATTAGTCATTATCCTATTGCTTCTTTTTGGTATTATGAATAATTTTTCAATGAACATCTTTATGATATTGCCCTTATCTTTTATTATTTGGAACATATCCTTAAGCAAAGTCTTTCAAGGGGGTGATAGAGTCTGCTTAAACTCTAGTAGTAATGTAAAATTTCTTGACTTACACATTGAGAGTGGATCAAAAAAGGTTTCTGACAGTGGATTTGGATTGATTTTGTTACTCAATTATTTTTTAAATTGATTTCATTTTTATTCCTAGAAAACATGTCAATTGGATAGAGGCACAATTTAGAAAAGAAAAAAGCTGATTTTAAGTGAGATGAGACAGTAATTGATTTTTACAGAGGTATTTTTGAGTATATGCTCTTTTCCTTCCATATGCAGCCATAGAGACTTGAGAGGACTAAGACACACTCATAAAAAATAACTAAAAATATACTTGGCAAAGTCTTTTCACATTAGATTTTCCTTATGTGTAAATTTTTATTTTTATTTATTTTTACTTTTTAATGTTTATTTATTTTTGAGAGAGAGAGGGAGGGAGACAGAGAGAGTGGGGGAGGGCCAGAGAGAGAGACAGAGACACAGAATCCCAAGCAGGCTTCAGTCTCTGAGCTGTCAGCACAGAGCCCCACATGGGGCCTGAACCCATGAGCCGTGAGATCATGACCTGAACCAAAGTCGGACGCTTAACTGACTGAGCCACCCAGGCGCCCCTCCCTTATGTGTAAATTTTTTAATTTATGTGTAAGTTTTTTAAAGGCCAAGACCAGTTTTATGTATGTACTAGATTATGTGTGATAAATAAGGAAATTCAAGAAGTAAATGGAAAACTATGAAAACTCTTCCTTAGTTTTATATATCTCTCCTTGGACTAATTTATGTTCAGTACAGTATTTAGTAAATGATGTTTGATAGGATGGGTCCAAAAGCTAAGATCCTAACAAACCTTTTTCCATAAGAATTCCCACAAAAATGGAAAGCACAAGCCACAGAATGGATCCAGAATGCTTTTGGCTCATTGTCATTGCTCACATTATCTATTGCAATAGCAATTGTAAGAGAGTTCATGGCTAAAACATCAAATTAATAAACATAGTTTCTAAAAACTTATAAAATATATAACAACAAAAACCAACAGGTAAAATATATATATTTTTAATTTTAATTTATTTTGAGAGAGAGCATATGTGAATGGAGGAGTGGCAGAGGGAGAGGGAGAGAAAGAATCCCAAGCAGACTCCATGCCCAGTATGGAGCCCTATGTGAGATAATGACCTTAGCTGAAATCAAGAGTTTGATACCTAATTGGTTGAGCCACCCAGGTGCCCCACCAAGAAGTAAAATCTTAATAACAATGACCACCTTGCTGTAAAAACTGAGGAAAGATATTCTTAGCATCACATCCTGATTTTTCTCTCTCTTATCACTTACCTCCTCTTCACATCTTTCCATGCTCAGAGGAGGAAAGCTGATGTTAAATTTGTCCTATATTTTTAGATTTATATTAATTTTCTGTTATTTATTCCTGAAACCATTGATTTCTTAGAAATTAAACATATTTTCAAACATTATAATTCTTTCAACTGTTCTCCAGGTTACAGCCAAAGTAGTACTGCCACACGCACTGAAACTTCAATGTGTGGCTTTCAAAGGTCAAAACCTTTCCCTCCTTTTCAGATGTGACCAAAAGTGTGAATGAAACACTTCATGGCCATTGCTTAGAGTATATCCTCTTTCTGAGTACTGCATGCCCCCTCCAGTCCTAGTGGGAAGGTGTGGGGTCCTACTGCCAAGCTTGTATCAAGGGAAGACCTACCTGGCCAAGGCTGATTGGCCCATAGCTAGATCAATGATCTATGTGCTGGGCCAATCTGATAAGGTTTTGAATTTGAGTACAGAGACTTGTTATGACATTCTACATCACTGTTCAGCAAATATTTACTCCATTTCTCTTTCCCCTACATTCTGATGCTGAGCGTGACCATGCAATTTGCTTTGGCAAATGGAATATTAGCAGATGGGTTACAATCATAGGCATTAATTATGTTTGCATGTCTTGACTTGTTAATGTTTGCATGTTTTGACTTGTTTCTTACACTCTCTGGTGGTAGGAGGCCATGCCCAGGTCACCACTGTGCCTTTATCTTGACCTCAGGATGAAGTAGGGAGATACTCATGGTAGCCAGTGGAGCAAGGACTGAGCAGAACTGAAAAACCCTCTAGTCTGAAGTCTTGGAGCCTGATGTCTGGTGTAGCCTGGTGGGGCTGCAATTGAAGTGAGCATGAAAATAGGTTATTTTTATTTTAAGCCTCTGTATTTTAGTGTGCTTTATTATGTAGCACTATTGAGACAATAACTGACTCATAAACTAGGAATTATTTTATTGTGTTTCTTGGAGATGACATGTCATTCAGCCTGGGCTTGAAGTGGCCATTTTGGGACACTGTAAGCTAGTGAACAAGTAGAGAGAACTGCAGCTATCTCTTGTTCCTTTCCCCATTGGAATGTATTCCTTGTTTCTTGAGGACTGATTTTTAAGTGGTAGAGAAATAGAACTGACTCTTAGTCAAATGTATGATGTGTATTTTTCCCCAATGTCTTCTAGACATTATTTTTCCATTAGACTAGAATTTTGTAATGCAGGAGACCAGTATCTTGAGTACACTTTGTTGGTAAATGTAGGGAAGGACTATATAGTGATTTAATGGAAAGTGGCACTGGATTTAAATGTTCATAATAAATTCAAATTGGTTTCCTTTCAAAGTAGTCACAATGTAAAATGAGAACAAAGTGAAAGCTATTCAACTTGAAAGCTGTTGAAGTTGTTAAATACTCAGAGAATATTGTAAAAAATGCACTTTCCTGCTTGCAGATGTACAAAAGGACTTTCTGGAGATTCATGAAAACATAACAGTCTACATTGATCAGTGGGCTTATTGGTTAGTTGAAAACATAGTCAATGAGCTAGATGGAATCCCAGTCTTCTTGATGTGAGAAAAAGATTTTTTTCCATAAATGAGTTTGTATCGCTGTATTTATGAAACTATCAATGTACTTATACCTTTTATAAAATGTCAAAACAGAAAAATCCTTGAGTTGCTATGTAAGAATTCAGATGTTCTGTGCTACTGTAGGATAGTCAAGACAAAAGAGAGTGTGCAATAGAATTTTAAGGATGGTAGGATCCTTTTAGTTGCAAATGTAAGAAAGCCAAATCAAATTTATCTAAATAATGAAGATAATGTATTAACTCATGTAACTGAAAGTCCTGAAAATGTTGGTCTTGAAGAAGGGCTGGACCTGATCAATCAACATCAATCAGATCCTGTTTTGGCTCCTACCGTTAGGCTCAGTCCTAAGGCTGGCTGTCCTTGGGTTGGCTGTCCTATTATTTAACTATTAATAGGACTACATAGGGCTTTAAATCATACTTAGCAGGGGAGATAGAGTGCACCTTTTGTGGTAGCTACCACCAATAGAAAATAAAATTCCTTCTCAGAAGTCCCTGAGAAATGTCTGCTTTCCTCTTGTTTTCCTGAATTGGGTCGCATGGTTAGTCTCCAACGAATCCTGTGGCTAATGGTTAATCAAGGCCACACTGAGTTCACCTGAATGGGAAGAAGAAAGGGAAATGTCAGGCTAATGCTGATTATGGGGCCACGGAGGAGAGTCCTGCAACCAGGAAGTCTATAATCTACTAGGGAAGATGTCAGACAGATAATTATAATACAGGGAGATCAGAAGGGGGCAGCCACTTGCATTGTAAGGATATCTTTGCAAAGACTCTCAGCAGGAGGTACTGGCCTGGATCTAAAAGAATGAATAAGAATTTAGTGGACAAAGGAGGAGAGAAAGAAAGAATTTTGGGTAGAGGGAGCATCATGTTATAAAACAAAACAAAACAAAACAGTTTTATTGGGAAGCCTGAAGTATAGAAGAAACTTCTTGAATAAAAATTGGCAAGGTAGCCATAAGAACAGTAAGAAAAGATTTAAAAAGTGGCAGAGGCTTTCCTCTCAGATCTTGTGGCTAACTTCCTAATGATTATCTGAATGTTGACCTAAGAAATCTCTATATGCCCCTCCAGTGAGCAATACAGTATCTTACACACACATTGAGTTGTTTGTTCATTAGGATTTATATGCTTCTAAAAGGGGAGAACTTTCTCTATTCAGTTTTTTCTCTAAGATCCTTAGCTTTATACCAAATACAAAGATGGTTATTAAATCTGGTTTAAAGTTGAGACATACATAGGATTTTAAAACTTACCCTCCTCAAGGACTTACAGAGTCTTGACTTACATAGCTTGATGTGACATGGCATTACAGAGACCATGTCTTTCTGGTGGTCAGAAAAAAACAAACTTGAAAACAGTAAAAACAAACAAATAAAATTTAAAAGCCCCAAACTCCACACCAAACCCCAAACTCCATGTCCTCCCTTTCTTACCTGAGAAGGAACGTGGTAGTGTTGGTGTGATGATACGCATTGTACTGTCCAGTGTCTCTTTGTTCAGGGCCATCTTTGGTTTTCAGTCTTGGTGTGCAGGTGGGTCTACAGGATGACTTTATAATTTTGCTGCTACTGCAAAGAGTTTGGTCCAAGCAGAATCAGCCCAATCACAGGATACTGGGTGGATATAGAGACACAGCCCAGGGACCTATCTGTCTTATTGTGAGGTATTGCCACTGACTTGCAACCTTCTTCACTCTTGAGCTCCTCTGGTTCCATCTTATGACTGTATTGATCTGCTTAGGACCTTGCAAGGCTTCCTGTTGCTCTTAGAATGAGGTCCTAAGCTTTCACCACAACCTACAAAATAAGGCATGGTCTGGTTCTGCTTCCTCCCCAGCACCTCAGGCTCCAGTCACCTGGAATTCCCCCCAATCCTCAAAGAAATCAACTCCTCCAATCTCAGTGCATTCATGCCCCCTGAAGTGCTTCCTTGAACACTATGCTCCCACCTATGGCTGTCCTTACCTACCTACCTCTGCCCATTTGCCTCTAACCCACTTTGCTCAAGTCCTCCCTCTTCTCTTCTCTGGCTGGCTTCTGGAGTCCTGAATTTCCTACTCTAGCATGTGACTAAGTCACAAGATTGAAGACACTAGACTGTGTGTTAAGCATAGTTGTGGTTAAAAACTGGATTCAGGTCCTGATTTTATCATCAGTTGGAGTCAGTCACACAACTGCTCTGAGCTTCAGTTTCCTCATCTGTAAGATGGTGCTAAGTATATTGACTCCCAGGTTTCTGGGAAAATTTGCTGAGAATCTGGACATGCAGAACATGGTAGGCTTTCAATAAATGTTTCAATAAATGTAGGAAATCTTGTACATATTTAGGACTCCACTGTCTATTGTTCATACATGAACAGGGGAATGTGTGTATATGCAGGCATGAGCTTGGGAGCAAGAAGACCTGGCCTCAACAGCTGGTACCACCACTTATTAACCATGTGATGTCAGAAAATTCATTTAGCTTTTCTGAACCCCAAAGTCCCTAACTATGAAAATGGCAATAACATTAATAACTCCCAGGGTTGCTATGAGGATCAAGTGAGTTAATACAGGAAAATGTTTTATAAACCTTGAAGTTAAAAATACTGTAATCTACATTTATGCAATTATTCTTTGTTCTATCAGTGTTTAATCAGGTAAGTTTTGTCTCTGTAGCAGGACTCTAAGTCCCATTGGCTGGACCCATGATGGCATTTAACATGGACCTCAGCACAGCAATCATATACAATAAGAGTTTGCTGAAAATCTAACCCACAATGAGATATCATCTCATGCCTGTTAGGATGACTATTGCCAAAAAGACAAGAGGTAGTAAGTGTCAGCAAGGATGTGGAGAAAACGGACCCCTTGTGCACTGTTGGTGGGAATGTAAATTGGTGCAGCCCCTCTGGAAAACAGTGGGAAAAACTGTCTCCTAGTTTATTTAACAAAGCCAAGGTAACTTAAATAGCAAAATCTGATAAAGACAGGGAAAAGACAAAAAAAAAAAAACCTGCAAAGCAAATCCAATAGCATTTTAAAAGATTAAGCCTGGAGAGGGGCCAACATGGCGGAGAAGTAGGGGGATCCATACTTCTAGTGTCTCTCAAACAAAGAAGGGCTGAAGCCAAAGGACTTTGAATCTCAAGAGTCTGGGAGGAAAAGAGACAGAGTCTACCAGGGAGAAACTGGGACAACCTGATGGGCCAGAGGTGGGTGATTGTGAACTGGGGGGTGGGGGGGGGGAGAAAATGGACTGCATAGGCACAGAGGAGAGGGATCCCCTTCTGCGGAGAGACAAAGGGAAGAAAAGAGTGGCTGGGGAAGCGTAGGACCATAGCTGGACAAGAGAAAAAACCTCAGACTGGGACAGAGAGGGATCCCATCTCTTACTGCAGGGCTTTCTTTGGACTGAGGCCAGCTGCCCTATTCACACACCTGGGGATGAGGGGAGCCACCTCTGGGTTTGGTGGTAGGTCAGTGGTGCAGTCCACAGCAGAAGAAACAAGTCTCCTCCCCTGAAGTGTTTTGGCACAGAACAAAACCAGCTAGGACCACATATCCAACAGCATCAAGAGGCACTTCCCCAGTACTGGGGCGCACAGAGCAGGAGTTTAAGTCCCAGCCAACGCTGGGGCACAGGAGTCTCGTCTGCTCCCGAGGCACAGTGATGATGGCTCCAAAGGAGTGATTTGGGACACTGGGTTGTGGAGAAGAGACTGGGGGGTTGCCATTTTTCTCCCCATCACCACCAAGGCGGGGCCTCAGAGATCAGTCCGATGGACCCACAATGGAGGCGGGACCAGCCTGCATCAAACCACACCCCTCCATGCCAGTGTATCTACTGGAACAGGATAGACGCTGTGGAACCAGATGGACCCCTTCTCCAGACCAGCGCTGCTGCATTTCTGGATCAATTCTAGAACAATTCTTCTTATATAGATATATTCTCCTTTTCATTTCTCCTTCTTATCTCTTTCCTCCTCTAGGCTGGGTACTCTGGTTATTGGTTTGTTTAAACAGACACATTTAATCCATTCTCTTGATACATGTTCCACTCCTCCTTCTTTACTTTCCTTTCTCTCTCTGGAGTAATCAAGCCATACATTTTGTCTTCGTTCTTTATCTTCGTTCCCCCCTCCCCCGCCTCCTTCCTTATTTTCCTTTCTCTCTCTCTGAATTAACCCTTTTAGTCTCTCTGCCTGGTTAATGTTTATTTTTTCTTTTTCCCTGCCCCTGTCATTTCTCTCTTTGTATGTGCTCTTCCATCAGCACCACCTCCACCCTGTTCTTGTAGCTGTTGTTTCTGGTTTTTTGCTTTTGTTTTTAGTTTTTTAGTTTTTGTTTATTTGTTTGTGTGTTTGTTTGTTTATTTGTAGTGTGTTTTTGTTTCCTGTTTGTCTGTCTGTTTGTTTTCCTTTCCAGGGCTACTTCAAGGAACAAATCAAAGCATACCTTGTGAAGGGTCCAAAGCATCACTACGAGCAGGGAAATAAAAAACTAAAGTCACAACAACAGAGAGCAAGTAACACTCTCCAAAAAACACCTCCTGAAGGGCTAGGCCCTGGACAGTGTATGAACACCCTTTAATATGGCAGTACTTGCAAGTGAAGAACACATAACAAGCTTTTAAAACTCATAAGGGACAGAAAACTAGCCAAAATGATGAAACAGAAGAATTCTCCTTAAAAGAAATTCAAGGAAGAAGTGACGGCTAAAGAATTGATCAAAACAGGTATAAACAACATAACTTAACAAGAATTTAGAATAATAGCCATAAAATTAATGGCTGGGTGTTGTAGACTCTAAGTCTAAAGTTCTCTTTTGGCAGCAAAAGAGTGGACATAGGATTAAAGCAAGACATGGCTAATGTCTGGGAAAAGACAAGAGTCCCGAATAAGAGTCCTTTGCCCATATTTATTAAGATCAGAAGGCTTACAAATGTGATGAGTGTGTACAAAGAGACAAAGAAACTGGGAACATTAACTTGGGGACATGAAGGAAAAGGGGAGTTTTGAAGATGTACAGTGTTTGGGGTTTGGGTCAATGTGAAACAAAATCCTGGTGCTGGGCAGATGGGCAGATGGCTATTAATGGCAGACAGGAGGCGCTGTGTCTATTTAACTTAGCTAGCTAGGGGATGAGGCAGATAGGGGGAATAAACTTAGGGTTAACAAGACACCTTTTCTTTTGTTAACCATTTCTGCTCTGGGCTGCTTCACATCCAGCGCAGTGGTCTATAGTCCAATTCACCAGTTTATGTAACTTGGCACTTTCCTCCTGTGAGAGCAGATTTTCTGTTATAGTACTAAATTGGGGGGCGTTTTCGCCCTGCATGCCTGATCTTGCTTACCTCAATATATCCTTGTATTGGGAGCCTTTGCTCCCATTCCTATTTTGGGCCTTTGCCACTCCCTTTCTATCCTGGGGTCTCTGCAACCCCTTTATATGTTGGAGTGCCAATCAGGTTTACCCAAACTTGGGTGTAAGCATTCTATGGCTTTGTATTTCTTTATGCCTTGTTAAGCCATTGTTTTATGCCCAGGGGATTACTAAGCTTATCACCAACAGCTGGGCTTGAAAAAAGGCCTAGAAGATAGCAGAGAATCTATTGTTGTAGAGATAAAGGGACTAAAAAATCATCAAGATGAATTTAAAAATGCTATAAATGAGGTGCAAAATAAAATGGAGGCAGCAACAGCGCAGATTGAAGAGGCAGAAGGAAGAATAGGTGAATTAGAAGATAAAATTATGGAAAAACATGAAGCTGAGAAAAATAGAGATAAAAAAAATCCAGGATCACGAGGGGAGAATTAGAGAACTAAGTGATTCAATCAAACAGAACAATATCCGTATCATAGGAATTCCAGAAGAAGAAGAAGAAAAAGGGGGGTGAAGGTATACTTCATAGCTGAGAACTCCAATCTGGGAGGAAACAGACATTGAAATCCAAGAGGCACAGAGAACTCCCTTCAGACATAACTTGAATCCATCTTCTGCAAGACATATCATAGTGAAACTGGCAAAATACAAAGATAAAGAGGAAAATCTGAAAGCAGCTAGGGATAAACAGGCTCTAACTTACAAAGGTAGACACATAAGAGTAGCAGCAGACCTATCTACTGAAACTTGGCAGCCCAGAAAGGAATGACAGGAAATCTTCAATGTGATGAACAGAAAAAAAAAAATATACAGCCAAGAATCCTTTATCCAGCAAACCTGTCATTAAGAATAGAAGGAGAGATAAAGGTTTTCCCAAACAGACAAAAACTGAAGGAATTCATCACCACTAAACCAGCCCTACAAGAGATCCTAAGGGGGACCCTGTGAGTGAAATGTTTCAAGGACCACAAAGTACCAGAGACATCACTACAAGCATGAAACCTATAGATAACACAATAACTCTAAACCCGTATCTTTCCATAATAACACTGAATGTAAATGGACTAAATGCTCCAATCAAAAGACATACGGTATCAGAATGGATAAAAAAAAGAGACCCATCTATTTGCTGTCTATAAGAGATCCATTTTAGACCTGAGGACCCCTTCAGATTGAAAGGAGGGGATGGAGAAATACCTACCATGCTACTGGAAATCAAAAGAAAGCTGCAGTAGCCATACTCATATCAGACAAACTAGACTTTAAATTAAAGGCTGTAACAAGGGATGAAGAAGGGCATTATATAATAATTACAGGGTCTATGCATCAGGAAGAGCTAACATAAATGTCTATGCGCCAGATACAGGAGCCCCCAAATATATAAAACAATTAATTGCAAATATAAGCAATCTTATTGGTAAGAATGTGGTAATTGCAGGGGACTTTTATACTCCACTTACAACAATGGAAAGATCATCTAGACAGAAAATCAGTAAAGAAACAATGGCCCTGAAGGATACACTGGACCAGATGGGCTTGACAGATATTTAGAACTCTACACCCCAAAGCAGCAGAATACACTTTCTTCTCGAGTGCACATGAAACATTCTCCAAGATAGATCACATACTGGGTCACAAAACAGCCCTCAATAAATATAAAAGAATTGGGATCATACCATGCACATTTTCAGATCACAATGCTATGAAACTTGTAATTAACCACAGGAAAAATTCTGGAAAACCTCCAAAAGCATGGGGGTTAAAGAACATCCTAAAGAATGAATGGGTAAACCAAGCAATTAGAGAAGAAATTTTAAAAAAAATATGGAAACAAATGAAAATGAAAATACACTGCAATCAAGGCCTAACTCAAGAAACAAGAAAAATACCAAAAACAAAATCTAACAGCACACCTAAAGGAACTAGAAGCAGAATAGCAAAGAAACCGCAAACCCAGCAGAAGAAGAGAAATAATAAAGATCAGAGCAGAAATAAACAACACATAATCCAAACAAACAAACAAACACTAGCACAGATCAATGAAACCAAGAGTTGGTTTTTTGAAAACATAACCAAAATGTAGAAACCTCTAGCCAGGCTTCTCAAAAAGAAAAGAGAGAGGACCAAAGTAGATAAAATCATGAATGTAAATGGATTTATTACAACCAATCCCTCAGAAATATAAGCAAGGAGTAATTATCAGAATTATCAGAAATATTATCAAGGAGTACTATGAAAAATTGTATTCCAACAAACTGGATAACCTGGACGAAATGGACAAATTCCTAAACACCCACACACTACCAAAACTCAAATGGGAAGAAATAGAAAATATGAACATTCCCATAACTAATGGAGAAATTGAATCAGTTATCAAAAATCTCCCAACAATAAGAGTCCAGGACCAGATGGCTCCCCTGGGGAATTCTACCAGACACTTAAAGCAGAGTTAATGCCTATCCTTCTCAAGATGTTCCAAAAAATAGAAAGGGGAGGAAAACTTCTGGACTCATTCTATGAAGCCAGCATTACTTTGATTCCCAAACCAGACAGAGACCCAGAAAAAAAAAAAAGGGAACTACAGGCCAATATCCCTGATGAATATGGACGCAAAAATTCTCAATAAGATACTAGCGAATTGAATTCAACAGCACATAAAAGAATTATTCACCATGATCAAGTGGGATTCATTCCTGGACTGCAGGGTTGGTTCAATGTTTGCAAATCAATCAATGTGATAGATCACATTAAAAAAAGAAAAGATGAGAACCTTATAATCCTGTCAATAGATGCAGAAAAATACAACATTGACAAAATACAGCATCCTTTCTTAATAAAAACCCTCAAGAAAGTCGCGATAGAAGGAACATACTTAAACATCATAAAATCCATTTATGAAAAGCCCACAGCTAATATCATCCTCAATAGGGAAAACCTGAGAGCTTTCCTCCTGAGATCAGGAACACGACAGGGATGTCCACTCTCACCACTGTTGTTAAACATAGTGTTGGGAGTCCTAGCATCAGCAATCAGACAACAAAATGAAATAAAAGACATCAAAATTAGCAAAGATAAAGTCACACTTTCACTTTTCGCAGAGGACAGGATACTCTACATGGGAAAACTGAAAGACTCCACTGAAAGGCTGCTAGAACTGATACATGAATTCAGCAAAGTTGCAGGGTATAAAATCAATGTACAGAAATCGGGTGCATTCCTATAGACCAATAATGAAGCAACAGAAAGGGAAATGAAGAAACTGATCCTATTCACAATTGCACTAAGAACCATAAAATACTTAAGAATAAACTTAACCAAATATATAAAAGATCGGTATGCTGAAAACTATAGAAAGCTTATGAAGGAAATTGAAGAAGACACAATGAAAGGGAAAAACATCCCATGCCTATGGATTGGAAGAATAAATATTGTTAAAATGTCAATACTACCCAAAGCAATCTACACATTTAATGCAACCCAATCAAAATTGCACCAGCATTCTTCTCAAAGCTAGAATAAACAATCCTGAAATTTTTATGGAACCACAGAAAACCCAAATAGGCAAAGTAATATTGAAGATAAAAATCAAAGCAGGAGGCATCACAATCCCAGACTTTAGCCTCTACTACAAACTGTAATCATCAAGGCAGTATGGTACTGGCACAAAGACAGACACATAGACCGATGGAATAGAATAGAGACCCCAGAATTGGACCCACAAATGTATGGCCAACTAATCTTTGACAAAGCAGGAAAGAGTATCCAATGGAAAAAAAGTCTCTTTAACAAATGGTGCTGGGAGAACTGGACAGCAACATGCAGAAGAATGAAACTAGACCACTTTCTTACACCATACACAAAAATAAACTCAAAATGGATGAAGGACCTGAAGGACCTGAAGGACCTGAATATGAGACAGGAAACCATCAAAACCCTAGAGGAGAAAGCAGGCCTCAGCCACAGCAATTTCTTAGTTGACACACCTCCAAAAGCAAGGGAATTAAAAGCAAAAATGAACTATTGGGACCTCATCAAGATACAAAGCTTCTGCACTGTAAAGGAAACAATCAACAAAACTAAAAGGCAATCGACAGAATGGGGAAAGATATTTGCAAGTGACATATTGGATAAAGGACTAGTATCCAAAAATCTATAAAGAACCCACCGAACTCCACACCAGAAAAACAAATAATCCAGTGAAGAAATGGGCGGAAGACATGAATAGACACTTTTCCAAAGAAGACATCCAGATGGCCAATAGGCACATGAAAATATGCTCAGCGTCACTCATCATCAGGGAAATACAAATCAAAACCACACTCAGATACCATCTAACGCTGGTCAGAGTGGGTAACAGAATAAATCAGGAAACTATAGAGGCTGGCAAGGATGTGAAGAAACGGGAACCCTCTTGCACTGCTGGTGGGAATGCAAACTCGTGTAACCACTCTGGAAAACAGTGTGGAGTTTCCTCGAAAAATTAAAAATAGAACTACCCTATGACCCAGCAATAACACTGCTGGGAATTTACCCAAGGGATACAGGAGTGCTGATACATAGGGGCACTTGTACCCCAATGTTTATAGCAGCACTTCCAACAATGGCCAAATTATGGAAAAAGCCTAACTTTCCATCAACTGACGAATGGATAAAGAAGATGTGGTTTATACATAAATGGAATACTACTTGGTAATGAAAAAGAATGAAATCTGGCCATTTGCAGCAATGTGGATGGAAGTGGATGGTATTATGCTAATGGAAATAAGCCAGGCAGAGAAAGACAGATACCATATGTTTTCACTCACATGTGGATCTTGAGAAACTTAACAGAAGACCATGAGGGAGGGAAAGGGGGAAAAAAAGTTATAGGGAGGGAAGGTGGCAAACCATAAGAGACTCTTAAATACTCAGGACAAACTGAGGATTGGTTGGGGGTGAGGGAGAGGGGAAAGTGAATGATGGGCATGGAGGAGGGCTCTTGTTGGGATGAGCACTGGGTGTTGTATGGAAACCAATTTGACAATAAATTATATTTCAAAAAATAAAAAAATATAAAGAATAGTAGTTGAACAACACACAGAAAAACTTGTTTATAATAAAAAGTTTTTTCCACAAAAAAATAAATAAATAAAAATAAGAGATTAAGTCTGGTAATAACCGGGGTTCCTTGCACTGGGCATCAAGCTGGGGAATTGCTTGGACTCTGGACTCAGACTGCCAGGGTTCTTGCCTAACTGTGCTTCCTGCCAGTGTCAGGAACTTGAGTTTGCCATGTCACCTCTCTATGCATTGTGGAACAAGATTGGTAATAGGACCGACTTCCTGGTAAGGATTAAGGTAATTCATGTACTGAGTATCTGCGCATAGGCTTAGAGATAACATATGACCATCATCAAAGACAGCCATGCCATGTAGTCCAGACAATTATCTTTAATAGAAACCTCTAGTTTTACTATTTTGTTGGGAAACCAGGATCTTTTGAACAGCCTTCTGTGATCTAGAATATGAGGGACAAATAGAGAATGCTTGAATCTTATGTTTTGTCAGCCATTCCCTTTGTGGAAACAAGCACTACTATTCTCAGCGAAAGAAATCTCTTCACAAAATCCCATCCTATGGCTCTCAAAATGGCACTAAGACACTAGTGTCACTGGACCACTTAGTTTGTGGCCTTGTATTCCCAGTTGGAAAGGTTGTCTGATCAAGTGTGAAGCTCTAGTCACATTTCTGGTAGTAAAGCAGCCCTGAACATTTCAGCCCTGGGCTTGTCCTGGCAGTACTTGTGCATCTTTCTCTTGGGTTGTGTGATAAAGATCCTTTTGAGAGAAGAGGTCAGTGTTTTAGGTAGCAGAGGTCTTGAAACCATTGCCAAAAGCCAGGATATTTGGCCAGAGGAATGTATATTTTCTTCTTTTTCTAGTGGCAGACAGTCTTGAGCCAACAAAGGGGTGTGTAATCAGAGTCACAATTGAGGGCTTCCTAGACTCTGGTTTCTCAGTGATAAGGGAGCCTCAGGTTGGCTGAGGACAAAGTGCAAGCTAGGGCAGCCTCCTCCCACCCCCTGCTGCTAGGTGAGATGTCTGTGATATTCCTCAGGCACTCTTGGTTGCCCAAGGCCAAAGAAAGGAAAGAAAACAAATGGCAAACTGACAGAGATCACAGTCATACAGGACATGGGTCTCCATCAATTTACAAATATCTTAGTAAATTACAAGAAAAAGGCAATCTTATCAATAGCTTAATCTCCAGAGACCTATAAACTCAGTTTCCTGGAGTCCCAACATCACCCCTCCATGATATGGGGAACAAAGGCAAGAAGGAAATGACAGGTAAAATTAAGTTTCCTCATAACCTGCAGCCCATTGGTAGATACTTGAGGCTGGCAGAGTAAAAAGTTTCTCCAGGAACTCCCTACTGTCTTAATTTAATGTTTTGCTACAGGGAAAAACAACCTTAGCTTGACAATAGCTAGGACTCCAGTATCTTGTGAATCTTCCTTAGCATATGAAAATCCCATTGAAAACTTCCCCTTGACTTTACCTCCCCCAACTCCCAAATATATAACCACAGGGTCCGATGCAGCTCTTTCTGCCTGCAGGTCCTGTCCCATGCCTTAATAAAATACATTTTTGCACCAAAGATGTCTTCAAGTATTCTTTCTTGGTCCATTGGCTCCTGATCCCCCACTATCACTGCAAAAATCTCATCACCTGGGACTGGCTGTCCTGGATAGAAGGACTTAACAGGGATCGGAGAAGCTGAGCTGTCACACTTTCTGACAGCATTTGCATCAGTGCATAAGAGAAAAAGAAAAAGAAGCAATGTCAAAAAGAACAACTAGCTAGAAAATACATCCGAATGCACTTTTGGGGAAAGATTATCCACAAATAGGAGAACACCGTTCTATGCAAGTCACCAGAGCTCCAAAGGCCAATGGCCAGAGCTACCAGGAGGGGCATGCTCTGTCTCTGACCACTAGGTGGTAGCTCAGCCCCTGACTGAGAAGAGAGAAGGCACAGACTCCCATCTAGAGGCGGCGACAGAGAGGCGGGCCTGCTAGGCGGCATAAAGGCAAGGGAACTGTGACTGAGGCTCAAGCTGCCTTAGCACTTTGTTCAGAAGATCCTATCCTAGGGTGATGGCATTTAGCCTGTGGATGCCAGGTACCCAGGCTGAGCTAGCGTCTCCAGTGAAGAGCCCAAGGGCTGCTGTGCAAGAGAAGAAGCACGAGGGAGCACTGGTAAATAGCCAAACTTTCTATTAAAATTGCCTTGAAAGGAATGCAAAATCATGTCTAACCTACATGTAGGAGGCAGGTAACTGGTTATTTAAACAATCTGATATGATGTTTAACATAATAATACAATTGGTCATTATCTCTGAGATAGAATTAGACATAAATAACAAATGATTACTGTTCAATGCCTACTTTGTATCGATGATGAGAAGAGAATGCTGACAGAAATTCTCTCTCCCTAGATGTGGTCTGAGTTCGGAGGACAAAGGCATTTGTGAATATAAATCATGGGAGAGAAACTGAGCAATAAAAGAGTGAAGTATCTTGCTCTAGGATTTGGCAAATTTAAATCCCTTGTTTCTTTGTACTGTGCTTCTGGGAATTTTAAATCTGTTAATCACACTTTGTGGAATTTCAAATGCAGAAGTCAGGGAAAATATTTATAAAGTTAAAAACAGCATTCTGTGAGCTCCAATTTTAACACATGTGCAATCTAAATTTACGTATTGAAGACAGTAACTTTTTATATGTAATTATGCTCAGATTAACAGATCACAGTAGTTAGTCCTAGTTACAACTAGGGAGACTGAGTCCTACCAGGTTTTAGAAGTGTGTGAGGACAAACGTTGACAAGACACCTGTCTTTTCTCTCTTAAGAGAATGTGGGCCTGTATATCATTTAGAAATCTGTGCTCGCTTGAGAAAAATGCAGTCCATAGCCTCAGAAATGTAAAAATCAGACTGGAAGGGACTTTGTAGGTTATGAGTTTGGTACACTTTTAAGAGCAAACTTGGGTGCCAGGACAACAAGCATAAAAAGTGAAACCATTCTGGGCACACTGAGATGTCTGGTCATTCCAGTAAGAGGTATGTGAAAGAATGGAAACTCAAAGGCAGAGGAGGATGGTGAAAATTCTAAGCCTGTGTGCATGTTGGAGAGACACTATTCCAGGGTTCCAGGCAGACTGGGACACACTAGCCTCATGCTAATGTGTTGAGCCTATTCAACCTTATTCTTAGGTTGTGCTAGCTTTTGGCATGCTGTTGTACTTCTTTGGTGGACTGTTGACCTCTCAGAATCATGGACTAAAACCCGTTTTACAGGGGCACCTGTGGCTCAGTCGGTTAAGTGTCCGACTTCAGCTCAGGTCATGATCTCACAGTGAGTTGGAGCCCTGAGTCAGGCTCTGTACTGACAGTTCAGAGCCTGGAGCCTGCTTGATTCTGTGTCTCCCTCTCTGCCCCTCCCCCACTTACTCTCTGTCTCTCAAAAATGAATAAATGTTAAAAAATTAAAAAAAACCTGTTTTACAGTAAATTTGTTGCCAAGAAGAGGAGCAATGAATTCCTCATTTCACGTGCTTTTCTTGGATCTCAACCTGAATGCCACAGAAGGCAACTTTTCAGGACCAAATGTCAAGAACAAATCTTCCCCATGTGAAGAGATGGGCATCGCTGTGGAAGTGTTTCTGACTCTGGGTCTCATCAGCCTCTTGGAGAACATCTTGGTCATAGGTGCCATAGTGAAGAACAAGAACTTGCACTCCCCCATGTATTTCTTTGTGTGCAGTTTAGCAGTAGCTGACATGCTGGTGAGCATGTCTAACACCTGGGAGACCATTACCATATATTTAATAAATAATAAGCACCTGGTGATAGCAGATGCCTTTGTGCGTCACATTGACAATGTGTTTGACTCCATGATCTGCATTTCTGTGGTGGCCTCCATGTGCAGTTTGCTGGCCATTGCAGTGGATAGGTATGTCACCATCTTCTATGCTCTGCGCTACCACCACATCATGACAGTGAAGCGTTCTGGGGTAATTATTGCATGTATCTGGACCTTTTGCACAGGCTGTGGCATTGTTTTCATCATTTACTATGAATCCACTTATGTCATCATTTGCCTCATCTCCATGTTCTTTACCATGTTGTTCCTCATGGCGTCTCTATATATACACATGTTCCTCCTGGCAAGGGCTCATGTCAAGCGGATAGCAGCTCTCCGTGGATACAGCTCCGTGCAGCAAATGACCAGCATGAAAGGAGCTGTCACCCTGACCATGCTGCTGGGCATTTTTATCGTGTGCTGGGCTCCGTTCTTTCTCCATCTTATTTTGATGATTTCTTGCCCCCAGAACCTCTACTGTTCTTGCTTTATGTCTTACTTTAATATGTACCTTATACTCATCATGTGTAATTCTGTGATTGATCCTCTGATATATGCCTTCCGCAGCCAGGAGATGAGGAAGTCCTTTAAAGAGATTATTTGTTGCCATACCTTCAGAATACCCTGTAGGTTCCTTGGCAGGTATTAAACAAAAAGTTTTTCTCCCTGTGGCTCTCTTTTATCCTTCATTTACTTTATGACAAAATCAGTTGGTACAGCCAAGGAGTAAGCCAGAAAACTAGAAATCAAAAATGTGTAGAACTGTTTCTCTTTTTTTCTGTTGAATTTGTGCTTCACTTTTTCCCCCTGTGGCAGTTGTTAGGTCAGACATGCATATGTTGCTTTTAAAATTTGGGAATGGGGTGTGACAATTTTTTACTGTCCTGTTTTCCTCTTACTTTTTCTTCTGCTCCCACCCATTTCTGGTAGTCCAATCTATCCTCCATCTAGTAAGTGTGTGCTCAGGGAAGATAAAACATCCTTGGTGCAGGTCTCAGTGTGAGGAATAGCTATAACTGAAACTATAATTATAACTGAAAGAAAGGCTGTGTGATTGCTTTCTTTCCATGGAAGCAGTTTCATAATTTTGCTTGATGCTTGTGGGAGTCATGCATGCTTTTCAAGGCAGAATTTAGTGGTCAAATTCTTTGCATTTGAAATTTCCGTTTCCATTTCATTTGTTATAGGATGACTCTACAGCTCTCTTTTTCTGAACTTTTGATTTTATGGCTTATGTTCATAATTGTCCAAGAATGTAATTTCCTTACCTACACTCTGTCAATCATGTTTTTGCACTTACCTGGACATAAACCTTCATGCTACAAACCTTGCTTCATGTAATGTGGAAGTCTCTGTGACCCTTTCTTAATTGTCTTAGTCTGATTCACTCCAGGGTTTCCAAATGAGTGTTTTGGGGTCATGTCAGGGACTCTAGGTGCCCCCATCCTGCATGTAGCACATGCCCATAGCCAAGTTATCTTTGAACTTCTCAGAATCTGTCATGGAGTCTGAAACCCCCTCACCATATTCTTTCCACATTGCAATCTAACTCCAGCAGCCGGAGTTCAGGTGCCTATCTTTAACACAGGGAGTCTTGTTTTTTCCAATGTAGAATGGAGGGAGAAAATTTGAGTTCAGGTCTTAACTTTGCCACCAACCGACAATGTTACCATAATCATCTCATTTCAGATTCTACATCTGTGCTGACCTCATAGGATGGTCATGAGAACTGTATGGAAAAAATGTGAGAACACTTTGAAAACTTGTGAAGCACCATAAAGATTGATTATTTATTTTAAAGAAATGTTGCACATAGAATAAATACTAGGGAAAGATGCACCAGTCAGTGGTTGGAGGAATGGCCCAGAAACCAGGAGGCCTGCTTTGCCATAGAGCAGTTCTGTTATGTTGGGCAAGTCTCTGACCACTGGGTCGCAATGTTCTTATCTGAAGTGAAGAGCTTGGTCCTTACAGCTCTCATATTTTTGGTATTAATATCTTCTCTTTTGTTTTGGATATCCATGTCTAGACTGTTCCCAATAAAGGAAATAGTATAAATAAAGCTATGGTCCATTAGGGTCACATAATGATGAGCTGTCAACAGCTCAGGGGCAGAGGAACTTCTTGGGTATGGCTCACATAAATAACTTATAGACATGATCCCCACCCTTGACAGCTCAGAGTCTAGGAAAACAGAACAAAACAAAACAAAACAAAACAAACAGTGCTGGTACAAGCAGGAAAGTTCATAAAACATCCAATGCTTAGGAAAATGGCAAATTAGCAGGTTGTTGACAACTGAGGTGTGAAGGGACAGCTAGCTCTTCAAATGTTTCTGGTCCTTTTAACTGAACAATCTTGTGTGTATCCATTAATGTAAGTGATCAGTATGCAATTATGATGGGAAACCACAGTCCATGTTTTACATGGGACATCTCAGGAACCTAGGTTCTGTGAAAGCTGGCTCCTCAGCCTATATGCTCATCTCTGTGGTCCTGTTGTCTGCAGCAGTTTCTGGTACAGAGTAGGCACTCAGGTGATGTTTGTTATTGTTGCTAAACAAATGTGTACTTAATCTGCTGCTCAATAGCAGATTGCCTGGTAGCATTCACTGAGTGCTAACTAGGTCTCTGATCCTTGGGTATAGTCAAACTTTGGCTCTAGAGGTTTACATTGACTTCACCTGGGAACCCAGTTACTTGTTAGGCTCACTCTCTGCTCTGGTGCTTCATGGTTTCAAACAAGGTCTGACCTTTTCTATAAGGAAATGCTTTAAGGAAATGCTCAAATGTCTTAATATCTATATGAATGAGACAGAAATAACCAGTATTGAGATGTGTCTTCAGTTGGAAGGAATACATGTATATAGTGACATGGTAAATATCTGTAAACAAGCCAATCCTTAGAATCCCAACACAAAGTCCCACTGCCCCCTCCCCCCCGTCCAAAATAATCTGTGTAACTGTTGTATGGTATTATATATTAACTTTTGTTGCTTATGCAGGGACTTTATATGATGTAAAAATATGTGTTCAAAGAAATGGTTAATAAAATGGAAGGACCAGACCACTCATTTTAACTGGTCATTCTGATGTGTGATATTCAGAGTATTTTTGGTCTTCCTGCCAAATTGTCAGTAACTGCTGCAAAATGAGAAGGTACATTCATTGGTGATGAAGTGTACTTGACAGTATTTATCATCTGTAGGATGGCCAATTTCTCAGTTCCAAATGATTTAACTCCTGAAAATAAAACAAAATTGTAAACTTGACATTATATACTGTCCCCAAATCTGTTTTTTTACTAAACAAATAAGCATTTTTGGGGATATCAACTATTAGTACTCAGTATGGGGCTAAAACCAGTGGCCATTAGATAATGTCCACCTCTGCTTATGAGGCATAAATTATTTCAAAGTGTGAATATTTCAAGATACATAGAAACATTGTCCATAATTCAAGATGCTGCACATAAGTGTGAATTTATGAGGCCTTGTCTCTTCTAGGTTGTAATGGCAATTTTTGTTGGTGGAATGTGGGGTGCATATCAGAGTTTTGGGGTGCAGGAATAACTTTGAAAAGGTAAAAAGTGTCTCTGCATCAGGTCCAGATGTGGCTCCTCTTGATCTGGAGACCAATAAACCAAAAGGACAATTTATGTGATACCTTCCCTCAAGCCAGTGAATAATGGTGGAATAGGGGACCACACAGACATTCTCATTCAAGAATGAGAAGAATAGGAAACAGGCATTATACTTTCAGGGCTCACCAGCACCCTGTGGCTACTGCCACCATATTGGACAGTTCAGATCTAGACCTATTTCTTAGGTTTGTTGTATATTTCTCCTTTTGCCTCATGACTTTTTCTTTCTTTCTTTCTTTCTTTCTTTCTTTCTTTCTTTCTTTCTTTATTCTTTTTATTCATGTATTCTTTGAGTCTAACAGGCTTTGGGGGAGACTCATGCATTTAGTTTATTTTCCTTAGACATTTTGTCCAGCTAAAGTCCCTGACTCTGGATTTTCTTGAATCCTTTCTTTTTCTTTTTTCTTTTTTTTTACGTTTGTTTCTTTGTTTGTTTTTTGAGAGAGAGAGAGAGAGACAGAGACAGAGACAGAGAGAGATGAACAAGGGAGGGGCAGAGAGAGAGAGAGAATCTCCAGCATGGAGCCTGAGGTGGGGCTCGAACTCATGACCGTGAAATCATGACCTGAGTGGAAACTACCAGTTGGACACTCAACCAAGTGAGCCACCCTGGTGCTCCAAATCCTTTTTTTCCTTAATGATGGGTTCAAATGTGTCACTAAAGAATCTTATTTATTTCTAACTTTGTGATAAAATACATATAACATAAAATTTGCCATTTTAATTTTTAAGTCTACAGTTCAGTGGCATTAGTGCATTCACATTGTTGTGTTGTCTTTTTGAATCCTTTTTATTCGTGCTTGTATTCAGTCACTTCTTTCTGTAGCTCATCTCTTTCTTGTAGTATAGCATTAAATCCAGCCAACAGTAACTAGCACACACACACTACTGATGTCCTGTTTTCCAATCTTTCCCTGTATAATTATATGTTTTCCATCAGTCAAGCTCTCCTTTTTTTCCACCACATAGCATGCACTGCCATCTTTCCTTGCACTCTGTGTACCATTTTAAGTTTTGATTCAGCCACTTTTAAGTTACAATTTCTGTACTTGTCAAGATAGTCTAGGCCAGTTTTTCTCAAACTTCAATAACCATATGAAACATGAGGAAAGCTTTTTAGAATCAAATACAGATCTAGTGGGTCTTAGGTAGGAAATGAGATTTTCCATTTTGAACAAGCTCCCAGGTGCTGTTTGTCCAAAGGCCACACTTTGGGAAGCAAGGATATCCTGTAGAAACAAACAGATCCCAAGTGTCAGTGACTTAACACAGCAAAAGTTTATATTTCCATCATGTTACATGCTTAGTGCAAATTAGCAGGGAGTCTCATTGTAGTTACTCAGGGACCCAGGATGATGGAAGCCCCACCCTGACATATGAGTTTCTATTTCCACTCACATTTCCATTGTTAAAATAAGTTCCATGATCTAACATCCAAGTGAGCTGGATAAATCAATCCTACTCTGTACCTGGAAAGTACATAGACATTGGTGAATAGCACCTATCATATGCTTAGCCATAATGCCAGGAGTGTGGCCATTCAGTGTTTTTGTCCTCAAGTATCAAACAGGCCAAGGCCAATTACAATAGGCATATGTATATGAAAGTACATTCCAAGTAATTAAAAATGAACTAGTATGGCATAGTGTGATATTGTGATGTATAATAAAAGTATATATATTTGGTCTGTATCCCTATTCCTGGTACAGAGCTCCTCAAACCTTTGGAATTTCCTAAGCAATGAGAGCAATAAAGTTGTTTTTTGTTATGTCAATAATGTGGCTTTTAGAATGCCCCTAAAGGATTTGTAATCACCTAGAGCTGTCATCAGAGGAACTGACCATGTGATTAGAAGGTCAGAATATTCAGTCCCACCCCCACTATCACCCCACTCCCTGATCTCCAGGAAGTGGGGGTTGCTGGATATTGAGTTCAATTGCCACTGGTCAATGATTTTATCAGTCAGGCTTATGTAATGAAGCCTCTATAAATACCCAAAAGGATAAGCTTTGGAGAATTTCCAGGTTAATGAACATAGGGAGATTTGGGGAAAGCAGTTTGCCAAAAAAGCATGGAGGCTCCACACCCCTTTCTCTGTATGTTGTCCTGTGCATCTCTTCCAACAGGCTGTTCCTGATTTTTTATAATAAACCAATAATCTAGTAAGTAAAATGTTTTTCTGAGTTCTGTGAGCCTTTCTAGCAAATCAATCAAACTGAAGGAGGAAGTTGTGGCAATCTCTTATCTATAGCCAGTGGGTCAGAAGCACAGGTGATAACTGGACTTGCCATTGGTGTCTGAAGTGAGGTGGAGGCCGTCTTGTAGGAACTCAGCTCTTGCCTTGTACGACCTGATGCTAAGTCCAGGTTGGCAGTGTCAAAATTGAGTTGAATTGTGGGACACCCTGCTGGTGTCAGAGAATTGCTTGGAGATGTGTGAAAATATATACACATTGTAACTGGTGTCAGAATCAGAATAGTATATAACTTATTTATAGCAATGAGGAATGAGGGATATGGTGCATTCTCATATCAGTAGCACTAAAACTCACAGGTGATTGTGGGCACACAGCAGAGTTTGGGGATGGGAGTAGGGGGATAAGTTTGGAAAAGGCCCTAAGGTGATTAGAATATATTTGGCTCTTTCCTTCTTCACCAGGGAATATCACTATGTAAAATTTGAGAGAGGAAATATTAGATTTAAAATTAGTAAAATCAAGGGAGATTAATACATGAGTATGTTTATAAATCTTTGAAGGGTGGAGGAAAAGGGAACATAAGATGCAAGAAAACAACAGCTTTTACTTGAGTACTCATTAGTGGCAAAATAGTCTGACTACAGCCAAGAGCATATGTTGAGGTAAGAGTGGAAAATCCCTGATACATATTGGGAGTGATAGAAAGCCAAGGAGAAGAATCTATTTCACTTTTTTTCTTTTTCTTTTTTTAGTGGAAACTAGGGGAGCCATTGAAAATTTCTTTTTCTTTTTTTTTCTTTTAATAAACATGGCCATGATCCAGTAAAATATGTGCTTGTAAATTAGCTTGATGGAAAATGTGCATTTATGTTGGGAGAAATGGGAGAGAGGCTGTCACAATCAGGCAGGATGCAGGCCTGAGGCTTGGATCAGGTGTGCAATTGAATGTAGAGAACAGAAGTCATCTACAGGAAGGATCCCTCTGCTCAATGTCCAATTAACTACCAAGTTTTACAAAAATGTACTCAGATTCTAGTTTGCCAATTATTGCTACTGTCTTCTGACATTATGTTGGCTCCTCTCTCAGTATCCAATGAAATTATGTTTAGAGTTTTTGACCTCTATATTGAGGGTTAACTCTTATTGTCCTTTTCCTGATATCTTTCAGATCACAATTTGCTCTGTGTCTGTCCCATCCCTCTTTCTTCAACCCCCTTCCTGTTTTTTTTGTTTTTTGTTTTTTGCTTGTTTGTTTGGCATCACTACCCTTACTTGAAGAACAAATACACTTTTAAGTCAAGTTAAAAAAAAAAAAAAGACTTGACTACATGTTTTCCACATATTGGCTTTGTCCTTACCCATGATATGCATTTTAGGTAGAGAATGACATTCTTATGTGTTGATTGACGTATAAAGAAGAGAGGCTTGACCCTTCTTTGCATTACACTAGAGCATGCCTCAATCATATCAGCAGAATTGAAAGCAGGAACCTATAAAAAGACCCTTAGAAATCTCCCAACAGAAACGTGATAACTTAAGCTAGTTCTCTATTTTTGTCCTCTGCTTTTACCACTAAACTACTTTTCGTTTCTTTTTTCTTTTCTTTTTCTTTTTTAAATCTTGGGCTATTTTTTAAAATTCTTTTCTTTTTTTAAGTTTAGTTATTTATTTTGAGAGAGAGAGGGAGGGAGAGAAGGAGTGAGAGAGAATCGCAAGCAAGCTGCCTGCATGGAGCCTGATGCCGGGCTTGAACTCATGAACTGTGAGATCCTGACCTGAGCCAAAATCAAGACTGAGCCACCCAGACACCCCAGTCTACTTTTCCTTTCTATCTGAGGACTGCAGGGCCTGACAGTGTGTTGTCGGCTCACAGCACCCTGCTGAAGTACTGCTCATCAATTTCAAACACCTTTCTCAGTCTCTACCCTCTTTACCTCTTTTGCAACCTTTAAAACTATCTTCTGCTTCTTAAAGCTTCCTTCATTAGCCTCCCTAATAAATGCTCCCTGTCCTGTTCTGGGCCACTTCTTTGTGCCAGTGTCCTTACATTCTTTCTGATCTCTTCCATTTTCCACAGTTAGCCCTGCCTTAAGATTGTATCTTTAGAATTTTTTCTCCTTTTAACTTATATGTTTTTTAAGTGGTCTCATCAACTTCTGTGGTTTTGATTTTTATCTCTGAGGATATGGCCTCCAAATCCTTTATCTCTAGCCTTAACTTCTCTTCTAAATTTCTGCAAGTTTGGGGGGAAATGCACACTAGGCATCTCTACATCTGCCTCATAAGCTCCTCTTTCCACCTCTCCTCCATATTGGCAAAACCATTTCCCTGGTCCCTAAGTCCAGAGACCTTGGCATCATCTTTGGCTCCTTTCTCTCCCTTGACCTCTCTATATAGTCATTTGGAAAATCCTGTAGAATCTACTGACAAAACATCAATGCCTTAATTCCTTCTTTCCATCCCCACTGCCATAAAAAGGGGCCTATGATTTTACCTTTAAGTTTGGATTTTTGTATTAACACCTAAATTACCTCTAGTCTCTTCCTGTGCTGACCTCTCCTAAAGTGCTGTTCTGTTAGTATAATTCTTTCTATTCAGAAACCTTCAAAAACCCAATACTTACCTAATTAAGTACTCAATCCTCACCTTAACCTTCATTTAACTCCAAAATATTATCTAATCTTCCTATCATCTTACATGTTAATAAATTGAGACTACTCTGAATATGACTTGTGGCTTTCTGCTTCCAGATTTTGTTAAGGCTGCTCAATATGCTTGGAAAACCCTCTCTACATCTATGTGAGCTTTATTTAATGTGCATCTCAAATGCCTCTTCTTCAATGGATCCATTTTGATCACATACTATGGCACACATTCTGCCAGGAACTTCAGAGAGTAGGCAGGATTTATGTCCTTTACCAGAACATAAGAATCTCTGTGGGAAGGGACTTGGATCAGTTAGGGCAGCACTATCCAACAGAACTTTCCACAATGAAGGAAATGTTTTATATCTCCTCTGTCCTCTACAGTAGCCACTAGCTACATGTGGCAATTGAACATTTAAAATGTGACTGGTGTGACTGAGGACCTTAATTTTTCATTTAATTTATATTTACATTTAAAAACCACATGTGGTTAGTGACTACCATATTGGACAGTACAGAATTTAAATTTGGTTCATTGCATACAACAGAACATCTGCAAACACCAGGGACCTAGTTAAGATGAAACTTTATTTCTCCTTTACAGAAAAAAAGCCTGAGGTAAGCATTTCAAATCTACACTGGAACTCTAGGGGGCCATAAAGAATCAAGTCTGTATCATTCTCAAGGTAGATCCATGGTCTGAGATGACTGTTGGAGCTTTAGTTATCATGTTCAATTAGACATGAAGGAAAGATAATCAGGAAAGTCAGATTTCCATTACAAATGTTTTTATTCAACTCTGAGAAATTATCTTCTATTATTTCTAATTATTTTTTGTCTTTTCCTTATTTCTCTGTAACTCTTTTTGTAGCTCTTATTAGTCAGATGCTGGTCTATCTGGATTAATCCTCTATGTATCTTAATCTTTCTTTTCATATTGTCTTCCTCCTTTTGTCTTTTTGTTATGTATTCTGGAAGACTTCTTCAACTTTTTCTTTTTTCCTCCATGTCTTCTATTGAATTTTTAATTTGGCAATTGTATATTTTATTTCAATGACTTCTTATTTATCTTTTCATTGGCTTGCTTTCACAGCAAACTGTTTTTGAAGTCACGGATCCATACCTTGTCTAATCTTTATAAAGATAAATTCAATTAAAAAAATCTGTCCTCTTACTTGAATCACTTGTTTTTTTTCAGAAGTTAATGATTCTATTGATCTTGCTCCTTTCCATTTGTATGGCTCATTCCTCTCCAATGCTTTGTGAACCTACATTTTCCATTCATACATATAAGTGAAGGAGTGGGTGTGATTGGTTTAGTTCTTGGATAGGATTCCTTGATGTTTTCCTAAATGAAAAAGAGTCATTGGGTGGCTCTCTGTGTGTGGGTGGGGCACATAAATTGTCAGAAGTTACTTGAAGGGTGTGAGAGGGCAAACAGCTATGGCACATCTCCCACCCGGCTGAGCTAAAATGGGAGAGGATTGTTCTGGAATTCTGATCCCCAGTCTGAGAAACTAACTCCTCCTGGGTGACCTCCTGGATGCTTTAAGGAGTATTACTTTACATTCACTTTGAAGGCACTCTCAGTGGTGCAATTTGTATGCCATGCCATTGATCTACAGATAATTCTTATATGGATCACCTCAATTTCTTCCTTTCTCCCATCCTACCTTCCATCCTGCTGACCCTGGTGGACTCCTCTGTGGAAAAACTGGTGGGCTCCATTCCAGGTTTCTCTCCTGTGTGTCTTGGGTTATGGTACTCCTTAGTCTATCTGTCAATATGACCCATCCACCTTCCAGCTCCCTGAATTCATCACAAGTTTTAGTCCTCTGACATCTCCCATCCTGTTCTCAGTGCTCTTATGACTTCATTCCCTTTTATACTTTTTTTTTTTACTGTCATTTCTGTGGATTTGGGGGAAGAAGTAGTGATAGATACTTGAATGAGCAATTTATTTGGGCTACACTTCAGGGATAGCAGGATCTGACTTCTATGCAAAATAGAAAAGCAAGAGGTCGCCCAGAATCCAGCATCAGGTTCCAACTGTGGTTCTACTTACAAGGACATGGCCACACCAAGGACAAGAGCCTTTGCAACATTAAGGAGGCATGGGAGTCTTACCTCATGCTGGCACCTTGATCATTGTTTTATCATCTTCATTATCTTCACTCTTAATTAGAGAGTGCAAAGCAATTTGTCAAAGACCATAACCCAAGTCACAGGAGATGAGCAGAGTCCCTGAGGCATCCATTCATCTATTCAGCATTTAGTGGCCTTTCAAAGTTAATGGTCAAACTTTTTTTTCTGCCAGTAGGTGGCAGTGAACATATCTCAAATTTTTTTCTGTCTTCTATCTAACTCTCTGACTAGTCAGTTAATGAGTTAAAGTAACCCCAGGTCAGAATTCTTCCCCAAGCTTAAAAACTACTCATTTTTGAGTGTATATATATATATATATATATATATATATATATTGCAAACTGCAATGTTCTATGTATTTGGAAAGGAGTATCTCATTTACTCCTCTAACCACCATAACAAATAAATATTACCATTCTCAATTTAACCTCATTAATTTTGAGACTGAAGCTCAAAAAATTATGTTGTCTAAGATTGTACACCTAATAGGTAATTGTCTCTCAATTCAAAGTTAGAGGCTTCCAAAAAAATTACTGCATTTTTTTGTTGTAAGTCCTGGAATGTCTTTGCTTGCTTTGGGTTCCTCCTGCACTTCACATGGGCCCAGTTTGGCTCCATGCTCCTTCATGGGACTCTGCATTCCTGCACCATGCCACCCTCTGTGTGTGGGAGACAGGGTGGAACGGGGATGGGAGGTGGATAAGAGTGACTGGTAAGTTCAGATGCTGGAGGTAGCTGTAAAATTTTGGTTTAGACCCATGGTTCTGATATGGAATCAGTCAGCTCAGTTTTACATTCAAAATGGCACCTTGTGGCTAACTGTTGGGCATTGCTATGTTATGTGTTGTAGCCTAGAAGCAGCAGCATCTTATCAGCAGGGTCATATGGGAGAGTGGCACTCGGCCTACTCCAAACCCTCTTTCTGTGAGCACAGTGGCACAGGCTCCTCAAGCCCTTCACTGCCCAGATATACATAATAGGAAGACGACCCTTTGTGAACTTGTGGGGCCACTCTATCCTCCATCATGTCAAGGGTGGCTGCTGGATGCACTAGTGGCTTAAAAAGAGCACCTCTTTCAAGACTTCCTTTATAAGCCTGTGTGAAGTACACTTGAAGACTGCTAGCATCTCATCCAAATATCCTCCCAGTGTTCTTTTGGAGTGCTGGAGTTCCTGCATTAATGTCACTTCTTTTGGGTAAGTCATTGTTTCCTAAGACCCCACATTCATTCATTTATGGACTAAACAATTATCAAGCTCCCAACACTGGGAACACAATAATGAATAAGTGGCAGTTCTTTCCCTAAAGGGTCTCATGGTCTATTATGACTCTAGCAATAAATGGAATTGGGAGAGTCAAAGCCAAAAGGGAAAGGGCCAGCATGCAGGACACATCTGTCATGGCCTGAGCTCCCACCAGCCTGAACCAGATGCTGGCTGGACGGGACTGGGGAGAGCCAATAACTGGGATACCAGGACAAAAGGGGGATGGAAGGGTTTATGGTTCTGCCTAACAAACATTTTATTCTTGCTCATAAGTGTTTCTGTCTCTTCTTTATTCTCTTCCTTCTTAGAATTCGAAGCTGAGAAGGTTTATGTTTGAGTGTGTGAGAGGGCTTCAGTTGCCAAGGGTATATTGTTGTGGTCCCTCCAGAGGTACTTGGCTAGATGGTGCTTTGGGAAATTCACAACTGCCCTCTGACTTGATTTTCTCTTGTCAGACTGTGGTGTGCTGTCCTGAGATCCCAGAACCACTGAGGAGCAGGAGGAGAGTTTGGAGGCATTCTGGGATTAGACCCAGCAGACAGAGCATCTAATGTCTAATGAGAACTATGATTCTTCACCATATCCATTTGTTTCTGCCTTTCCACTAATAATGGAAGCCAGCTCCATCTCCAGTAAATTTTGCCTTCATGTCTTCAAACCACTCACTCTTGTGGCCACATACCAGCCAATTCCAAAAACCTAGTAAAGTCTGTCCAAACCTCAGCATTCCATAAATGACTGGCAATGTTCTTCACAACTTGGTTTTTGCTTATCTCTTCACCGTCATGTCTTTCCACTCTTCCCTGTGCTTTGTGTTTTTGTCACATGGCCCCACTTTTTTCTCTCAGTTGGAACTGTGTTCTCAGTTTCTTCCTTCCAGACCTTTGCCTGTCTAGAACATCTTGTGTTCCTTTTTCCTTCTCCCCTTGGCTGATTCCTGCACACCCTCAACACAATTCCCTGCAGGAGACAAGTCCCTTTGTCCAACCTCTGAGCTCCCTTATCTTGGTATTTTCCACTCAGCATTGGCACTGCTTGTTTAATTATCTTTATTGAGCAGTAGACTCTAAGCTGCATGAAGAGGAAGAGAAGTGTCCTCATTGATTTTTTTGTTCAATAAATCTTTTGAGTGGCTACAAAGCACCAGATATGGTATTAGGCACTGGGGGTACATTCATAAATATACCTATGACTTTCAAGGATGTGCCTTCATTTTGTGGCTCTGGCTTGGAACAGTTTGCAGGTAATAGATATTTGTGGATTGAATGAATCAATTTTCCCAAATGTATTTAGACCTACTTCTGATGCTTTAATGAAAAAGACAGTTCTCTATTTATCATTTATGAATTGTAACACAAGCCAAGACTTGTCAATCTTTTGCCAAGTCACAGTATCCAGCACACCCCTCAGCAAATGCATCTCACAGGTGCCAAGTGTAATGAGTCCTGGGAATATATTTTAACCAATAAGCTGACTGCAGTTCGCAATCATGGTGTAGTCTCCTGAGAAAATAGGTGCACATGTAAAAACTCACAGAAGCCTTCTCTTTAGTAACTGTCCCACCTTGGGTTCTAGGGCTGGGAAGATTATACTGT